>NC_142046.1:33168268-33472133 GCF_982192425.1 Myodes glareolus
GCCAGAAAATGGAGCCGTGGGGATCCATGGAAGGCAGATGTCTTAGTAAGCTCAGGCTGCCATGGCAAATGCCACAGACTTGGCTGCTCTGAACTCCACACATTTATTGTATTACAGTTTTGGAGACTTGCTCAGAAATGTGCCTGTCAATATGGTCTCTGAAGCCTTGCCCCTGGCTTCGAGACTATACTCACGTGACAGTAGGGAGTCTCTTGTATTCTAGTCTTTGCCTCTCAGGAGGGTCTCATACTCTTGAACACATCTATGCCTGTTATCTCTCTGAGTCCCGTCCCCAAATGCTGTCACCCTGGACCTGGGGTTTCTCCCTGCGAACTGGAGAGAGACAACGCAGTTCAGTCTCTAGCACAGACTATGGGACGCGAATCAGAATGGTTGGGTACCGTGTGGGCATACAAATGGAGGTTGCAGAAACACCATTAGGATGCTCATAGAAAGCAATCCCTTAGTGGTTGTTCTTTGAATTTGGAGTTAGGAGGGAAGAATTTTTTTGAACACTCGACACAGCTTTTCCCTCAACTCCATGAAATTCGGAGTACTCTTGAGGTCCCCTGAGGGACAGTGAAGCTGCGATCCCACTGTGGGGTTTATCGTCATTCCCAGCAGCACGATGCTGCAGTACCCAGGTGCCATGTTATTTGATGCTATTTACTTATTGGGGGCTTTACAAAGGCACTGAATATGTGCTCTTTTGGGGTTCTTTAGGTTCCAGTCTGACACTAGGCTATTTCTGTGTCAATTACCAGAGTATTGCTTCCCACAGGACCATAGTACAAACAGAAGTCCTTGCTCTTTGGTCCAGGTGTGGGATGGAAAATACATGTCTGGTCTTGGGGTTTTTTTATTTTTTTATTTTTATTTTTTCGCTGTAGCCACTTGGCAGTGGAGAAGAGCCTCATGTACGTCTTTCTTCCCTCACTCCCAAAGTTGCAATGATTCCGTGATAGCTACGAGCCCTTTCTCGTGGTAATTATAATCAGTCATCTGAATACATTTATGCATCCGGAGCTTTTCCGTTTCACACATAAATAGCTGCCATCAGAGGGGCTTTTGCGGGCTGATTGGGCTGGAAAAGATGGCATTTAAAATGCATTCTGTGTTTCTAGCCTCTCCAGCGGGATGATGGGTGAAGTCAAACTGGTCAGAACTGGTGATGAGCTTGTGAATTCAAAGCTCTTAGCTGTGAAGAGGTAATGGTGTTATTTTTAACACAGAACTACAGAAGCATACATTTTGAAAAGATAAAGAAGCCTCACAGTTGCTCTTTGGAGATGTCAGAAGATACTAAACAGTCAGTTCATCAAGCCTTAAGGCTAATGGAGTTCATGCATGGGGAGTGGGGGAGGAGGCAGGGCAGCCTCATCAGGTGGGCAAAGGTTTCTTGTGGTCACCTGCTGCATGCAGGGATCAGGCCTGGCTGAGCTCAACTACATGGTAGCCCTTGAGCATCAGAGGGTCTTATGCACAGGGCCTGAAGAACAAGAGAACTGAGCAGCTCTGTGCTTTGAGAGAAGAGGAGACTAGCTTTCTCCAGCCAACGGGGGTAGGCTTTAAAAGGCATTTGAACAGAGTTTTCTAAGTTTTTGCATCAATTCAGCTCCTGGGGCTTGAACACAGAGAACGTATTTTGTAACAGGTCTGGCTGAGTCAGTATTACGGTGACTTTGTTCTCCCTTGTGGCGGACTTTTTAAAAATAATAATATTAGAACTTAAAAATGAAATAATAATAGTTTATATTATTTCATATGTATGAGTGTTTTACCTGCATGCCTGTAAGTATACCATGTGCATGCCTGATGCCTGCTGAGGTCAAGGGTATCAGATGCCCTGGACCTGGATGTACAGGTTGTTGTGAGCCACTCTGTGGGTGCTGGGAATTGAACCCAGGTCTTCTCCATGAGCAAGAAGTGCTCTTGACCACTGAGCCAAGTCTCCAAGGCCCCCGGGACAGGCTTGGGATTTGCACGGAATGCGGTGGGAAGGAAGGTCTGCTCGGAGCAGACGGAGGAGGAAGGAGGGCAATACTACACAAAGCTTGCTTGTGACTTGGAAGGTTTGATGGCCCCAAATACCAAGTGCAGTTGTCAGCAGACACGGTCTCCTTTCTAGCAGGCTGGTAAGCATCCTTCAGACCTTTTGTGTGCAGGGTCAGAAGTGGAGGCTTCTGCTTCAGCTCGTACGGCTGCAGCGACGTCATCCTCTCTTAGTGCAGGGCTGTGGAAGAAGCCAGCCTGTGTTCTTTATTCCTCTAGACCAAGGTGATTTCAGAGTCCTTTGTGCTTGTGTGAGTTCCCTTCCCTGTAGATGTCAGCTGTACAGCGTGTAGACAGTGTTGTCGACAGGCAGGCTTTAACTTTCTGGAAACAATAGAAATTCTGGCCATCGATCTATGTCAGGTACTGTGTTATGGGCTTCTCTTCTCTACTTTAAATTTCATGCCAAACAGGATGAAGGATGCTCCCTGCCCACCACACACACTGATTTGGCGTTTATTCCTAATATATTTATTTTAATTTTATCTTCGATACATCGTTTCCTATATATAGGCTAAAAGACATTCGAAATGGCACACTTCAACCATGGCCAGTGACATGCGGATCCTCCAACTTTATACGCACTGACTGGTGTGTAGTCTGGACATATTTTCCACAGATTAGATCATATTGTATGTTGTTGGCAGTCTTCGCTGGATATGCATTTGGATTTTACTGGTACTATCTTCAATGAACGAACGTTGACAGACCCCAAGGAGCTATTCTACCCAGATGGAGCTTAGGGAGCCTGTGAGCTTATTGGTATTCCTCACAGGGCATGGGTAACTCACAAGCAGATGGACACATCTCAAAAAAGCCATCCCAGCCTGGGGACTCCTGAGGGCTGCTTCTCTGGAGCGCCCTGTCCACCTTGCAGCCAGCTCGGCTGGAGAGTCTCAGTTTCCCTGGCAGGAGTAGTTTCCTCTAGATCCTTGGGAGGAGCTTGTCTATTGTAACCTTTGGCGTTTCCTGAGCTCTGTAAACATTCCCTCCGTTTTCCTGGGGTGAAGGTTTGAAGGGAGAGGACGCTGCTATGCAACCCCTCATTCGCTGATGAACTGTCAGAACGGCCGCGATTTCCATCTTGTTGTTTCTGTTTGATCATTTGGGGGTGAGGGTAACAACTGATTTTTTTATGGTAAGGCATTTTCGTGCTTAAAGCCTTCTGCTTTCTTCTTGAAAGAAAGAAATAAAAGTCTTGAGTTTTATATAAAATGGATAGTCGGTTTCACCAGATGCCCTTCAGACCCTGTTGGTCTAGCCCACCGCTTTTATTCCATATGCATGGCTGCCTTGGTGATGCAGATGGTCTTGT
The DNA here is from genome assembly GCF_982192425.1 of Myodes glareolus. NCBI lineage: Eukaryota > Metazoa > Chordata > Mammalia > Rodentia > Cricetidae > Myodes > Myodes glareolus. Next base: position 33,171,636 of record NC_142046.1, read on the forward strand.
GGGACCTGCCCACGAGAGTGACTCCCTCCCCAGCCTCCCACACCCGTCGTCAGCAATATTCACGTGGGGTCTCCCTACAGCGTTTGTGAGTGCTCACACGTGCTAACACCTCCACTTTCTTTGGCTTTGTTAACTTCATTCGTTTTCATTTTAAGTCTCAATGGCTCCCCTAAGGTGGTGAGCTTGGAGGGGTATCTCTGCGATTCTATCATCTTGAGTCATTAATTTTAATGATTTCTATTCTGTACGAGATACATGCAACTCACTATGAAATTATGCATTTCTGCTCTCCCTTTTTAATGGTAGAGACTCAACCACATTCCCAGCCTCTCCCATAGTAATTGGCCTATTCAGCTTCCCACTTTTAAAGTCAGCCATATTAATTTCTGTCTATAGTAATCATTCAGAGAGGTTAGGAATGCCATCCCTGCTGCGCACCCCACGTGCACTTCCAACCCTGCTCTTCCCAGCATCCTCTTTCCTTCCATTCTCGACTATTGTGACTAAAGAGTCTGGTTTCTTTCTTCTTTATTACATTTTTTGGTGTTTATTTTGCATACCAACAGTTTCCTCTCCCTCCTCTCTTCCTGTTCCCTCCCCCCACCTCCCATCTTATCCTCCACCCTCCATCCACTCCTCCTCTGTTTGGAAAGGGGCAGGCTTCCCGTGGGAGTCAACAAAGATTATCATATCATCATCATTTTGAGGCAGGACCAAATCTCCCTCTTCCCCTGCATCAAGGCTGGGCCAAGCATCCCTGCACGGGAAATTCTGGGGTTATTTCTTACTTCAGGAATCTCTAACTTTTAATGACATGTTCTTAGTCATGGTACCATATCCTCTTAATTTAACACTAGGTTTGTAGTAACAGTTCTTACTGCTTTCCTTTCTCTCTCCTTCAATACGTTGATTTGGGAGTGTGGCTGGCATGCGTGCAGAGGAAGGGAAGCCTGAATGGAAGCCACCTCTGGAGACGAACTGCCACACTAAGTGACATGCATAGACTAGAGTCTGACATGAAATGGCAGCTATTAACTCAGCCACACCTGTATGGTTGTTATATCCCCTGCCCCAACATTTTCTCTTGCTCTGCAAGTCAAGTGACACCTTGTACAGATGTCGGGATACAGGTTCAGAAGTTCATGTGTGAGCACTTTTCTGTGTCGTGAGTAAGCAGAGTGGATGCTAGACTGATCTTGTTCTGAACAGTATTTCTGAGAACCCAGGGAAGTCGGACAAGAAAGAGGGAAGGAACACAGGACAGGAGTCAGGGCTTGGTCCAACCTCCCTCCACTAGAGAAATACTGCAAATTCAGTAAGAAAAATAGAAAACCTTCCACTTTCCTCCCACCCAACTTAGGACCCTGGAAGACTTCAAATCTAAAGGAAGAGTATAGGAAAAGTTGGCCCAGATTGGGTTAATGTCAGCCTCCCTGTCTCTGCTGTCTGTGTATTCTACATATTAATGGATTCCATCAAAAGTTATATATATTAGTCAGTTCGTCAACACTGATCTTAAGGTCAATGTTCTGTCCTCAAACTGAGCACGGCTTTGCAGGGTGCTCAGGTGTGTGAAATGTCTGACAGTCTGTTGCATTTCGAGAATGTGGTGTCATGGCTGGTCTGGTGCTCACTGCGTAGACCAAGCTGGCCTCGAACTTGCACTGATCTTTCTGCCCGTCTCTCCTGAGTGCTGGGATGACAGACATGAGCCACCACTCCTGACAGCTGCTTGTTTTCATTAGGAAGCACTCAAGATGTTTCCCTAAAATCAGGGGGAAAATGCTGGTTAAGCTACTTGTTCACAGGCTGTCTAGGCTGTTGGAAGTCCTAGAAAATATGAGACAAGAAAATAAAGTAGGTATTTGAAAACAACAGGTACAGTTTCCTTCTGTTGCTGTTGATTCTATTCAGCAAGTATATGAGCATCTATTACTAAGGAGGAAATTAACAGTGCAGTGCAGACTTTTTAAAAATATGAAGGAATTCTCCTCTGATTTTCTCAGTCACAGCCTCCTCTTTAATTCCCATTCTCTGTGCTGTTTGCACACTTACCCGTCGTCTGTGTCACTGTGAGATGACACTACTTTGGTCTGGGTCAGTGTGCTCTAGCGTCGTGAATTTCAGTCTCTCTCCCCGGCTTCATCCTTGAGGTTATCCACTAGGATGCCATGGGGTTGGCAGAGGTTGGCTGCATGGGTGCTGTTTCTTTCTGTCTCCGAGCCACGTAGACAAGTCAAGGGAGGGTTATCCTCCTGTCAAAACCGCCTGCTACCCTCCTATCCTGATGAGGAGGTCGGGAGCCATGACCGAGGACAGGAAGCCTGTTTTCTGCCCAGCCCTTATTGCTGTCCTTGGCTTATTGTGGTTCCGGTGTTCTAGAAGTTGACCCTGAACTCCGAGGGTAGGAGCTACGGTAGGGCAGTGCCAACAGAAAGACCTGGTGCCCGCAGGAATACTTGGTGACGCGTTGCTGTGTGGACAGTGTGTCCTTTGAGCATCCCGTATTCCTTATTGCACCCACACGGGCTGCTTGGCTCCTAGCTTTCCTCTTGGGGATAAGAAATGAATAGCATTTGGAAGTCTGGCATCATTTCCTGGTGACTGGTTGGCTTGGCTGACAGACAGCTGTTTCTATAGCCCAGGGTGAGGACAGCATCCGAGCCTGGGATTGGGGATGGCGTGTAAGAAGTTGATAAATGGAAGGATCCATGTGTGTCCCTAGCTCAGTTTTTATTTTCGTCGGCTGAAGAGCAAATGTTAAAGCAGATCTTTACACTCTGGGATTATGCCTCGGGATGAACTGGTTTGGGGAGGAAACTGTGAATTAAAGGGCACTAGTTATTGTTATTTCATTCCACCCCCTCCTGGTGTTTTGTGACATTTGTAACACGTTGTGTGATTTGGGCTGGCCTTGAGCAAATGTTCTTCCCATCTCAGCCACCGAGTTCTGGAATAATAACAGGTTGGTGCCACCATGTCCAAGTTTATGAGCTTTTGGTTAACTGTCATCTTTAAACTCTGGTTACACAGTTCCCCAGCATGATTGCTCCCTCGTTAGGACAGCATTCAATAGAGATGTCAGGGCAGCCCCAATTCCATATTTCGGTAAGAGTGAAGGATTTAGATAGTTTGGTTTTGGATATTGTCATTTGCCCTAAAATTTAAAACTGACTTCAGCACATGAAAATAAGAAGAATAAGTGGCAGTTCTTACGTAGCGCTGTCTGTGTGTATGAGATGATTTTCTGGTTACTGCCTCTGCGTGTCAAACAGTCACTTAGAATTTACTTTTCTCCCAATGCAAACTCTGGATGTGGCCGGTCCTGGGCGGCTGTGGTGGCTCCAATAGTCTGCTCATGTCTCCTCATAAAAGCAGCTACACTTTTGGGCTTTTGTCTGAGTTTCCAGCACCAGGAAGGGTGAATGACAACGTCGGGAAAGCAAAAGTTGAATGAGAGATGTCTCCAGGAGACTGTGAGTGACCGCCACTGAAGTGGAACCGGAACTGCCATGGGCAGAATTCCAAAAGGAATTCTGGGAAGCAGATTTTGAGTCATAAGTTGCCGCTTTGGGCAAAATTTTCAGTGTACAATGAAGAAGGGTGACGGATTTTTGCATATACAGCCTTCAGTGCCTGCTTCAGGGTCTCTCATTGTTCCTCTCTTTTTCCCACTGACTTTAGCTCCTTGGGTGGGCATTCGTGAGGTCATATCTTCCGCAGAACGCCTGTTAGCTCCAGAAGTTAAGTGTGTTCATTCTTTGGATGCAGATGGTATCCCATAGCCACACACCCAGCCACCACTTTCCCCGTATCCTGCTTTGCCAAAGTGCTCATTACACTTTTAAGAGCTGTTAGGTTCTGCGAGTTTATTCCTAGCATCAAGACGGTGCTTGGCATCATACAACGGGGGCTTAGCTGAAATGTGTTGAACTTGGTCTTTGAAAACTCATTAATTTATTGGAATTAAAAGGCCTTAGAAAGATTTTAGTCTTTTAGAAATTCTTACATTCTTCTGAACCTTTCTGAGGTAAATGCATATATCTGCAAACATATTGGCTTGGCTTGTTTTTGAGAGTGTGCCGCCCCCCTCCCCCGCCCCGGCCACTTCAGGAGGCAAGGTAGGTCAAGGTCTGTCCTCAGTCTCAGGATTTTTCTGCTCTGGCCTCTTAGTTGCTGAGATTGCAGGTTTGTACCACTGTGCCTGGCTATTTCTGACTCTTTGTACTTTTATAAATCAGGCCGGTTGTGAGTGTTGAAGTGTTTGTGGTTTTGTCTGTGGTTTGTGTCCGGATGAGACTGCTAAATGCACCCCTTGCTTGCTGTGGTACTAAGTGCTTTTGACAGCTGCGGACTAAGGAGAATTTAGGGACAAGTGGTCTCAGGTGTGGACTTGAGCGCTGTGGTTCAGGTGCCCCTGACTCGGGGATCATTTCAAGACAAATGATGCAGTTTGTCTTAAAAGCAAGTCTCTCTTCTCTGGGGAAAGGGGTCTGTGTTAATTCTTGGACCAGTTGTTCTTCCTTCCACACGTCAGCAGAAAAGAAAAAAGACTGCAGATTCTCCAAAGGCACTTGGTTCTTGTGTGTATTTATTGTGTGTATGTGTGTGTGCGCGCACGCGCGCGCGTGCTTGTGTGTGTGCTTGCGGAAGTCAGAGGATAACTTTTTGGCTGGTCCTTGCCTTCTGCCATGTGGGCGTCAGGGGTATAAAAATTCAGCGAGTCAGTCTTGGTGGCAAGCAGTTTTACCCACTGGGCTTTCCCAAGATCATTGATTTTTGCTTTTACAGCTGAATTACAATGTATTTTGAGTATTGGCAGGAAAGCAGCTTTGTGGGCGAAGCGAGGCTGTTGTTAACAAATCAGAATTTTACAAATTGCATGATGAGCATCTGTCTAAGCACTGTTGGCTCAGACGGCATGACATGTCTGTGTTAAGGAGGGTCATCTACATGGCCATATTCAGGTCCCTTCTGCTTAGATCATAAGAAGGGCATGCTTGCCTCCCTAGCATTAGAAATGCATTCACTGGGTTGTTGTTCAGTAACAATAACCTGAGATGCCAATGTTAACAGTTTCAGCAGAACCACTTGAGAAAAGCCATCTTAACATTTTTTTTTTTTTTGCTTTGTTTTGGTTTGGTTTGGTTTGGTTTGGTTTTGGTTTTTCAAGACAGGGTTTTTCTGTAGTTTTGGAGCCTCTCCTGGAACTAGCTCTTGTAGACCAGGCTGGCCTCGAACTCACAGAGATCTTCCTGCCTCTACCTCCCAAGTGCTGGGATTAAATCCTGAACCACCACCACCCAGTACCGTTCTTATTGCTGTGATAAAACACCTTGACCTAAAGCAACCTGGGAAAAAAAAGGTTTGGTTTTGTTTTGTTTTGTTTTTGCCTTTTGCTTTTCATTTCACATCTCTCGGGCCACAGCTCCCTCACTAAGAGAAGTCATAGCAGGCATGCCAGGCAAACACTGAAGCAGAAGCCAGGCAGTGGTGGCTCATACCTTTAATCCCAGCGCTGAGGGAGACAGAGGTAGGCTGATCTCTGTGAGTTCAAGGCCAGCCTAGTCTACAGTGTGAGTTCCAGGACAGCCAGAGATGCACAGAAAAACTCTGTCATGAAAAACAAAAACAAAAACAAAGCAAAAAACACCAAGCCAACCCACCCACCCCACCCCACCCACACACACACAAAAAAAAACCTGAAGCAGAAATCATGAGAAATGCCACTTACTGGCTTGCTCCCCTTGGCTTACCCAGCCTGCTTTCTTATCTAACCCAGGACCACCTCCTCAGGGGTGACACTGTCTACAGAGTCTGACCTGAGTCCTTCAGCATCAATCATTCATCAAGAAAATGCCCACAGGTTGGCCTACAGGCCAATCTGATAGAGGCATTGTCTCTATTGAGGTTCCTTCCTCCCAGATGATCCTACCTTGTATCAAGTTGACAAAACCAATCAACTAACCAACCAACCAACCAAACAAGCAAACAAAAAGCCATGCAGCACCTTTGCTAGTGGTATAGTGGGATGGGCAGTCTTAGTTCCGAGGGTGTCGGTGTGGTGCCAGTGTAGTTGGTAGAGGTGTCGCCTCATCATCAAGTCAGTCAGAAACGCATTGCTCCCATCCCCAATCCGCAGACCTCTTCTGGGTCAGGATTTTTGAGAGTTGGAACAGCTAGCTTTTGTGATAAAACTTTCTCCTTCAAGGTCAAATTTGAGAACTCTAGCGGCTAGGTTTACAGCCATAAAATCATGATGTTCCCAAGGTGTCTGACAGAATGTCTCTTGGAATCAGCACCTAGTAAAAATGTCTCCTTTGATAAACTGGCATAAAATCTTTTCGCAGACAAGAAGAATGATAGCCCCATCATGTTGCTACTTCTCCCCTTTCTGCTGGAGACTTGGACCGGTGCTCCTTGCTCGGCCACAGTCAGTGCCATGCCTGGACCTTTTATTCCTCCTTCCCTTCCAAGCATTTTATTTGCTTGTTTTATTTAACAGCCTTACTATGAATCTTTCATTATAGGCCTTCTCAAATCCATTTTGCTAGTAAGTGGATTGGCAGTGTGGGATGGGATATAATTTGAAATAAATTGACTTGCTCACATAGTGATTGGCACTAGAAGTATTTGACCAAGAAATAGACTAGATAGTAGGGAAAGCTGGCCTGGAATTAAACATAGCTTGCAGAAAACATTTCATATAGCTTTGAATACTTGTTCATGGTAAGAAATTGCAAACAGCATAGAATGATAAGAAATTTGTTCATAAGCCCTCTGCTCTCTTTCTCCACCCCAATACTGGGCACATTTTTAGTGTCTGATTATTACACTATATTCAAGGAAATGTATGAACAGAATAAACCAGCCTGCATTTTATCTACATAGAGAAAACAGAAAATGTGGGTCGGGGGACAATAGGAAACAAAGAATTTTTTCTGTGGTACATAGACTTAGCTCACTGGTTCTCAGGCCCCATGTTCTTTCTGCTGTTACTCCCTGTGCCATCTCCTTGGTTCTCTTCCTCACCTTTCTGAAGATTTGCACTTTCCATTTGCTCCTGAAATCAGTTAACGCTTAATCTGTTCCCTGGCATTAGCACTTCCCCTGGGGATTTACCAATTGATTGGCCTTTTAATCCAGTTGTTAAAATTCTCCCAATACTCACTGACATGAAGCAGTTTCAATTTGGGTGTTTTAAAGTGCTGGCCGGGGTCATTAGGGATGTGAAGTTCACTTATCTACTCTGTGGAGCCCAGACATTGCCTGGGAATCGATTTTCTTCAGTAACGGTGGCCTCAGGGGGACTGACTGGAACAGTTGCCAAATCCACCTTTTCCCTGAGCTCAGTCCACACACCACACTTTGAGAATACACTATATGACCTTAGCCGGTCACCACACATGTGAATAAATTACTTGGGGGGACCTTACACTGGTCATTCTTTATGATGAATAGATGGTTCTTCAGCAATCTCAAAATCTGTGAACAATTTCCTAGAAATTGATGATGTTGTATGTGTGTGTGTGTGTGTCTGTCTGTCTGTCTGTCTGTCTGTGTCTGTGTGTGTTTTCCACTCAAGTAACTAAAAGGGACCTAATAGGTGATAGAATTTTCATCAGACAGATGTTTGGTTAAGAAGCAGGATAGTGTTTTAGATTTTTTTTCTTTGTTTTGTATCTTAGTGCACTGTGCTGATAAGAAAATCAGGATGGTGGGATAAGCTATGATTTTGAAGGCACTTTATTGATGCACTTATTGCAATATTTATTAAATGCTTGCTACTACTATTTTTTAAGATTTATTTATTTTATGTATTTGAGTGCTCTCTCTGTTTGTATGCCTGTGGAGCAGATCCCATTAGAGATAGTTTTGAGACACCTTGCCATTGCTGGGAATTGAACTCAAGTCCTCTGGAAGAGCAACCAGTGCTTTTAAGCACTCAGTCATCTTTTCTTCAGCCCCCCACCACTATTATTTTTAAATGCTCAGTATACACATTTCTTACCTGTTTTCTAGTGTGTGTGTGTGTGTGTGTGTGTGCATACAAGAGCGTGTGGAGGTCAGAAGACAACAGAGGATGAACTCAGGTTCATCTGGTGCTGTAATTGGAGACTGTGCTTTCATTTCCTAGCCACCCAGTCCTGAGTAATTGCACAGAAGCTTATATTAATTATAAACTGTTTGGCCTATTAGCTCAGGCTTATTATTAACTAGCTCTTACAACTTTCTATTATATTTTGCTGTGAGGCTCGTGGCATGTTACCTTACATCTTGCTTCCCCAGGGGCTGCTCTCGTCTCCTCCGATTCCATCTCCTTTCACAGCATACAGGGGGACATCCCACACAATCTTCCCTTTTCTTTCTAATTAAAAAGGAAAGTTTTAACTTTAACATAGTAAAATTACATATAACAAAACAGGTATCAAGCAAGAATTACAGTTACAATATTTAGTCCATTTGTATTTGGCAAAATTAAAGAAAATATTCTATTAGCTATCCTATCTTTGTTAATTTAAAGTTCTGTATCTAATTTATATTTCATCATAACTAAGAAAAACTGTAATTATAACTGTCTAGTCTTTAACTCCACCAAAACCCCCAGAAGGCTGTAATATTACCTAAGTAAATAGGAAGTTCATTGATTTCAAGATTCTAGAAATGACAGAGCTATCTGGCTTCCTGGCCAGTCACCCACAGTTCTTTGGTAACATTGGGGTATTCATCTTCAGCCTATAGGCCTAGAATTTCAGGCAGATTTCTCAGTGAAGCAGGAAATCTGAAGGACTGTTCTACCAATTTTGGCAAAATTTGTAAGTCGCTTTCTTCTGTACCCTGCAGAATGTCTTCCATGAAGCAGGAACCCTGTTCATATGGTGTTGTGATAGGAGCGGTGGGCCACTTCTCACCGCCTGGCTCCCAAAATAATTACCCAAACTTTACCCAAAATAATTACATGGAAACTGTATTCATTTAAACACTGCCTGATCCATTATATCTAGGCTCTTATTGGCTATCTCTCACATATTCTTTTAACCCATTTCTAATAATCTGTATTCCCACTTGACTGTGGCTTACTGGCATGAGTCTAACTAGCGTCTGTCTTGGAGAGGAGAGCCATGGCATCTGCCTGACTCTGCTTTCTTTCTCCCCGAATTCTGATCTGTCTACTCCACCTACCTAAGGGCTGGCCTATCAAAAGGCCAAGGCAGTCTCTTTACTTAACCAATGAAAGCAACACATAGAAAGAAGACCCTCCTACACCATTATGGTGCTGTCTACTTTTCCTTGAGTGTCTGTCACTGGTCTGGACCTTATCAAATAGGCTAAGCTGATTGGCCAGCAAGCCCCAGGGATGTGCTTGTCCACCTCCCCAGTGCTGTGATGTCAGGCTTGCAACCACGCCTGGCTCTTTTTGGGGTTCTGGGCACAAATTCAGGTCTTTGTGCTGGTAAGTTAGGTACTTTCCTCACTAAGGTAGCAGCCCAGTCCCTACGTTCTATAATTTTGTAATGATAAGAGTTCATCGATTAAAATTCTAGAAACTGGCAAGGGATAATTTACAATTCTCTTGAAACAGTATTTTTCTTTTTGCTTGTGTTATATTTTTGCTTATCTGAAATATTAGAGAAATCAAGATGTTTGCTTTTAGTATAAAATAAATATATTAACAAAATCGACTCAAATAATATAGAATTGTGCCCTTTTCATCTTAGTCATTCCTAGGAAGTTATTATTTTCCTGGAAGTAAAGGGACGGTTCTTATTCAAATCTGGACCTTTATTGCTTTGCACAGGACTTGGAATGTGCTAGCTCCTGTTGTTGAGTGAGGAAGCTAGTGACTCAGTTGCCCTCCTGGTGAGCCGAATGCAGGATGTGGTGGAATGGGGCTGTGACGCACACCATGAACCTAAACACTCAGTGTCTTCCAGTTGCTGCCCAGCATATAGCCTGGGGTGACTTCCAGGGGCTTCTGGTTGGGGTTGTTGAAGTGTTTTCGAGTAATAGGTACCAGCTGTCATATGGATGCATGTCTGTAGAACATATGGAACCCTGCAACTTGATGTAGAATGTGGTAGCATCCATGTTCTGCAGGCAAGCAGATCCCTTGAACTGACCATATATAAAAAGACATCGGAGAGCAGGCCAGTCCAAAGCCCACTGCTTGACTAGCTCAAAAGCTTCAATCTGAGGAAAGAAGCTGGGTGGGCTCCTTTGCAGGGGGCATGGTAGACATTTCTGCTGGTGTGGTTGCAGAAAGCTCCTGGTGTATGAGCGTGGCGAATGTGGGCACACTGTGAGTAGAGGTATAGGAAATGGAGGGAATGCCCCTAGAGACAGGAGTCGATGAGGGGGGACCGCGCTGACCTGGACAGACTGGTTTAGATAAGCCTCTGAAGGAGATGGGGTACAGCTGAGGGAGCTGTCAGACTGCAGTGGGAGCCTCACCCGTGGGGAAGAGGGAGGGAGGCAGAGGAATGGGCAGGAAGAGAGTTGGGTTGAAGGATCTGATGTCACACTCGAAGAGTCCTTAAACTTGCATGTGCGTGACAGTTGTATCTGTTTGTAAGGCTCCTAGCAGTGATATCAGGATCTGCCTCTGGAGCTTAGCTGGCTTTTGGGAACCTGTTCCCCATGCTGGATTGCCTTGCATGATATAGATAGATAGATAGATAGATAGATAGATAGATAGATAGATAGATAGATAGATAGATAGATAGATTATAGATGATAGGTAGGTAGATAGATACATGATAGATAGATAGATAGATAGATAGATAGATAGATAGATAGATAGATAGATAGATAGATAGATTGATAGGTAGGTAGGTAGGTAGATAGATAGATAGATAGATTATAGATGATACATAGGTAGATAGCTAGCTAGCTAGCTAGATAGATAGATAGATAGCTAGATAGATAGATAGTCCTTAAGCCAGTGCTGTCTGTCAGAGAAGGCCCATGTCACCCCAGATGGACCCGACATGTTTAGGCACTGAAATGGAGCAACCTAATGGATGTGTGGCTTTGGTATCCAAGTGGTGATGGTTTTTTAAGTACTATGGCTACAGCCATGGGCCCATTTGCTCCCCTTGGATGGAAGTCTAAGATAGTCTTGGTCCCAGAACCAAGATGTTCACCCTGTGTGTCTTGTAGACTTTTTTGCATTCACGTTTAAGCATCATCATCATCATCACCTCCGTCTCAGTGGACTGGGGCTCTCAGCTGAGTGGCACTAACCGCTCTTTCCTTTATTGCAGTTAACTCTGGGTCTCACACTGTAAATTCTGAGCTCACACATCCTTAATCATCACTTTGGTCCATCTTGCTGACAGGCCTATCATATCCTTTGTCTGGGCTCTGGAGTCTTGTGGCCATGCCTTTCTTGGGCTAGGTTCACTGTGCTAATGGCTGCCAGTTGCCGTGGGTTTGTTATGTATTCCCACATCATCTTGGAGTGCAATGGAGCCTCTTCTTGCTGCTTTGGGTCGGTCATTCCTGCACTGTGGTATTCTTTTGGTCCCTGGGCATAAAGAGCTCAAGCTGAAGCTCCATGGCTTGTTCCTTGGAACACTTGTCATGCCCAGTGGCACAAATATACCTCCTGGGAACTTGCAGCTTCCCAGAGCTGAGTTGTGTATGGGCAGTGAAACATCCCTTATGGGCCAGTGGGAGTATCCATAAGAGAAGCCACACTGGCTCCCTTGCTCTGGGTTTGGGGCCCATAGGTTCTTCCTACTCAGGGCACTGCATTGTCTAGAGGCCTCACACCTTTTGAGGGACAGTGCCTGATCCTGTCTGAGGAGCTGATAGCTTTGGAGCTACACTGTTTGGAAGGCTGGTCCAGCATTCTGTATTGCCAGCCACCACTGAGCAGGGCAGTGTGGGATCCAGAAAGAATCACACGGACTTGGTTCCAGTCCTATGTCTTTTGTCTATGCAGTGGGTCTTGGGCAGATGCTGTGGTATGCAGGATCTCATGTCTCCTGAGCAAGCAGTTTTCAAACCGTAGGTATCACTGGCTGTGCTGCCACTGGGTTTGAGTCCCCTGGCATGTTATTGAGCTTTTAAAATAGTGTTGGCATCCTACGATCAAGCATTCTCTTTCACAGGACTCAGGAGCAGAGGTGTGCCAGGAGTTGACTCTCCAATAGGGCACACTTCTTTACCACAGATGGCGTGGCTGCTCCGGAATCCAAGTGGCCGTTTGGTAATTCTCCTGGGGCCTGCTGTCAGCTCTGCATTCCCAAGTAATCATGGTAAAGAATTTAAATGATACCCTGTAAGCAGTCAGACCCGAAAGGTGGCTTCCAGCTGCAAAACTGCATTAGTAGATCTCTGTTTTAGAGGGCTGTGATATTGAAAGATAGGAAAGACGAGAAACCAGAGGCTGAGAGGAGTCGAGAGGCTTTCGCGCTGTATAAGCAAAGGGAAAGGAGGAGAGCAAAGTGCTGGCTTCAGGAGTGATGAAGAAAAGGCTGTTGTGAGAAGCATCTAGAGAGTAGCATTTGTAAAACTGCGTGTCTTGGGGGAACACCTGTCTAGCACAGTCCTGGGAGTTTGAGTTCTACCAGGTACTCTGAAAGAAATCCATCGACTGCATTTTTTGTTGCTCTTGCATTTTAAAGTGTTCCAGCGATCATGCCTCTAAGAGACACCAGAGCTCTGCTGGGCCAGAGATGGTAATGAGGGGTATTTAATCAGCTGACTCTTGAGCGGAACCCTAATATTAATTTTATTGAGTCAGTTTTTTTTTTCTTTCAAAAATTCAGAGCTGGGCTAAGCCAGATACAGATGGAAGCGCAGTGTCAAATACCTCGTTCATCTGCTGTGTTTCCTCCTTAGCCCTAGGACTTAGAACTGGGCCCAAGACTTAGTAGGCAGAATAAACAATGATGAAGGGAACGAGTTCTCTTAAGTAATAATTGACTTGGAAGGGTTTTTTTTTTTCCCATAAGCACTGAGCTGCTACTGGGAGGTGTTGGATCTGCAGTCTATTAAATAGTCAAAGAGAAATGCCTTGTCCACAGTCTTAGGGAAAGCAGAAACCAACTCTGTGAAGTATAGGCCACTCAGGTGTTATTTAATTCTACCTGATCTTTTGGCTTCATCAGAGCGTACAATAAGAAAGGATGAAGTAGTATTCCTTCCCTTCTCTTGATTGCAAGCAGGGACACCAGACATTCTGGATCATACTTAACTCTCACTGTGCGGTACAGTTCCAGGGGAAGGGCTAAAATTCTTAGTAACCCAACCATACGAATCAGTGTCCAGTATTTACTCTCACCATCTGAGGAGTTTAAGGAACTCACAGGAAATAGACCATGTGTTAAAAAGACAAGGATGCTTCTGAGCATTCTGTCAGATCATGAACATTTGGAACTGTCTGAAGCAGGTAGCAGTTAGGGATTGACATGGGACTTAGCTCTATAATATGACATGCAGTTTCATTTATGAAGATAAGATTTTACACCCAAGCTAACACTGTTAGCCTGAGATCAACCTTCCATGTACAATGAAACAGTGCTTCCCTCTCCGTTGTTGTGTCCTCAATCCCTGTCCACCATCATCCTACTGATTCCAGTGATCAAAGAAAGACATGGAAGCTCAGCGATGGTCCGGGGAAAACAGACTAGCAGGTTGAGAGTTCAGAGCACCACAGTTCTCTTTGCCTTCTCTCCTTCACCCTCCTGTTGTTTCCCAGGGTTCAGATGCCTTCTCTGTACCAACTACAGATGAAAGGCCACTTCCCTCTTGGTGTGGATTCAGTGCCTCCTCCCAAACTCATGTTGAATTGTCGTTGCCACCGGACTGTATTGGGAAGTGAGACCTTCACAGGTGAGCAGATCATGAGAGCTATGCTTGGGTTCTGGTTAAACTAGTGTCATCTGGGAGGAAAGTACCTCAGCAGAGAAAATGCCTCCATACAAACGACTGAGCTGTAGGCAATCCTATAGGGCATTTTCTTAATCTTAGTGATTTCTGGAAGAGGACCTAACCCATGGTGGGTTGATGGTCCCGGGTTCTATTAGAAAGCAAGCTGAACAAGCCGTGAGAGCAAGCTAGTAAGCAATATTCCTCCATGGCCTCCGCATCCACTCCTGCCTCCAGATTCCCACCCTGTTTGAAATCCTGCTCTAACTTCCTGCCATGATGAACAGTGATATGGAAATGTAAGTAAAGTAAACCTTTCCTCCCCAAGTAGCTTTTGGTCATGGTTTCATCAGAGCGTAGAGACTCTAAGACATGCTGTCCCATGAACGTGGCTTGACCTTTCTTTGCACGTGCTCACTTGCTTTTTGACTCTCTTCCATTTCATAATATAATATCCAAGTCCACCTTAAATGCTACAGCTGTTATAATTTAGAAAAAGCAGTGCACAAGAAAGATGCCGTGCGACAGAGCTCAGGTGGAGGGGTTTTTTTTTATTACGGGAAAGTGAATGGGTAAAGAGGGGAGGAGAGACTGACCTCTGGGGACAGGAGAATCAGAAGAGAAGAGAGAAACAGAGGGATAGACAGACAGAAAAAGAGAGAGGGAGAGAGAGAAAGAGAAACATAGTGAATGTGCACAGGAGATGCTCTTAGTGGCTACAGCTGAAGACATAGCCTATCAGGATCCCAAAGGCAGGCCAGTACAGGTGCTAACAATAGCCATGCTCTTGGACATTCCGGCTTCCAGAAGGGTGATTAAAACAGATGTCACTTGCAGATTCCCTAGTCTTTGGAATTGTGTTATGTCGACAAGAAGACATGGGTTTACACCCCTGGAGTGACACAGTCTTATACATCCAAGAAAACCTGAGCAGGGCACCCTCTATCCTCCATCCTAAAAATGGAAGACCAAAGTATGCTGTAAATGCCATGAAGCCCAGATGCCTGATTCCAGACTTTGACTCTACCACTTTGTACCTGGGTCACAGATGGACTAGGTCTGCCCTCCCTTAGTTTCCTCATCTGTTTAACTTGGGGTTAAAAAATACTAAGCTATCCAATAAGATAATTGACAGAATTGAATTATTTAGATTTTAGCATGGACTGAGGAAGGAAGGCAAGCACAAATTTCGATGACAGTCTTCAAATACTGACCCCTAGGTCTCCGTACCTCCCTTTGACTCCAGAACAAAATAGGTCAAACTTTGAGGAACACCCGTAGGAACAGTTGTATTTCTGTGCAGTATTTCTGACTTAATTAATGTGTGAGTACTTAGCTCGGTAATAACCGTTCTACTTCACCTTCATCCTAATTGATTCCAAAGTCACAGTTTTAAGTGACTTCCTTCATTTATTATTAACTCAAAGCCCTATTACCAAATACTGTGACCACTAGCTACATGTGGTGTTTATTTTTCATGAGTGACTTTTAAACTTAAACTACAAATTAAGTATAATTAAATTAAACTTCGGTGAACAACCCAGTTACTCAAATGATCTTATGGCTAGTATCTCTCATGGTGGCCACATCCATCATTGTAGACAGCCCTGGTAGACAGCCCTCATTCTGCTGTGGTGGTGAACACAGGATCACAGAATTTGTTATCCTCACAACCAGTGCCTGTGCACACTCAGGCCAGCTGAGTCCTTGAGAGCTCTGTGCACTCTCAAACCAGCTGAGTCCTTGAGAGCTTTGTGCACATTCAGAACAGCTATGTGCTTGAGGACTCTGTGCACACTCAGGGCAGCTGGGTGCTTGAGGGCTCTGTGCACACTCAGGGCAGCTGGGTGCTTAAGGGCTCTGTGCACACTCGGGACAGCTGGGTACTTGAGGACTCTGTGCACACTCGGAAAAACTGGGTACTTGAGGGCTCTGTGCACACTCAGGGCAGCTGCGTGCTTGAGGGCTCTGTGCACACTCAGGACAGCTGGGTGTTTGAGGGCTCTGTGCACACTCAGGACAGCTGGGTACTTAGAAGCTGTAGATGTAAACAGTAGGACTTGGGAGTGAGTCATATGGAATCCAAGTCCTTCCAGGACTTCTGACTGACTTCCTTTGCCTCTCTGTTCTAATTCCCTGCCCCTCACGCTCAGGCTGGGTTCCCCCTCCACTCACCTTGGATTGACTGGTACGGGTATTAGAAGTAGATTGCCCCAATTTCATAGAGTGAGCCTATGGTGACTGCATCGTGACCCTTTCTTTGTTTCGGGGACCACACTGATGCTGTATGTTCCTTTGCACCCACCCCAGGCCCACTTTTTCCTTCTGTGAATACCACCAGAGAAACTTAGGTAAGATGAAAACCTTGGTACCTTTCACGTCACCACCGAGACTTTGCCCTCAGTTACCATTGCTCACAGTGGTGGTGGCATAAAGGGCTCTCTGAGTCTTTTGTTGGACGGCTCAACGGTCCTTTAATTGAGTGCAACTGGGAACTGGGTGTTGTTTGTCAGGGCCTGTGAAAGAACAGAAGGCCTTTGGGGCTGTTTCCTCTTGCTAACAACTTGAGAAGCACCCTAAAGTTTTCTAAACTTTACTGCCACAGAACCCCCTGGGCTGTAAGGTCAGAGGTGATTGCTGAATCTCTCACAACCAGGGATGCACTGCCTGGTAACCAGTGCTGAGAGTGTGAGCTGACTGAAAGCATGGAAATCACTTGACAGCTCTCTCTTCTTCATTCTCCCCCCTGCCCTTCCCTCCCCTTTATTCTCCCCTTGCCAGCGTTTTACATTTCACGCACTTACCTGACTGTGGCTCCCCACCAGGTCCAGCCCCTTTTTTCCCAGGAAGTGCCAACCAGGTCTCTCCACTGCCAAACTCCTGAACAAAAGCTCTCAGAAACTGTCAAAATCGTTTTCAGTGGTCTCTTCCCACCAGCAGGCACTATGGAGCTCTTCAGGCCCTTCTGTCATTCACTGACTACCAGAAACATTACCTCATTCCCACCTTTCTTCTGTTGCCCCATTTCAGAGATGCTTATTTCCTTAAGGGCAGAGCTTCCTGAAGCAGTCAGTGTCTCTTACCCTTGAACCAGCTCTCCGCCGCGTGTGTGTTTTGGTGTCCTGCCTTCTTCATTTGTACACAGGGTTATAATAAGCCTAGACTGTGAGGTGGTGGGGGTGAAAGACCTCCATTGCCAGAGTGCTCTGCAGGGAATGAGCCGAAGGAAGGAAATAAAAGACCAACGCAGGAAGAGTGACATTCATCTTAGCCCACTGGTAACTACTGCCCAGTGAACGTATCATTGATAGTTTCCTTTGTACTGAATTAACTCATTTTTATTTTAATGTATTTTTCCTTATTTGCCAATTTTCATTTAACTTTAAAGCTAGCTATGGGCTTTATGCATTAAGGAGCAGGTAGGGTTTTCGGAATATGCATAAACTGCATCTTAATTGGCATTAGTTCGTTAACACTGATGGTAGGACCGCTTGTGTCTCTGAGGCCTCTCCTGCTTTAAGGAAAAGACATCCTCAAATGTGGCAGGTTCTGTCTAGGCCTTCCTGAATCCGCCTTATTTCACTTGCTCTGTGTTTTTATCCTCAACAAAGGACACTGATTTTTGCGCAGAGCGAGCGAGAACAGCTGGTAGAAACTGCTCCTGCCCGTGCTGGCATCTTTCCATTGAACTCGGGGCTTCTGAATACCTCTGTTAAACCCGTCACAGGTCGCTGGCTTCCAGAGTGGAAAGCCAACAGTTCTCAGCAGGGCGTTGATGCCCCGTGGGCAACCAGGTGCCTTCCACAACAGCCCCAGGCAGCTTTGAGAATTCCATTATCCAGCGAGCATGTGTCAGCCTTGACCCAAGTCTGTTCAGTTCCTCACCTCTGTTAATCCTATGAGACCCGGAGGAGCTTTGGGTTGTGATTTCTCCCTCCTGTAGAGGATGAGACTGAGGCTCAGGGTGGGGTAGGAAACTTACTCAGGCTTACAGAGTTGTGGCAAGGTCTAGCCTGGGCTGGGTGGCTTCAGGGCACCTTCTCTTAGACCTGCACTGCTCTGCTTTGCCTGCCACACACTGGAAGTTTTATCCTCACGATAATCCTAAAGTAGAGAAGAGACCTCTGGCCACCACAAGTTACTCCTGCACAGCCTGCCTTCTGGCTGTAAGGGTTTGCTTTGGTGTCCTTCAGGACCTCCCGTCCAGGGCAGAGGGAGAAAGAGGCGATCTAGTCCCAGACCACCGAGCCAGCTAGCATGATGCAATGGAGTGTTTCCCTGTGCTTTCTTAAGCTGGCTGACAGACAAGCCATCTCGAGCTAGGCCGTTCTTTTGTCTGTTGGCTGAGGAGTCCCAGCGCTGGTCCTTCAAGTGGTCTTGAGTGATTTCCCAAGAAGCAGTGCGAGAGTGAGCGCCCAGAGGAAGGCTTTTGTGTGGCCGCTGGTTCTCTGTGCCCCAGTTCCACTTCCCTGGCTTTGAGAAGGGTGCCCCTTGTCAGCCTGCCATCTTTCCCTCTTTGAAGACTCTGGTTTGCGACAGGAGGATAACACAGAGCTCTGTTCATTAACCTTCCTTTTCTCCTAGGAAAGCAAGTTCATTGGCACAAATGTCATTTGCCTTCCTCTGGCCAGGGTCCACTGGTCCAGATGTTTAGGATAGAGCCCTCCTTAAGGACAAAACCACAAACTTGCAGTCCTGGAGTGAGGGGCGGGGCTTCAACAGATGCTTGTGTACTTAGGGTCACAGAAGGCTAAGCTGCACCGGATCTAAGATCTTTGCCTACCCTGGCCATGGCACTTCTCAAAGATTTTCCCGTTATTTATTTATTTATTTATTTATTTATTTATTTATTTATTTATTTATTGTGTATTCATTCATTTTCAAGTCGTGTGTGTTCATGGATACATAATGTGGTCTTTTAGAATGTGTATATATCGTGAAATAATTAAATCCAGCTGATGGCTGTGCCTACTGTGTCACACGCCTATTGGGGTGTGTGTGTGTGTGCGCGTGTGCGTGTGTGCGTGTGTGTGCACGTGTGTGTGTGTGTGTGCACGTGTGTGTGTGTGTGTGTTGAGAGTGCTTAAACTCTCCTTTGTAAGCAGTTTGTTAAGTATCAACGTTCTATTATCAACCGTAGTCATCCTGCTGGACGATAGCTTCCTCCTGTCTAACTGGGACTCTGCACTCTGACCAGCCGCTGCGGGTTCACTCCCGTCTCCCCGCAGCCTCAGGCAGCCGTCCTTCTGCTCTCTGCATCTGTGAATCCACCGTTTGCAGATCACCCTTATCCTGAGATCACGCAGTATTCTGTCTTGCTGAGCCAGGCTTCCTTTTCTTGACATGAAGTCCATTGGGTTCGCTCATGCTATAATGAAATTTTAGCGTCTTTTCTCTTCCCTCTCATTTCCTGTGTCCTAGTACTAGTAGATTTGCTTAGTAATTGGAAGGATAACAGAAATTTATCCACATCTTTATAAAATGTAATGATCCTGGGTTGTTTACCTGTTGCTGAAGTATATCAGCAGAGATAACCATCTGACCCAGCAGGCAGAGGAGATGCGATGCTTTCTCATAGGCAGCCAGAAGGGCACATGGCCTGGCTGGCTATGCCAGGCTCCTCGCTTCTTCTTCCGTCTGTCAGCGTCACTGATGCTGCTCAGGACAGGGCATGGAAGTCAGGGAGCTGGGTTAACATGCAGCCTTTCCTAAAGAGAGCTCATTTCCTGGGGTGCAGTGCTGATCCTGTAATCCCAGAGATGCATCCCAGGTCGTACAGGGATGTCGGAGACCACAGAGAGCAGAGAACCCTATGGTCGATGCCTTTTCCATCTTGAACTAAGAACTTTCTCTGCGTAGACATAGCATTTGTCATCAGGTATGACCTCACAATTCAGTTTTCTTTTTCTTCCCAGTTTCATTGAGAGAAGATTCATTTTTCTTGTGGCTCTCTGGGACCTTGTGACAGGATATTTTTCTTTGCTTCCTAAAAACTTTGACCAGCTCGCTTTCAATTTTTCCATGGTACATCTAAATTGACAAAAATACTGGCTCGCTGTTGGGTTCTTCTTAAGGAAAAGAAGGGTTACTCTGGTCCTGCGCTACCAGGACCCCAACATGCTGCTCGGAACGTTAGGCCTGCTTCTTTGTTTGACTGCATTGAGGGATTCCCAGAAAGCTGATTTCTTTTCTCTTGGTTTTGTTCCTGTATGCAGACGCATGTTTAAACAGATGCATGTGGCGGCCAGAGGACAACACTGGGTGTCTATCATTTCTTGGGTGTCGTTCACCTTGTTTATGAGCCAGGGTTTCTCACTGGGCTGGGGTCTGTCATATAGGCCAAGCTTGTTTACCAAGCTCCAGGAATTGGTCTGCCTTGACCTCTCCAGTCCTGGGATTGTAAGAAGCGTATGCATCATACCCAGATGTTTTGCTTTTTTGTACACGAGTTCTGGGTGTTGAACTCAACTCCTCCTGCTTGCAAGGCAAGCATTTTATTTATTGAACTATCATTTCAGCACCATACTGCCCTAAAAGATGTCTCCCTTCCCGGGTAACTTTGTCTATCCCGCCCCTCATATGTATACAGTATGAATCCCAATGCACACAATTCATTCTAATCTTATAGACGACAGTTGCTATATTGTGATTACGGTTTATATGGGGTCAGGTCATTCAACACACCTGCTTTCAGATATATCCTATGGTCTTGGTTCTGGGAAGATAAAGAGAAGTCAGATGCTGCATAGAAATGGATGCCTTTAAGGAGATCATAATCAGGCAGGAAAGGCAATCACCTTAATAATCATAGTGTGAGTTGCTAATACCAGTAATTAAAGGAAGCGACCCATACTAATTTAATCCATGTTCATGTCAGAAGAGAAAAGGAAAAGCTGCATGTCCAGGGTCGTAGCCCTAACCAATGGTGTGCTACAATTTGAGCCTAGATCTGTAAAAAAAAAAATAATAATTAGTTAATTAATTAATTATAAAAAGAATCAAGTAAAGAAAGGCAGCTTTTCTTACTGCTACGACAGAAGCCTCTAATTGCTGCAGCTAGAGAAAAGTCATACAGGGAACAGAAAAGGTGATGATCTTGTGGGAGCACAAGGGCTTTCTAGAGGTGACACGTGACCAGCCTTAAGCTGAACAGAGATTTACCTAAAGCCAAGGCATTGAGTGAGAAGCAGCCTAATACCTTGGAAAGCAGAGCATGTCACCTGAGCATGACACGTCAAGGGAGAAGTAGCAGGCAGGTGGCAGGTTATGGGGAGCCTTGTAGACTCCCTATTCGGCCAGATCGAACAGTTCCCATTGCCATGGAAACACCTACCTCAGTCTCCTCCTCTCCAAGATCCATAGATCAAAGACCGTGTTGGACTCTTAGGGTTTTCCAGAAGCCAGAATTTGGTCTCAGTTGTTAGTCTTGGCAGGGCTTGTAAATCTATAATGGCATCATGGTGAATCAGAGTCCTAGGGCATTCCACAGCCAGTACCTGGTTATATGACATCCCTGTGTCTCTCCATGCTACCTCCATTTTTTAAATTTTTTTCAAAGAAGATTTAGGAATATGAAGGTTGGTTGAATTTCTGTTGACAGTGCCTGTGATCTGCATCCCGGAGGTCTGGGAAGGGTCAGCGTAGTCCTAGCACGTTTTCTTTGCCTCGTAGCTCACCTTTTACCTGACCTTGGGCCTGGTTGTGAGGACAGCACATCCACATCAAACCATATCATTGTCACCATCTTTTTCTTTCTTCCTCCTCCTTCTACTTCTTCCTCCTTCCTTCTTCTCCTCTCTTCTTTCATCTTCCCTGTTTTTTCTTTCTTCCTCCTTCCCTCACCCATCTCTCACATACATTTTGTTATATTGGGACAGGGTCTTAGCAAGTATCACAGGGAATCTCTCTAACTCGCCGTCCTTTTGCTTCAGCCTCCCTAGTCATGGGGATTACAGGCACATGCCCTCTCACTCAACCTCCATTTCCATTCTTGACTAAATAATTCAGAGACCCCCGCCCCAATTTCTTTCTTGAATATTATTGAGTAGTGAATGGATATCCACGTTCCCTTTCATGTTCTTAGCAGCCTGTCTTCACGGGCACTTTTGTTTGAAGCGTACAATAAGTGGTTTTTCTAGCAGAGTTAAGGAATTTTCAAGGTGGGACTAGATACATTAACTAATAGACAATCTGTGCCTGATTCGTGGAGGATTCATTGCACAGACGGATGGCTGGATGAGTGAAGTGGCAGACAGGGAAGACTGAGGTCTGGGCAGAAACAGCACTAAGGAGAAGACAGTGGGACCAGTACTTGGCTCCTTCCCTGAGGGCTGTTGGAATCAGTTTGGATGCCGGGGTTTCCTTCTCCACCCGAGGTCACTCAGTCGCTTTGCCCTAAGAAATGAACTATTTTATCTGTAAAAACAAAACAAAGATGTTCTATTATCAAAGACAGCCTCCTATTATTAATAACCCCTACAGCCTTTTCTGCTTGAATGGATGCTATGTAAAATCTTCTTATGTTCTCTTTTTTGCTACAATGATAAACTTCTTTGGTAGTCATTATTTACAAAGACCGGCAAATGAAGCTGGTAGGTTTTCAAGGAAGGATTGCAACCTCTGTGATGGGGCCATGGAGTTCGTTGGCTATGTTTATTTGTCTTCATGCTCAGGGTGATGAAATCCTTCCTTCCTTTGTGGAACTGTGTTAAGTAGATAAATGTACTTAAAAAAATAGTGTTACAGGTTAGGAAGCCCAACTAACTGCCTTTTCAAAACAATGTAACTAACATTAAGCTGCTACCATGGTATGTACCTGAAGGGACCAGAGACCTGGGGGTGGGGGCGAGTAGGTACCAACACAACCTGCTTCTTAAATATGTCCTTTGTCCAATGAGATACATGATGAAGATTTAGAAGTTAGCTGCTGAGGAATCAAGTTGTTTTAAAATAGTGGTTTAGCCATGGAGTTATGATGTAAGCCTTAAAAAAAAACAATGCCTGTGGTGAATTGTCGACCCTGTGACATATATACCTGGGAAAATCACCTCTGCCTTGTGGTTTCAGGTATCTCGTGGTCACTGGGGCCATTGTGTCTGGGCTGGCTGTGAGGTCGAGCATCTTCCGGGAAGTCTGTGGTGAAGGAGACCTGCTTACTTCGTAGTGAGTAGGAAGCACAGAGAGGCAGGTAGGCATGGGAATGCAGGCTCTCTTCACAGCATGCCCTCATGGTCTATTTCCCTCAGTGGAGCCCCACATACACAAAGTCCATGTAGGAGGTCAGAGTTTTCAGGATCCATTCACTTCCCTAGCCCCATCTGTAGTCAACCAAGCCTGTCAGCATGCACCTTTGCGGACATTTCGTTTCTAAACTATACTATTGTCTGGACCTTCCTTTTCTTTTTCCCATGAGAAGACAGGAGAGGCTGGTTCTCTTCCTATGAGAAATTCCAAAAGGTCTCCCCATACTTACCAAACATGCAGTTTCAGTCCATTGTGAAAGTTGAACTACATCCAAGAAAATGGAAGCACACTTTAAATAAGAGCTTGGTCAACTCTTATTTGCCGGAACTGTGGGCAAAACTGACCATGCTCCATGCAAAGTGGGAGCCAAGACAGATCATTGGCTGCTTTTCAATCCTGGCCGAGAACCAAGGTTACAAGACTGTAATGGACAGGGATGAGGTATATGCTTCATGTTTTCACTTTGCTGTGACAGCTGGAAGGACAGAAGGTTTAGGTTTGGAGGAAAGAAAGACAGTTTATGTGAAGAGAAAGTCATGTTCTAAAGGCATTTGAGGATGAGAATGACACCTGGGTCCCATGCTCAAGGTGCGTGGTACTTGCAAGGATGAGCACACTGCACTGTAGTTAGCCCAAAAGAAAGCTTCATTCTTGTTAGTTGATGAGTTTTAGTTAGCACCAAGGACAGAAGGAATGTTTCCACAGAAAAAGGAAAGATAGCAACATCGCTTGCATTTATCAACTTGAGCTTTGGACAGTCAGCACTGGTAAGTGGCAGTTCATGAGGTGCTGGGAGGGGTGACAGGGAAGAAATAGCATACCTCCGTTCTCAAACAAGAGATAAAAAGGTGGTCTCAAATACTGTGCAAATACCCCTTAACAATAAAAACTAGTTCAAATCGTGTAACTAACTCCACGGAGTCAGAGAAGGTGGGTTCTTCTTTGGAGCCCATGGCTATGAGCGCCCTTCATGTGGGAGAAGCTTCAGAACACTCAGAATTAGTGGAAGAAGATGAATGGGTCACTGCAGATGCCTTTGGAGAGTCCCTTGATAGAGTGCCTGGTGGCTGCTCTGTCATCAGAGGAGAGAAGATACGCCTCATTCTAATGCTTGGTTTGGAGGACTGAAGAGATGACACAACAATTAAGATCATGAGTTATCTTTTGAGAGGACTGGGGTTCGATTCCCAGTGACCACATGGTGGCTTGCAGTCAGCTGTGATTCCAGTTCAAGGGGGTCTGCTGCTCTCTTCTGAACTCAGTGGTGGGCATAAGAATCACAAGTGTTGCGCAGGCACAATGCAGGTACAACACACATTTACCTAAAATTAGGTAAAATTGAAAATGTTGGGTTTGTAGCTGGGTTATTTTGAACATAAGAGTGTATCTTGTCCTGGCTTAATTTCACTGATAACTTCGTATTGATTACTGAGTGCCATCTGATAATGTCATGCAAAGGTCCCTAGGACAAAAATCCCATAAAAATTAAAGGAAGCCATGACATTTTAAAATATATAGAAAAGACATCCAAACAAGAAAGTTTCCAACCTTCACCTGTTTCCAAGTAGCTTTAAAAAAAGATAGCAGGCTAACATCTTTCCAGTGCCCCTTTCCTGTGTGGGGGCCTCTTTGAGTCATCCCTACCTTATTGTTTATACTTGAGAACCCTCATCGTCAGTTCTCAAGAGTTTTCAAGTTGGTAGAAAGAGCAAAAAGGTGAAACAGCTCCCAGAACAAACTCAGCATCTTTGGATGTGAGACCTCATTGCTGTAGTGATGAGGCGAGCAGGCTTGCTTTTCATCCCACCCAGCTCCTGCATGGCTAGCTTAGCCCCAGAATAATTACACGGAAACTGTATTCATTTATGCACTGCCTGGCCCATTAGTTCTAGCCTCTTATTGGCTAACTCTCACATCTTGATTAACCCATTTCTAATAATCTGTGTAGCACCATAAGGTGGTGGCTTACTGGGAAAGATTCAGCATGTCTGACCTGGCGGCTGGCTCCATGGCGTCTGCCTGACTCTGCTTCTTTCTCCCAGCATCCTATTCTGTCTACTCCACTTATCTAAGCTGCTGTCCTATCAAAGGCCAAGGCAGTTTCTTTATTAACCAATGAAAGTAACACAGAGACAGATGACCCTCCTACATCACATTGCCAGACGTCCGCCCTAGGTGTCCTCTTTCAGGAACTGAAGATCTTTGATGCAGTTGACCATTAGATGAGTTTGGGACAAAGCAGAAGGCCGGTTTTTTTCTATAACTTTAGCCTTGCCAATGACTCCAGAGAAAGAAAGTGCACATTTTTTTTTTAAAGCATCGATTTTCGTGCAAACAAATCTTCAGTTTAGATCAGGAATGTGAACATTTTTCTCCCCCTAAGTTGGAAATGCAATGTTAGGGTCTCTAAAATTCAAAAGAAGTCATCTCTAGCTAGTTCCCTTAAGGGGCATTTTCAAAGCCCTCTATGCTCCAGCCTTTGACCGATTAAGCTTAAAGCTGTACTATATTAAAGAAACAAGCAAAGAAACATCAGCTACGTAGGAAAATTTAAGTTGGTAGATGGACCCTTTAGGAAGACCCTTGAATTATAGCTCTTGGTTGCAAGGGACAAGAAATATGTCTCAATTTCTAACTAACCTGGATGGCCGGGGCATCTCTTGGCTCGAAAGTAAGGGTACTGCACTATAAGGGAATTGCTAAACATTGTCCCAAACTCAAACTCTGAACGTGGTTGGAGTTCTCCCCATTTTCCCCTCTTGTCACCAAGCCAGCAAGCTTCATTGTCCTGTGCCAAGTGGAGAGGAATGTAGCATTCACGTGGTCCTAGGCTTTATTACATCTCCTACTCCAGAGAGGGATGTGGTCTGTTCTAAAGGAAAACTGTCCAAGAACACTAATTTGCCTGGTTGGTTCACACATCCATCCAGTGCTGAACCCAGCAACAGTTGCCAACAGCGTGGGCCACGTGTGCTCCCTAGTGACTGCATGCAATTGAGGTTAGCCTAAACCCATTCCAGGAAGAAGGGGGCTTTCCCGGGAGAGCTGGCTGTGGAGGCCCCCCCAGATGTCATTATTGAGTTAGCTATTTTTATGTGGAAAGGAGCACATGGAAAAACAGTAGTTCTGCTTTCTTGGCATTGCAGAAATCTTCATTCCAGATTAAAGCATTACTCAAATGCTGTTTTATAAATCGAGTGGACATGTGTAGGAATTTGTTGTCCCAGCTTCCAGGCATTTTTCTTTGGATCACCATACCTTGGTTCCCTTTGGGAAACCAATTCCTCCATACACTGATATTGATGGATTCCACACTATGCCCTTGCTCCAGGGATAAAGGTCCTCTCTGATTGGAGTGCCAAGTTACCCGATGCAGTTAGGGATGCCGGGATGTACCTCCCTCCCTGCTTTGTTAAAGCTTTGGAATAGTTGGACTAGGGGCTCCCTGAGAATGCTGTTGCAGCAGCCGGCCACACTTGGGAAGAATCATAAGCAAAAAGGCAAAAGGGAGCTTCAAGCAGGGGAGAAGAATTGCAATTGCTGAAAGCAGGCTTAGCGGACTGTTTTTCTCTGAGCCCCAACAGTTAAGGACACAGGATGGTTCTTCATGTTATTGTCCTTTCTCAGCTGTGGTTACTGCTGGCTGGATTTGGATAGCCGAACTTCATAACAACGTGAAAGAGATTTTGAATTCAAATTCCTAGTTGGACATGAGTTCCAATCGTTACTGCTCATGGTCAGTGGGTCAGGATTTGGAAAGGAATAGCCTGTTTTGAGAAGCTCTGTTTAGGTGTAATGGCGCTCGAGCTGGGCCGGGGGAAGAGTGGTGCTGGGGCTTTGGAACAGGCTGGGAGGTCTCTTACATTGTATCTCAGCAGCCCTGACTGGCTACTGTGCTTTCTCTGTATCATTCCACCCTCATCACTAAGACTGACTCCAGAGGTCACAGGGTTCTAGCATGGAAATCCCAACACACTGTGTTCAAGCGGCATTGCCTTCTATGATCACTTCCACACCCTCTGGCCCACTGATTAAGGTTGACTCAGACTCATGATAGATGTAGAATCTATCTTACAATAGAGACATGTCAAAATAATCGTAAGTACTTTTTAAAAGTCACTGTATAATCTGAGCAATTCCCAAACACAAGGAAGTTGTTACTTTTGGTCTGAATATTATATTTAAGTAACTCAGGTCTGTAAGCACATGCTTTTTAGTTTATACCTGCAGCAGTGGAATTAATGTTTCTGGGTAATTACATCATCACCAAGCCTTACATATTAAAAAAAAAACCTATACATATTAACAATTAAATCAAGACCTTTCATGACTGTTCAGGCCCCAGAACTCCATTTTGTATTTGCATTAGGCATCTACTTTAAATGAATACCTTCCAAATGCTTTCAATTTGCTTCGGTTCTGTACTGCACAGGTGCCTTTGTTCTGACTTGGCACTGAGCGTTTGTCCTGTAACATTTGCATTTTTAGTCAGGGTATCTTATAGAGGTACCTGATTTACTTTGCTGGCTGGTTTAAAGAGTGGGAGGATCTTATCTGTGGACTCTATATAAAAAAGAGACTACAAGTATAGCTTTGGGGAGCTTGACCTGGGTTAGGGCTCTGTCCCTTTGCATCTGTGACTAGTGTAAAAATTCCCCTTTATCTGTCTGGTACCATTCATGCCAAATGCAGCTCTTCACAGTTGGCTTCTGAGTAGAGAATGTCTGGTAGTTCTCAAAGCACTTGTTTTCCCTTATTCCAGAATATAACAAGTAATCTATTGGAATAGAATCAGCAGTTGAGTAACTCATGCAAAGGCAATTTAGAGCACAAATTAAATCTGTCAGAGAGGTATTAGATTTTCAAAAGCTCATAAATAACAAATGAAAGGTCACAGAGCTGTGGAAATGAGTGCGTACTTCTCAGGAGGCGCTGCGTTCGGGGAGGGGTGGGGCCCGCAGCGCGTATTCAAATTGCAACATCGTAAAATGGAGACACATTTTTTTTTAAATGTCTAGAACAGTCCAAAGACACAGTGGACTCAGAAGTGACCAGAGTTCTAGAAAAGACCCTTTGTATTAATATCTGAGCATTTGTGCCATTAGGGGTCAAAGCACCACCTGGTCCTGAGAATCTGCAGCCCCCTTCAGTGGAGCTGCATTTCAGGCACTGTTTAACTAATGGTGAGTGCTTATCAAATGTCTTTCATTTTCTCATTCCTAGAAAGTAGGAATGGTCTCTATGATTGATGGAGGGATGTCGGCATTAGGGCTGTTAATATCTGCTCCAGCCCATCCTGTTTTTCTCATGAAAAGCAAAGTGGAAAATCGAGCTTGATCACTATAAAGTGCACAGATATTTTTGCTATGCATTGTATGGAGGTCTTTCTCGTGCTGAACTGAACTTGACTTTTACAAGGGAACAAAGTCTGTATTTGTAAAAAGCAACATATAGATCTCATCATAATTCCATAACTTTTTGTGTATTAGAAGATTTTATCAAGAAAGTAAAAAGATGCCAAGTGTGGCAGCTTCTGCCTTTAGCACTTGAGCAGAATCAGATGGATCTCTGAGAGGGGCCAGCCTGGTCTACTGAGGGAGTCCCAGGCCAGCCAAGGCTACATAAAAAAAAGAAAACCCTGCTTGTTTCTTTCATTAAAGAAAGTAGAAAAAGTATAGAGAATATGGGACAATAATTGGTAATCATATGTTGCACGTAAAATGCCTAGAATCCAGATATAAGAACTCTCACAGCTTGACAATAGAGAATCAACGGTGCAGTTAAAACTTGGGTAAGTAATTTGAGTAGACATTAACTCCAAAGAAGACACGCAAATGAAAGCAAACACGTGAAAACATGTTCACCCTCATTGCTTTACTTGAAAACGCAAATGAATGCAAGAAAATTACCGTAGATAATAAAATGCAGCGAGACACACTTCACCGGTACGAGGCAGGTTTGTTTGTTTTAAGACAGACAACAGGGCTGCCGAGGGTGTGAAGAGAGTGGAAATGGGAGGTGTGAGATGGCACAACTCCAGTGAGACATTGGCAGTTCACCTCAAAGTTCAACCCTTGGTCCCTATGAGACCAAGTCCTGGGCAAACACTTAATAAGAATGCACATGTATGTTTGATCCCTGGAATTGTACATGAATGTTAATAACAACATTATTTGTAGTATCCAAGAATGGAAAGCATCCAAATAGCTGTCAGCTGATGAATAAACCTGTACTATATTCATACAGTGAAACATTCAGCCATAAAAAAGAATATTATCGATATTATAATGGAGATAGACCATAAACACATGGCCACCTGAGGGAATAGAACACAAAAGGCCACATGGCTATACCATCCCACTCACGTGAAATTCATAGAAATGTGAATTAAATCAGTGGTTGTCAAAATCTGGGAAGGGGGAGGGGTGGAAGTGACTGCTAGTGAGTATAGGACTTTTAAAGGGAGTGAAAGAAACGTTCTGAACTATCTAATGATGATTTTGCAATGTCAAGAACTATAGCAAATAATTACTGATTTATAAGGTAGTACATTTTACAATATCTTGATTCATATCAGTAAAATCCTTAAAAAATAATTGTACATAAAAGTGAAAATATCCTTGTCGGGCTTTTAAAAACAACTTCAAGTTGTAACAATGATACATGATCATTAATTTTTTTTGAGCATACAAAGTAATATATATATATTACTCCTATAACATTTCACAACTTTGGTGTATCTCTCTCTGTAACCTTTTTCTAATCATTCCTAAGCCTAGGAGAGGCCTCGTTTCCCTAAGAAGAGTCAGTGTCATGAACTGTTGGGAGAATTAAGGCTCAACTACTTAAGAATTTAGGAGTTTTCCATTGAATTTCTAAAAATTCATGGCTAAAGAAAGGATTGGAAGCTTTTCGTGAACAAATTGGGTCAAAGGAATGCAGCTTGATCTTTCCTGTGTAAAATGGTGGATCTTGGGATATTTGGGGCAGGTGTAGGACCATGTACTAAAGACTTGATGGACAACCTGTGGCATGACTTGAGGTAATAGAGACTATGGATTGGGGTCTGGTGGAAGGAAGTTAAGTCACTGTGTCTTTATGAAGACAGGTGGTCCTTCGCCCCGTCTCCCGGCTGCATCGGAGTAAGCAGCTTTCATGGACTGAGACCTCTGAAATCACAGAGAAAACACACAAAACCTTCTCATTATAGACTACATCCCTCATGTGTGTTGTTCCTGGAATGGAAATGTGATAAACAGATCTCTGTGGTGAGCGGACTAGTTGCTTTAACTTCATCTATGATAATCCGCCATGAGGAGTATGGGTTCATACCCAGTATAGGCGTGGAGCAAAGATAGTAACGGGTGTGTTCATTGCCGTCATTGGCATCTTATATATAAGCAAAGTCTAGTTAAAGCAATGTGCAAACAGCATGATTTGCAACATAGACCATTATAGGGAGCGCTTGTAAGGGCAGCACCCAGATGTTTGCTTCATTGGCGAGGGCTGGCAGGAAATCACCAGGGCCGCTTGAGCCCCAGCCACACCTCCTCTTCCCTCCTGGCTTTGTGCCAGCCTTGGCAACGATGAACAGATGAGGCGCAGGAAGAAACATATGGATCCATATTTATTTGTCTTAGGCATTTTGAGGGATTGCAATTTTTTTTTTTGTTCTGACATAGGGAATGTGAACTGAATGTTGAACACAATAAATCTCACTATATTTACTTTTCACTTACAAAACACATGGACTGGTTCTGAATAAAACACATAACAGGAAAAACCCTAGTAAACGACACGCCGCATTTTACTGTGTCACTCTTGTAGGCTTCGTAAACATTTGAGGTGGGAAGTAAGCCCCTTTTGCAAGTGAGAAAACGGAGGCACGCCTTGAATGGTTGTATAATTAGGCCCAAGACTTGTATTCCAGCCTAGGTGACCGATTCAATTCCTGTATGTTACTGACACATTTTCAGCACAGCCTTGGACCTGGAGACTCAGTCTGGGAGGGTGTGCTGGCCAAGCTGCTCTGGCATATGTTTAGATGCCATGGCTGCAGAATTCTTGCTTCAGTGGCTGCAAAGAGACTTTTAGGACTGTAGCTGGAAGGAAAATCATAGGACAGACATGCCGCTTGCAGTGTTTGACACCTGGGAAGGACTGACATGAATCTTGAGTTGAACATTGAAGAATTCAGGTTGTAAACGCATCTATTCCCTGTGAAATCACAACAGATCCAGCAGACAGCCCTTCTTACAATCCCTTTTATGAGCAAAGCCAGTGTGGGACGTTTTCATCTGCGTATTTTAGGTTTATGGGCGGAAAGACAAGACTTCAGATTCCACATAAGGCAGTTGTGTAATCTTGAGCAAGTTGGTGTCCTTTTTTGAACGTAGTTTTCTCGTCTACAAGAGAAGAAAAGCAATGCACAATGTGTGTATGTCTCTCTGTGTGTCTGCGTCTGTACTCAACACACAAAGGGTTGGGCAGATAGCTCAGTAAAGACCTTGCCTTACCTGCATGAGGATTGGATTCAATCTGTAATCCCAGGACTGGGTAGGCAGAGATAGCTGAGTCAATGGGCTTACCTGTCAGACACCTCAGCCTAGTTAGCAAGTTCAAGGCTAGTGAGAGACTCTGTCTCAAAATAAATGGGTGAACCACTCTTGATCAATGACACCCAAGGTTATCTTCTGGCCTCCTTGTGTGCCTGCACTCACAAGTACACACTTGAACACACACATTCATGCATGTACAGACAAAAAAAAATCTTACAAATATGTCACTAAACGTGGAACAAATAGCAGATGGTATTAGTAATGGACGACTTGTGCTATGCTCAGAGAAGTCCCCGAGCTTGTTAAATAGGACAAGAGAGAGCTGTGACCCTTCTGATGTGTTTCCAGGGCTTGGTGAAGAGCAGGACTCAGCAAGTATGTGAGCGCTGGAGCCAAGCAAATGTTTTCTGCCTGCAGGTGACATTGGTGCTCCAGGAGACTCGTGTAGACAAAACGGATAAGCAAGGACATAGAACTAGCTAGGCATAACTTTTTCCACGTAATGTTAAGATGTCCTGTTCCAGTGGTCATTTGACTTTTTAAATTTTTTTGTGTGTCACAATCTGTACCATCAGGAGAAGCCATTGATTAAACCGTATTAAGTTGTTATGATGTGGCCATGTTTTTTATTCTAAAAATGACAGTCTTATATGGTTCACAGTGATACTTCTCTGATAATCATTCAAAAATCAAGAAAGCAAATTTAAATAGTTTGTGACAAGCACAAATGTAGCTTTGTGCTTACTTTCCACATATTCCTAAAGGATATATTGTGATGGAAAATGATTTTCAAAGTAGTTGTCTTATGTTCCCTTAGCTACTGTAATTGCTACAGATTTAGTGGCTTAAAAACAATGGGTTTTTTTTAAAACCCTTTTATTCAGGAGGTCAACAGTTCAGCACCAGTCAGCACTAGGCTGATGTCAGGGTGACTGCTTCTTCTTGGGCCTTTGGGAGAGGATACAGGATTGTTGAGTCCTTTGCAGCCTCTAGAATTCGGAGCATTTCTCAGCCTGTGGCCTCTGCTCACAGCACAGCAGGTTCTTGGACTTACAAGAACTTCCTCCCTTTTCCTGTCCCTCCCTCTCTCTGGCAGGAACTCTGGAGATGATATGGCCCCACCTGGATAAAACAGTTGGCTTTCATCACCTCAGGAGTCTTAAGTTAATCACATTCAAGTTCCCTTGTCGATTTCTGGGGATTGTGGCATGGACATCTAGGGAGAGGGGGCAACGTTCAGCTGCTCCACACGTCACCGTTACCTGGTTGTCGTCCTGTGCTTCCAGAGCTCGCTCTTCAATGCAGGAGGTTAGAGGAGTTTCAAAGGGATGCTCTCAGGGTTGTCTAGGATGTTCAGTGGATAGCAGGAACCATGAAGATGAACTGTAAGGCGAGCTCACCTTCAATTCTATTCCTGAAAAACTTCTCACTGATTGTTTTGAAATTCATATATAAAACATAGTCTCCAGCCTGGGTTGTCGGTCCCATCGCAGGGAGGTACTAGGGAGTTCTTAAACAGCTGCACACACCAATCCGGTGATAAGGAAGTGACTCCATGTAGGGAGGAGAGACATGGAAGACAAACCAGAAAGCAGAAGCCGTGTTGTATATGGTTGTGTGGGGCGGGGGGGGGGGAACAAGATGGGGATTAAAGTGACCCCATGTGGTATGGTAAACCTTTATGTTCTTAACCCACATTGTTTTAATTTCATCTCTTACATTGAGTTTTCTGTTCTATTTATTTCATTATGAAGATAGGTTTCTTGATAGTATGAAACTTTGAACATTACCTCAAGATACTTCCCATACCTATCAGATTATATTTGGGGTTACATGGTAGAAGTGGCCATGGCTTCTGGGACTTAGTTAAGTTTTGTAAGCAGAGTCTGTGTTTGTTTTCTGCCTGCCCAGACCTGAATAGTAACACAGGAACTATATTAATTACAACTCTGCTTGGCCTATTAGCTCAGGCTTCTTACTAATCTACTCTTATATTTTTAACCCATTTCTATTAATCTGTGTATTGGCACGAGGCTGTGGCTTACTGGTAAGGGCCCGGCATTTGTTTGCTTTGGTGGCAGCTACTTGGCATCTCTTTGACTCCACCTACTCTCTCTCTCTCTCTCTCTCTCTCTCTCTCTCTCTCTCTCTCCATATATATATATATATGTATATGTATATATGTATATGTATACATATATGTATATGTATGTATATATATATGTATATGATTTCCTGCCTGGTTTTGCTCTGCTAAGTCACCGACTAAAACACCTTTACTCATCAACCAATAAAAGTAACACATATACAGAAGGACATCCCACATCTAAGTTTTATTCTGTGGTGTGGCCTGGATTTAGTTTTCTTTTTAGCAGACATGATTTTGTTGTTGTTCTCATGTAACTTTACATCAGAGGACAGGAGAGCATCCCTGAGCTACTGGAGTGCCCGAGGCAAATGTCTCATCTCATC
Source organism: Myodes glareolus (assembly GCF_982192425.1). NCBI lineage: Eukaryota > Metazoa > Chordata > Mammalia > Rodentia > Cricetidae > Myodes > Myodes glareolus. The sequence continues at coordinate 33,205,787 of NC_142046.1, forward strand.
ACAGCGATGGCCAATGCTCCTCTCTAACCAGGTGAACCAGAGGAAGTAATGACAGCCACAGAAAGTCCCTGCCCAGAAGATCTCATGTACCCCATGATGCAAGTAGGCATTTGCATCTCTCTGTGGCTCTCTGTATCACCATTCATAATTTTAAATAGTAGCTCTGTGGTATATCACGGGACCGGAAATGTAAGATGAAAGAAACTCTGTACTCTGGGCTGAAGTGTGGTTCCCCCCAAAGTTTAACTTAAAGTTTTATCATCACATACCTCAGAATGCAGTTCTGTTTGGAGACAGAGCCTTTAAGGAGGTTGCTAGGATTAAGGTGAAGTCATAAATATAGAGCCCCAATTCAAAAGGACTGGTATCCCCATAAGAACAGGAGAAAGAAACGGAAGAAGGCCACGAGGGGACAAAGGGAGGGTGGCCGTCTGTAGCCAAGGAGAAAGACCACAACGCACCAAAGCTACAGACACCTTGACCCAGAACTTCCAGCCTTTACACCTGAGAGAAAGTCAAGCTGGCTCCCTACCCTGTGGTAGCCCCAGCAAACTCTAAGGCCTGGCCTCTCTTGTCATCTATCCTGTTTCCTTGCTGGCCCTCTGCATTTTTCTGTGAGTTCCAAACATAATGTTCCTGCCATTTTCAACTCTGAGTCTCAAAGAAACAGGCCGGGTGTGGGCTGTGGTGTAGAAGTCTCCAGTATTCCCTGTGCCCACCTGCCTCCCAGGTGCAGGCCTGTCTTCCCTGCCTCACCCAGTTCTCTAAAAAGGGAGACATTGTCGGCTCCACTAGGGTGAAGCTGAACTGCCACCTCAAGGCAGGGAAGGCCACCACGGACATTTGTTCTGTTTCTGCTTGCACTGTTCAACTAAGTGTCCCGACAGCGTTCACCAGTTGTATTTATTAGATGGCCTCGCTGCCTGTACTCATTCTGAATACATGTCTGCTTCAGAAAGCAAAGTGTGAGCAACCGGTGAGCCGGGACTTGGCAAGGTTGCATCGTCCGTCCTTAGAGGGAACCTTCCCAAACAGCTTGCCAAGTTAAAAAAAAAAAGTGACCATAGCCGGGTGTGGCCAAACACGCCTTTCACTACAGCATTCGGGAGGCAGGGGCAGGCAGATCTCTGAATTTCAGACTAGCCTGATCTATAGATCTAATTCTAGGACAGCCAGAATGACAGAGAAACCCTGCCTCCGAAAGCAAACAAAAAAATGAACGTAGAAACATTTGTAAATAGTTTTAGCATATGGAGTTCAGTTAGTGTTTCCCATACTCCATTCGCTCTAGTATAGTGCTGCACACTGTTAGTGTTCTGTGTGTCGTTTTGGAAATCTGCTTATATCCAATGAAGAGTTGGGCTGTTGGTGTACTTTTTGTCCATTCACTTTGAATTAACATCACTTTGTAGTATATCCTAATATCTAAATTGGCCTCGTTGCCTTTTTTTCTATTGAATTTCTATTGATTCGTGATATTTTAGTCCTTATTTAAGGTTCTTTTTTCACAAGTGAACTTAAAAATTTAAACTGTTTAAAAATCTTGTTGAATATTTACATGAACTCTGTACACAGTGTCTAAATTGCAAGTTTTTACTTAGGTTGAAATAAGTAAATACTTAACTTCGACTCCCTTTAATGAGCAAGAGAGACTATGGAATTTGGAAAGGCAGACTGTGAGACCGGACTTTCTTGGGCACGAAGGAGTCAGTGAGAGAGAGCCATTTGTGGAAGAAGCATTCCTGCATTCTGCGTGGGCTGAACGGTCTGCACAGGGCTCTACTGTTCTCCCTTCCCAGGACACGAGAATCAGGATAAAGGGCAGTAGATGGCTTCTTAATGCGAAGGAGCAACTCAATCCCATAATCACCCATTCTTAGGTAGAACACAGCATCGGCTGCTGGTGTTTAAAATGCAGAGTTGAAAGCTACACTGTGAATAGAAGCCAGTCCCAGCCTTTAGTGTTTGACCTGTTCACTCCAAATGGGATAACAGGAATGGCAATCTCTTAGGGCTATTGGAATAAACCAGTATTTTTATTTATTTTATTTTTTGCAAACACCTTCAGCAGTATTCACTAAAAAATGTTGGTTTCGTTCAGGAGATTTTGTGCTGTTGAGATGGTTTTCGGGGGCTTGGAAAATGTCAGCTTATCTATATTTCTTTTCCAAATCTAGTCTACCTCCTACAGTTTGGAATGGTGGGCTAGGACTCAGAGAGGATGGTACCTGGTCCCTGGCCCACACCATAATTGAGGAGAAGCTTCTGCGCTTTGCACCTGACTTCTGACTTATTTATTGTTGCTCTCTGGCACATGGCCCCTGGGCTCTTGGCAAAAAATAGCTGGATTTCATTAAAATTCAATCTCTTCTGATACCATCTCTGCTGGATATTAGGAAGGATTGCTACCAGTAGGAGCAGCCTGATTAAGAATAGATTCTGGCTGGAATGTTCTAACTACTCTAAAATTACCATTTATAAGATTCGCCCCCTTGGCACCTGTATCCCTGGGCCCAGCGTGCCGTCCCTCCCCAGCTCAACTCACCTACCCGAGATCAGCCAGGCTGCCCGCTCCGTCTCCTGCTGGGTACCAAGATGAGTCTGTGTTCCTGTTTCAGGTGCAAGCCCTCTCTCATCGCCTCGAGTGCCCACTTTGAGGCCTTCTGTATGAGGGACACGCCAGTCTGCCATGGAGCCTAGCCCTGCCCTGGCCTGGCTCCTGCTGCTGAGCCTGCTGGCCGACTGTCTAAAAGCTGCGCAATCCCGAGACTTCACAGTGAAAGACATAATCTACCTCCACCCTTCAAGTAAGACTCTATTTTCTATTTGTTCTCTTGTCTGAAAAAAAAAAAGAAAAGCCTCGTTTTTTAGCTAGAAAGGAATCGAAGCATGCCCAGTGGAAAGCAACCTTAATACAGGAGAGACATGGGGTGATTTATTTAGGGGTGTAGATGATAATTAACGTTGCCTTGTGTTTTACCCCCTCCTTTCCACAGGGTGTTTGTTTTGTATCTTGGGCAAGATGATGAGGCTTGTTTTCTCTGTCTGCTGCACATCCTTCTGACTCTGTATACCCTTCCCTTTGGCTCTCTCGGTTCTCAGGCAGATATCAAAGGGAACTGGCCCATCCCAGGCGGTGTGCTGTTTGTAAAGAGATTAGACCTTTATAGCTTGATATAGCTGACCTTTCCCTTTGGCACCTTGCCTCAGTTAAAACATCACTGCCACCCACAGCGTCCTATTCTCTGGACTTCTGGATTTCCCATGGTTAAGAATTCTTCGGGGAGTCCACAGCAGTGCAGGTCCCTGGCATCAGGTTCCTGCCTCCAGCTTCTGGTTTGCATTTATCAGGGTTCTTGCTTGTGCTTCTTGCTTCCAATGGGAATTTTGGGTCCTTTGAGACTACACTTTGGCAAACAGCAGTGTGGCTTCCTCTTTTTGTCCTCATTGCTGTATCCATGTTCTCTTTTGGTTTTTGTCTGACTTCTCTTCAGTATTGTGCTTGTGGTGGTGAGTGCTGAGTATATTTGTGTGTGTCCTGGACTTTAGCTTTCAGCCCAAAGTATATTATTATCTTTAAATGTCTGCTGTACATAGGCGATTAAAATATGGCCCTTTTTGTTGAAGATCATACAACGTGCAAAGAGGAGGCAGCTATTTGGACTTTCTCAGCCAACAATCCTGGCATAGTTAACTCCTGTAGCTTGGGAGAAGTCATGTGGGATGCTCAGGGGCCTGGAGTACACCTGATCTTGACTCTCAGCAACTAGGTCAGCTGTCCTCTGGCCTCCTGACTTTGTGACTGTTGTGTAACATAATGCACAGGGAACTTAGCACTGAGCAGGAGCCGTGGTAAGTTCTCAGGCAATGCAAGGGACATTTGTTAGTTTATTTCTAATCTGGTAAAATCATACATACATCGAGGTATTGTTTTATAGACCAGGAATATTATCTGTGTAGCAGAGACCTGTACCCAATAGATAGTGGAGTCGTTTTTCTGCTGTTGTCATGATTTAGTCAACCAGACTATAAAATCCCTGTGCACTCACTGGCAGAGTCTGCCTCCTGCACCTGTGTCCTCACTGGCAGAGTCTGCCTCCCGCACCTGTGTCCTCACTGGCAGTGTATCTACTGCATCTGTGTCCTCACAGGCAGTGTATCTACTGCACCTGTGTCCTCACAGGCAGTATATCTACTGCACCTGTGCCCTCACTGGCAGTGTATCTACTGCACCTGTGCCCTCACTGGCAGTGTATCTACTGCACCTGTGCCCTCACTGGCAGTGTATCTACTGCACCTGTGTCCTCACTGGCAGTGTATCTACTGCACCTGTGCCCTCACTGGCAGAGTCTACCTTCTGCACCTGTGTCCTCACTGGCAGTGTATCTAATGCACCTGTATCTTCACTGACAGAGTCTACCTCCTGCACCTGTGCCCTCACTGTCAGAAGTCTACCTTCTGCACCTGTGTCCTCACTGGCAGAATCTGCCTACTGATTACTTGTATGAGAAATTTATCTGACTGCTTAATTTGTGGGAGTTTTGACTTTGTTTTGATAATTTACGTGAGCAGAAGACACTCTGATACTTGCCCTGCTCTCTAGATTGCATTCTGTTCTTCGCCCCAAACAACTAGAAGACCCAGGTTTCTGTCCCTCAGGCGTAAGTACCAGAACGTTGGCTTTTTTGATGTTCTCTGTCAGCATTAGTGAGAGACTCAGATCACAAGCTCATCTTTCCATGGTCTCTTCTAAAGCTACACAGAGGATAGGAGTTGAACATTGAAGGGAATGAGTTTATTATGTAAACTAGGACAAAATGCACTGCTTTTCCCTCCCTGGGATGGCTACTGAGTGCCTGGGGTGCAGATGGTCCCTATTTGGTGTTGTCTTCGAAGGATGAACTTTGACACTCTACTGGGGAAATCATATCTGCTCTTTAGGAGAGCCAGGTAGGATGGCCCACAACAGTAATCCCAGCACTTAGGAGGTGACATAGGAGAGGCTGAGGACTGCTTGAGCTGCCCAGCGAGTTCCAGGCCAGCATGGGCCACATAGCAACACCTTGTCCCAAATACAATAAAGTACGGTAATAGGTAAGTTTGAGTCAGTGACCTATGTTAACTGAATAGGAAGCATGGTCTTTTCTGATTTGGTTCTTAAATGTGAAAATGGTTGAAGTTGTTTCTGCCTAGACCGTGAGCAGCAGAACTAGATGAACTCAGGTTGCAGGCTGTGAGAATTCTTGTTGGGCTGTAGAACTTGAAGTTGTTCTGCCCATGTCAGATCAGAGTTAACTTCCCATTTCTCCAAACTCCATCAGAAGTGTCTTGAGTGTGTTTGTTTGCACTTTGGATTTTTAAAGAGCCACGCTTCTCTCCGCTCTTGCACCCTTGTTCATGCTTAGATGGAGGGATCCAGCAGAAACAAGAAAGTTTCTGTTCAGCACTGGCCGTAAAAAATACATGAGGGGGACATGGGATTAGTCTGATTTTGAATTATTTACACAATCGCCTCACTTTGTAGGTGAGGTACAAGCAGCTTTCTCTGGGTCAGTGAGTGAGCCAGATTCTATTAATGTTATATAGCAAAACACAGAATCTATCTGCAGAAGAACATGGTGTGGCAGGAAGTTTGAGAAAAATGCAAGCTTTCTATGCCAAGTAAACTGATTGTTCTTTGGTCCAGACAGCCGTCACCGATGGTAGCTGACTGGTAAAATTCGTCCTCACCTCGCTTATCTCCTTTGCTCTCTGCTTTCCAAATCTTTGACGTTTCCATGTATTATAAGAAACAAACTTTATGGATTTCAAACTCATCCACCAGAACATTCTGTTTGATAATTTGTATGTGCCTTTCTTCTTCTTTTTTTAATATGAGAAGTGCTGGGTTTTTTTTTTTTCCATTCTCAGGTTAAATCACCAAAAATCTAATTACAATCCCCCGAATGAGAGTTAATATTAAGAGAAATGGAGCTATTTATTCGGTCAAATATCACACAGGAGAATTTAATAAGATGACTGCGCCCTGTCTTGGCCTCTGTTTCTTTCTGTAGCAGAGAAACCTCTCCTGGAAAACAATCCAATTTTCCTTTGCATGCATGTCCCGAACCCTTCTTCATCTTGTGCATCAAAGAGCTCTGTCCTTGCAGGAACTTGCTTATGCCCCACACAGGAAACTGAGGATATGTATGCACAGACCTACACTCTGTTGAGTCTTACAGAGTAAGAGGACTTGTAGACAGGTGTCAGGAAGTATGGTCTATTAGAACTATGTTCATGTCAACATTCTATCAGCAAGATTTTAATGGTGCAGGACAGATAATATTAGATGTTTAGATTTTTTTTTAATTTCCATCCATTTTCTAACAGTGGAAACTAATTTGCCCAGAGCAGGCACACTGCGCATCCGCATCCATTGCGAAGCCATCTGCTTTCTGAACATTTCCAGCGGCTGACTGAAGGTCTTTGTCCAGGCAAAAGTTCCGAGGGGGGTGGGCAGGGAGGCTAGATCTTTCCTGATGCCTTACAAATGAGTTATGGAAACTTGAACTAGGGCTGACCATGCGAGTTAATGGACAGATTCTCTTACAGGAAGTAACTGGGCACACCGGTGTTTCTTTTTTCTTTACAATCGCCCTCTCTTGAGGGACCAAGGCCTTATGCCCTGAAATGCAGTGTGCTAAGCTTATTAACTCTGTGATCAAGAGCCAAATTAGATTCATTCACAGCCGGGGCCACCAGGATCTAAAGTCCGCTCGCTCTGTAAGGCTTTGAAGTAGTAAAGAAGAAAATAGCACATCTTAGGGACCTCTTTCCCTGTCTGTTAAAAGAGGGATAAACTCTTTATCAGATGCAGTATCAGTTAGCAAGTTACTGGAGACAGTTGTTCATCTGCTGACCTTATTCAGGTTAAGTATTGCCAGAGGGAATTATTTCTCCATTTGTTCGGTACTGTTCTGTAGTTAATTAAAGTCGAATATGCTTGCAAAGATTTGTCAGGAATCAGGGCCATTCATTGGCTCCCTAAGCAAACTATCAACAAATTTTTCTATAAACAAATATTAAGCTACGGTGTTTGAGAATGCAAACAGCCATGGATTCATAGGTTTTAAAATAAGACCAAGAAGGGGCTGGAGAGATGGCTCAGTGGTTCAGAACGCTGGCAGTTATCCCACAGGACCCGGGTTCAGTTCCCAACACCCACAGAGCACGTCAGAACCGTCTGTCATTCCAGTTCCAGGGGATTTGACACCCTTTGCTGGCCTCCTTAGATACTAGGCTTTCAAAGGGGTCCACACAGCCATACATGCAGACAAAACACCCATGCACATACAATTTTGAAAATAAGATAAATAATAATAAACCAACCAAAATCAAGGGCATTTGGTCAATCACCAGTAGCAATTACTGATGACTTCGTTTGGGTAGAAATGGTTTGAAACAAAGCTCCCTTTTGCTGCATAGGGCTGTAGCTCTTGCTTCTCTTCAGAGGCCAATGTCCTTGGGTTAATTGCAGAGCAAGGGTTTACATAAGAAGTGGCAGTATTTAATCTAATATGTCATCAGTGTTGTAAAAGAGCATTTTGAAAAGTCAATGAGCTAATCCAGGTTTGGTAACACAACAACTTATTAGTGTTTGGTTCTCAATATCTTTATTCTTGGAGCAGTTGGTTTGTCGTTATTCAAAGTTTTTAGTTTATCTCTTTGATGGAAAAGTTTCCAGGCATAACTAATCCAAGAAGCCAGCCAAGAATTGTTTTGGCTGCAGTGCCAGACTGGTACGATTGGCTGTGCCAGTGAATGAGTCACGTGGGCTGAAGTGGTGTGGCTAGCTTGCAGTCACAAACCTTGGTGACTGCGATGAACCCTGCCTGGAAAACACTGGTTTTATCAAATCTTTTATATTCATTTTTGTCCAGTGCTCTATTTCCACTATGCTACTTCAAAATTTTACAAGATACTTGAAAATTTTTACCCCTTAAAGTGATTTATATGTTAAATATTCTAAACTTAAGAGTGGAACTGTTTTTAATGTAGCAAACCAGCATGATTTCCTAGACCGGTGGCATGATTTTTTCTTTCTTATAATGATATTTGTGAAATACAAACCTATTAAAATGCCCATATAACATTGAGTGGTTTTGGGCTTTGAAACTTGGCTGGTTTTTTCCTTTTAATTCCAACACAGAATTGTTCAATTAAAATATGAAAGACTTTTCTAGGTGCTAAAGGGGGGAGGTTACTAATTATATGTGTGTGCTTCACCAAATTATTTCCTGTTGCTTTTGTGATGTGCCAGAGAGCATTTTCCCCATGGTACAGTTCCCTCCTGGGCCGTCTCTAGGCTTTTTATTGTTTTAGGAGGTGATCCATGCCCTTACTTTTAACCTGTTTGTCAATGAGTTTAGCTAGCAGGAGGATCACAGGACTCTCATGGGCCCACGGAAAGGTCTGGTTACTCATTCTCTATAGCCAGTCAGCAGTCCAGGTACCACGATCACAGTCCCTTTTCTGAAATATTTCAGTCAAGTATGCGAATGGACAGCTATTTTGGGCAAGGTGAAAAAAAAATCAAAGTTTTATCTGGACCATAATTCTGGCCTTAAGCCGATGCCTCTCCTTCATTTATTTTTGATAACGTACTTAATTGGTTCCATGTGGGCCATGAAATTTACCCTGAGATGATTATTTCTACCAGTGGGCTCCTCGGGCACAGCCATCTGCGAGAGCGAGCTGTTGGCTCCCGCAGACGCACTGTTTAAATGCCTGCGGCTTTCCACGAGGCCAGCCCAGGTACCGTTGCAAATTTTTAAAATGCTCCGGATCTGTTTAGAGAAGGCAGAGATCTAAATCACGAGGCAGGCGAGCAAAGGATTCCAGGTAAGAGGCCATTGGAAGCACAAGAGCCGAAGAACTGGGAACCAGAAGACTGTCCTCCCGGGAGTGCGGCTGACATTGCTTGCTGACCCTTTGCCCCATGCTGGCAACGCCTGGTGTCCTGAGCACCTCCAGAGCCTGGTTCTCAGGTGACTCCCCAGCCTGAGCCTAGGAGCAGGGCAGAGAACAAGTGGGCCTTGGAGGAAGGCAGGAAGCACAGCACAAGTGTGGAGAGAGGATGGGAAAGGTCAGAGAGCGCTGCTGGGATTGTGTGAGTCACACCTCCTCTCCAAAGGGTACCCGCCCATGGCCACCTGTAACACCGGTAGCCACTCTTCTGCGCACTGTCCATTCCGAATTATGTTGTGTCAAAGGAGGTTTGATAAATGGTCCCAAGTGCTCTGTGGGCAGACAAGGTGGACCTGCTGCATGTGTCTGATCCCCAGGAAGGAAAGAACCAGTTCCTGCAAGTTGTCCTCTGTCTCCATGTGCATACTGTGGCACCTGGACACACACACACGCACTACATACATACATCCACACACATACATGCATGCATACATGAATGCATAGATATAAAAATAATAAAATAGTAATATAAATATAACCATATAACATGTAGGGTTTTTGACTGTTTTTTTCTTTCTCACTGAGAGTAATCCCAAGGGAATTTATTAAACTTGTTGAAAATACAAACAATCTGTTCCTTTTTGTTGGTGCCCGCTATTCCATAGTATAGATGTACCACAGTTTGTTTAATCCATTCCCTTATTGATAGACATTTGAGATCCTTACAGGTTGGGTCATTGTAGGCTGAATGTCCTATCTCTGAAGTGCATGGGACTAGGGATATTTCAGGTGTTAAAAGGTTTTTGGATTTTGGAGTATCTGTTTGTATGTGGTGCAATATCTTGGGATGAGCCCGAAGTCCAAATGCCACATTTACTAGCTTCATATGCACCTTGTAAATAGCCTGGGAGACTTTTGCATAATTGCTGGAGGGAATTCTACACAGTCTTTTCAATGCAGTAACTGGTCACATGAGGTCAGGTGTGCAATTTGGAGAGCTGCTCCAAAGGTTTAGATTTGGGAGCATTTTAGATTTCATATTTCCAGATCAGGAGTAGGCAGCCTGTTTAAATGAAATCGACTGGGTTGTATGCAGATTTTTGTGTGTGAATACAAGTGTTTGTGTCTCAGGAGTAAATTTCCTGCTGTAAAATGCTGAGTCATCAGATACTTCGTTTTAATTTTTTTCTCCAGCTCCAAGATATCTCGAGAACCCTTTTAAAAATTAATATATTATAACTTTACAGGATTCTTTGCTCCATCTGAAATCGGTGTGTTTTTTTTTTCTCTTGGTTTTTGCAGCCACTCCATATCCTGGTGGATTTAAATGCTTCACCTGTGAGAAGGCAGCAGACAATTATGAATGCAACCGCTGGGCCCCTGACATCTACTGTCCTCGAGGTAAAGTCTCAGCAGACAGATTGGGTCCCCAGAGCACTTGAGAGCGAGTAACCCTAAAAACCAGGGACATGCTTGGAATCACAACCGCTCCTCTTGTCTGAGGCTATTGGCAGATCTTTTAGGCAGATGCATAATTCATCCTCCAAGACTCTCAGATACACAGGGACCCATACGATCGTTCCCTTTCTCATGAAGTGTAGTTGGAGCTCTACGGGAGGTAGCTGAGACGGCTCCACCCTGGGGCCAGCCAAGTGTGGAGCAGTAGAGAATGGGCAGCTTGTTTGCCACTCTTTGAAGCCTTCATCCTTAGTCGCTTCTTTCATGTAAAGGATGAATCGATGCTCATGTAATGATTTCATTTATTGCCTGTCTTGCCACGGTCTTACATTTCGAGACTGTGAAAGCCGACATTCTAAATGCCATCGCCGCATCAATAAAAAAAAAAACAAAAAAAAAAAAAACAAAACTTGAACCTTTTCAACTGCTAAGTTCTCTTTCAAGGACGAGATGGACTGCAGTTAAAGCTTGAAATTTTGATCAAAATACTCATTGGGAAAAGAAGACACATCCTATTTATATCTCTCTTTTTAGTGAGTGAAAACGATGCTTCTATCCAGCTGTGAGGTCATGGCTAATTGACTGTTTTATTTTGTAGGAAAGTCGACTGGTTGAGTGGGGGTGGGGGTGTGGACTATGGGGTACTCCATTGACAGTTGTCTTGGCAGTGAATGCTTTCCACTGTAGATTTAATTCAGATATGTTAGAATGACGAATACAATAAATGCATTCATTACTTTTCAACATAAGGCAGGACTCCTCATGTCTGGTACAAAGAATGCCCTTTGCTAGACTGGCATTGGGAGAGCTGGGACAGTACTAACCGATAGAGACAAGCAGTTCAAACTCTTTAACCTTGATCTTTCTCCTGGGGCTTTCTGGAAGTATATAGAGAACCCACTGAAAATGTATGCCCAGCCTGTGCCTGTGGCTCCCAACCTGAAGCATGATCACTGCCCATGCTGTGACTTATCATAGCACAGGGATATGCTACCATTGTCAACTCTCTGACTCATCCGCCTAGCAGATCCATCAGGCCTGAAATGGGCCCAAGAACTTGCCTTTCTAAAGCGTGTCCATGTGAGCAGACTCAGCCATATCCAGAACCACAGTGAAAGACCCCCCGAAGTGAGGAAACTCTCACTCAAGTCTCAGGATAACACGACCCCTCTAGGAACTCACAAGAGACTGTCCTTGTTGCAATTACATGAGGTTTATTGACAGGACAGGAACCAGTGCACTGGGGCCGAAACTCATTTCCCACGCAGGGGTAGAGTTCGTCCTCCAGTAGCTGGGAGAAGGGGTATTTAACAGAAGAAATCATAACCCAATAACCCAAAGTGGGTAGGGAGGGTGTCATTAGAAAATTCCGAAAATACTAGTGATAATCACAAGGGGGTAACTCCCTGTTTCTCAAGATTATTCTCAAGATTATAATCTAACTTTATGGTCAGCTTGTTCCTGGAACAGAGTCACTGAACTGGCTAACCTAGATGTTTGGTTCTTCTCTCTCTGCTAGATTGTTTTGGCTCTACTCTTTCTGCTAGAGGGGTCTGAATTTATCTGGGTCTTTCAACAGCTCTCCATGAATTGAACCAGGCTCAGAGTTTCGGGTCCCGCATCAGTATCTCTCACTATGCCTGGTGATTCTGCGCCACAGTCAAGGGTTGAGAACTACTGGAGGCTCCTTTACTTCCTAGGAGGGAAACGTCTCATTTCTAGGCTCTTGTTGAATTTTAGGTAGTGATGTCAGGGGGCCTTAAAAAATTATGGGGACAAAGAAAAGATGATGCCGGTGAAGCCTAGCTTAATCCTAAGGTAGCTGTCTTGCCACATTGATCACCCACACCCTGTCACTTTCCTTCTACAGGCATTGCTTTGTTCAAAACGAGGCAGTGTTTTCATGTTCTGACTTAGCTCTACAGGATGAACGTTTGGATCAGTTGTTAAAGGGCCAACTGAACCCCTGATTCTCAAAAGTGGCTGCACCAGGCCAGTAAATGCTTGGAAGCACTGGTGCCTGGGGTCCTCCCACAGGTCCGCCTTTTTACTGGCGTGGGTGGGTCCGAGGACAGTGATTTTGGAAAGCTCCCTGAGTGGCTTAAATTTGCATCAGAAGTTGACAGTTGTCAACAGAGACTCTGGACAAATCCAGAAAGATGTGCTTTAGGGCTGGCTGCTACTAGAGCAGATCTGGCCAACTGGCTTCTAACCTTGTTGCCATTTGCGAGAACATGATATCTGAATCTCAGGAATTTGAAAAACAAAACAAAAACAAAAAACCCCAAAGAACCAGGAACTCATTTCCCACTGCTTTGAAGGCCTTGCAGTCCCACAGCAAGGTTCTGGAGAGTTCAGGGTCTGGGGAGTTTGATGCTCTGCTTCCAGTGTGGCACCTTCTTATTGCGACCTCCCTGGGAGAGCCGCATTGTGTGTTCACAATGTACGGCCAGATGGAAAGGAGCAAAGCCACCTTGTACAGGCCTGTAAGGTGTCCCTACCCCACTCATGAGGTCGGCTTTACCTTTCTGGCTTCACCTCTCCAAGTTTCCACCTCTTGATGCTGATGGATCGGTTACAGTGGCGGAACTTTGGAGGATATGTTCAGCCAGGAGCAGCACATGGCTGCTTAGGACGGACTCAGCAGAGCATACAGGGCACAGGAAGGCATGTGAACTAGCATTTGTAGACGTTAGCAGACAAATCCCTCCCTGTCACAGAGGACGAAACACAGGTGACCAGAAGCACCGTTCTGGACTGCCTGTCTTGGTGCTTTCTTTCCAATCAGAATCTCCCTCTTCGAACTCCAGATAACTGGAAGAACTGAGAGGTCTTTACACAAGGTCTTTACAGAAGCTATCCCTTCCCCCTTTTCCGGAAGCTCCCCTTTTATCTTGCTGTTCCGTAACTGCGTGGGGACAAATGCAGTTGTACTCTGAGTCCATGACATAAAGGAACCAGGCCAGGCCCCTGGGACAATTACGCAGTGGAAGATAGGAATCTAGTTTCTTCTTTCTAGGAGCAGACAGTTTACCCTGGGAGATAAGATCTGACCGTATCGGGTGTTAGACACAGCAGGTGAAAGTTAAGTGCCCAGACCGGCCTTAAATGCTGTGGGAGCTGAGGGCCGAGGAGAGCAGCTGGGCTGAGGGGACAGTTGCTCCTCACAGTAGGAAGCTGTGCAATTCTCCAGCTAGGGAAAGGACTTAAATATTTCAGGAGACGACTCTTCCCGAAGTCATGCAGGGCAGTGGTGTGGACACTGGACTTTCCGTGTGTGCCCAACCGCCAGCGAAGACCTGGCCGAAGAGTAGGACTGTGTGTATATCAAGGACAATTAATAGACACCAGAAACTACAGCAATGCCCTTTTGAGTACCTTTGAGCCTCAGGGGAGGGCGGGAACTCAACGCCTCAGCCTGAGAAGAGGTGCAAGTACAAGACTCTTGTGTTTCTAAGTCTAGGTTATGTGAATGTCTATCAATAAAACTAATAGCCATGTTATTGAAATGCGGCTTCCTCTGTCTTCCTACATTTGTGCTGTCTGCTTACCATGAGTCTAAAGTGACCAGAGGTGACCAGCAGGCTTAGTGAGGGCTGCTGAGAGGTTGCTTGGAAAGGCGCAATGCTTCCTGCAGCATCTCTGGGTCATTGCGTGCTTATTTTGTGACATGCTTAGCTGGGTTTTAGTCATCACAAGGTTGAAGGTGAAAAACCTGATTCCGGCTGAGCATTTGATCTTGTCTGTGTAGAATGAGGCCACACACCCAGTTGCTTGGGGGTGGGGGTGACTAAATCTCAAGCTTTCAGAAGCTGGATTCTGGAACCATGGGTCTAGCATGTCACAGCATCCATCTGAGACGGATGGAGTTGACACACTTGTGCCTCCGTACTGGTCCAGCATATCCCGAAGAAGCCTGGCAGTGACTAGACTCTTTCCCAGGAACAACAGCAGCATAGCCAGCTGCCGCAGGCTCACTGGAGCTTCCTTTCTGAGTGAGAGAAAGTAAGAGTTTCCTCCTCTATCACATTATTTTGCCTCTCTCACTTGCAGATTCATGGTGATTTCTGCTGCAGTGAGAGCCTCTAAGTCGCCCTCCGTTCCCGACTCCAGCTGCCGCATCTTCTGCTACACCTGTAATTTCATCACACTCCTTTCATACCTGGCCGCTCTTCCTTGGTTTTTGTAAACAAAAAAGATATTGAGATCTATTGCATGAGAGACCAGTTGAAGGAACAGTGGATAGAAAATAGGCGGTGAGATTCGTGTCGTTCCATCACAGTCGTCTTTGCCCATGGCATCTCTTTGTTGAGAGAGGAACTATATACATGTTTATTAAGAGTTAAATGGCAGTTCAGAGACCCTAGCCTGGACATGTTTGGTCCCTTCATGAGGAAGTGTCTCTGCCTCCCTCAAGACTAAATCCGACAGAATAGCAGTAGAAAATGCTATGATGGGAAACATGTCCTCTGCTCCCTGCTTCTCAGCTGACCACTGTTTTCTTGTGAAATTGATTCAGTGAAGATGTCCTATGGTGGCTCTTTCTGAATGCTAGTCTAGTGGGGACATGGGTACGGTGGGCAACAGAAATGAGATCCCAGTTTAACTAAAGAGAAGCCCATGGCGCCGTATTTCTAGGGAAGACTTCTTATTTCCGTCACTTCTTAGACAGGCCAGTCCCTGGGGCATCCTTTTCCTGATTTACTCAAAATACGAGTGAGAGTTTCTTCTTTATTTTAGGCAACTTTATATTTAGGATATAGTCCTCCAAGGCATCTACCTTAATTTATATCAAGATATCTCTAGATCGCATGTTAACTCGAGGGTTTGAAACTTCCCAGGGTAGGAACACCAGGATCTTACTCGGTGTGTGCTCTAGGGATCTTTCCCTTTCTGGAGAGTTCATTTCTGCGTCTACAAAGGTATCCTATCCAGCACCTTTCGCTGCTAAGGAATGAGACGATTTTCAGATACTCCCTCTTCTCATAATACTGCCATGATAAATGGCCAGTTTTAAAGATATCTTGAACGTTAAAATACAGACATAGGAAAAATCCAAAGTGAACACCTCATTACCTTTACCAAGTTGAGGTTTTGATGTCTGCCACCTATGTGAAGCCGTGAAACCCTACAGATCCCTCCGTCATTACATCCCCCTCCGAAAGGGCCACTAAATTCTGTGTAAATGCAGCTCTATAGGATGTAATCCTTGCTTTCAAGCAGTAGTAAGTGCAGACTTATGGTGTTCTGTGAGTTCGTCTTTCTCACAGATGTTCAGGTCATTATGGGAATACACGAAAATTGATCTATTCTGCTATGGTGGGCATTTGGACTGTATGCAGTTTTGAAGTGCATTAATATTCTTCTCTGTCATTTGGTACCTGCACATATGAATTCCTGACAGGTCTATTCGGAAAGTATGGTTGGCGGGCATGGGCAGGCAAACCTTGGCTTCACCAAATACTGCCTAATCATTGTTTATGGTTTTTTGTGTGAAAGTTCTTGAACTCTCACCATCTGCGCACACAAACATTGGCTACACAATGCTGGCCAAACTTACTATTGACAGAAACAACAGAAGCTAGAACTCCATAGTATTGTTAAATATTAAGTATGAATAACTGCCAGCATTGACTTCCACTCTGAGCCGGTCAGCCTCATTTTTTCTCCCCTGTTGCTCCACTAGCTCAGAACTGGGTTTGTGCATCCAACCCCCTGATATGGACTAAAACTCTGCCCTGCTCCTCTACCTGTTGGCAGCGGGTTTTGCTTGACTTTCCAGCCTCTGCCCCTGTGGGTTTCTGGTTTAACAAGTGCCCAAGGAAAGACCAAGTCAGGCCCAACCAAATGAGCTTTCCTCTTCTTTGATTCCTTACTCTTCAGATCCTCTGTATTTTAGAAACTTTCATCAGACTTTTGTAGTTTTAGCTGCCTCTTATCATTTTAAGCTTATTGTTTGTATTGATACCAGAGTGGCCACCTCAGCAAGTAAAATTCTTCAAATTTTTCTTTCAATACACACACACACACATACATATATACAAAGATATGTATGTGTGTAAGTATTATATATAATATGTGATATAATTAGATAGTAGATATATAATTAGATATTGTAGATATTTTTTTAGATATTAGCTATTTCATCCAGATATTTTAACCCAAAAGTTTTGTCATCTTAAGTAAGATTATTATTAGTAGCAGCAGCAGCATCATCACCATCATCATCTTATCAGTAGCAGCAGCAGCAACAACATTATATTAAGAGTATCAAACCTACTCCAATTCACAATGGTTTTGTCCAGATATTTTCTATTTGGTGGCTTCAGGTGTGCTATGGTTATGAGTGTGACATATACTCCATTGAATTAGGTGTTTGAACAGTTGGTTCCCAGCTAGCGGTGCTGTTTTGGTAAGTTCTGGAGTATTTAGGAAGTGAGGTAGCTGCTGGTGCTGGGCTTATGGATTAGAGTGGACCCTGGTTCTGGTCTGGCTTCTTGCATCCTGATTCACTGAGATGTGAGCAGTCTTAGCCACGCACTCCCACTGCCACAAACTCTTCCTGGCCTTCCCTGCATGATAGAACCACCTCCCTCAAACCGTGAGTCAAAATAAATTCTTCCCAGATTCTTACACTGAGTATTCTGCCACAATATGAGAAAAGTGTCAGATGGGCGGCATCTGCTTCATGCTTTTGCCATCTTCCCTTTATTTTAGCCACTGTCTGCTTCAGTCTTGTTAATCTTTGCTACTGTTTATAAACCTTCCCAGACACTGTGTGCGCCATTGCCCAGTAACAAGCACATGCTTGCTGAACTTCAGTGATTGAAGGGAGGGTGTCCTCATGTGTATGTGTCACCCTGAGTCATTAGGAAGTGTAGACCATAGCTTGGTGATGTACACCTGTGACCCAACACTTGAGAAGCAGAAGAAGGAAACAGGAGCTTCAAGGACAGCCTGGGCTACATAGATCTGTCTCAAATAAAATATACTAATTAAAAAAAAGTATGGTTGTTGTTTTTGAGAAAACAGGGAAGGGATAGTCTGACGGTTTGCCTAAGAGGTACAGGAAAACGGCGACTAGTGTCTGCTTGGGCTGATGAGCACCTGTTTACTGTTAAGCTCTGTCTGGGGGAAGAAAACCCATAGCTCCAGGTAATCCCTCAAGATCCTTTGATAGGAGCAGGACAGCCAAGAAGATAACCTGATGCTTAGATGCCAGCGGCTGTATGGTTTCTGTGAGGGCGAGCAGCCCATCCCTTCATGGGTCACATTTCTTTCACTGGGAGAGTCCTTCTGTTACTGATTTTGAATTACAGTGGGCTACGAACATGGGAGAGCAAAACAGTGTAGCCTTCCCCACAAATGGAACTTTCCACAGAAGCGGAGCACTCCCTGAGAAGTGAAGTGACCCTTTTCCAGAAGCTCAGAAGCCTCTCTTGTGCTTGTCTCCGTCCTTCCCACAACCAAGGGGTCACTGCTGCTGGAGGAGGCATGCGTCACCACCCCCGTGTAGAAATTCTCACCCCTCAGCCCTAGGGATGGGACTGCTTGGAGCTAGAGTCTTAAAGCAGTGATTAAGATTACAGAAGGTAGTCAGGTCAGTGCTGATCCTGTATGACTGGTGTCCTTGTGAGAGGAAACTGGAAGCCACACAGGCACTGGGGAAAGATGATGTAGAGATGTGGGGGTGGGGTGGGTAGAAGACCATCTATGAGCCAAGGAGCACAGCCTCAGAGAAAAGCGTGACTCCAAACTTTTAGCATCCAAAACTTAAGAAAAACTTCGGTGGAAGTCCATTTCTTTGGTAGCTTTTATAGTAGTCTTAAAAAACTAATATAGCACCATCCTGATTTCGAATAATATAGATCAATTTTTCCTTGCATTAGCTTCTTATTTTTCTGATTTTTTTTTGCTCAGTGTTATGTGAGGTATCCTTATCTTATTAAAAAACATTCCATTCATTCTTTCTGTTGTATGAATACACACTAGGTGCAGTAATTTATTGAAATTATTTATGTAAATTATTACTGTGGGCCTTTCTGTAGTCTCCAGTTGTATTTGTACAAATAGTTATCTATGGCTATGCTAGAAATTTAATTTCCTCTTAGCATTTTGTGTGTGTGTGTGTGTGTGTGTGTGTGTGTGTGTGTAACTTGTGTTGACAGAGTTTACATGGATACACTCATAGTAGATCTTAGCAAATAATTTTCCCAAGTGGCTACACTGTACAGAATTACAATTCTCATAGAAATGCTGAATAAACTACACGAGATCATTTAAAGTACAGACATGGTAGATAATTTGTAAATTTCACAGATCTAAATTTAAATGTTTTAATTTGATTAAGCTTTAAGCAGAAGAGCTTGGCTGGACATGGCCTTCCCATAGCTACGTCTGTCTTCATAGTAAATTAAACATGTGGTGAGTTGTGCAAGGATCTGTCACATGTTGTAGGAGTGTAGTCACCAACAGGAATGAACCCTATTCTTTATCTAGAACAGTAGATAGATCTCATCCAGGATCCTGCCCACCACAGGATTGGTTATGGAGTTCTTCATAGCCGTCTGGCCGGAAAAGGTCATATGGATGGCTAAGAATCTTATTGTGCATGAAGCAAAGCATTCTCCTAAGTATAATTACGTAGCCCGTGATACCAGGAATGCTGATGCTTTCATTCTGGAGAGATGACATCAATGCCCTTTTCTGCTTCCCTTATGAAGTACAAATAAAATCCTGACCATTATATAGGAACCAAAAAGAAAAAGAAAACTCTGAAAGGTGGAGAAAGAGAAAATTGCAAAGTAGCTATGACCTTCAGGACCTGAAGGACAACAGTGCTGTAATGGCTTCCAGGTGTTCTTTCTAAACTTGGAGCTGAAGAATAAACCCAAAGTATCACTGACACAGGCACAGTAAACTCTAGCAAAGTCGTCCTTTTGCCAGCAAATAGCCCTGGAAGGAGGCAGCCTAGAAAGACAGGAAACTGTCGTCCTTTTGCCAGCGAATAGCCCAGGAAGGGAGGCAGCCTAGAAAGACAGGAAACTTCTGTGTAAGAGCCATTACTCTCAGCAAACTCCACAGACAAAACTGTAACTGCACTATCCAGCAGAAAGGAATGGAGAGTCCACCCTTCCGTTCATGGCAGGCTGAACTGTAATGTGAGATGCCCTTCTGTATATGTGTTGCTTTTATTGTTTGATGAATAAAGCTGTTTTGTCCAATGGCTCATCAGAGTAAAGCCAGGCAGAAAATTCAGAGATATAGAGAGAGAATAGGCATGTCAAAGAGATGCCATATAGCTGCCGAAGGAGAAAGATGCCAGAACATTACTGGTAAGCCACAGCCTCATGGTGATTCATAGATGAATAGAAATGTGTTAATTTAAGATGTAAGAGCTAACTAGGAATGCACTTGAGCTGTTGGCTAAACATCATTGTAATCAAAATAGTTTTTATGTGATTATTTGGGTCTGGGTGGCCAGGGAAAAAAAGTGAAGGCACAGTCTCTGATTACATAATGGCACCCAATGTGGGGCTTGAACCCACAGCCCTAAGACTAAAAATCTCATTTACAAACATACGAACTAGAACTTGTGCGATAGTACTGAGTTCTTTCTCCCTACCTCTTAGGATGGTTGCAGAGATGGACAAGTAATGGACTCTTCATTCTTTCTGGGCAATTATAAGGTATCCCCCTATTGCTAGCAGAAACCATGGTGGTAGACTTCAGGCTTCTGGGTTCACCAGCAAGGGGCTGCCTCCACCCCATCTGGGACACTGTAAAAACAAGCTGGGTAGAGAGTCAGAACTTTGCCTCCCATTGGCTTTAAGCCCCACCCATTGGCAATAAGCCCCACCCACTGGCAATAAGCCTCACCCCCTACTCTGCACAGCATCTATAAAGCCTGTGTGGGGAGCATTGGTCAGCCCACCAATCTCAAGCCAGGTTTCATGAGCTGTAGGATGCTACAGCATCACACAGAAATGTCTAGATTTCAGTTTAAAAGTCACCCGGCATCCCAGGAAGGGCTCAAATTGAACAGAGAGCATAACGGGCATCTGACACAACTAACTATAAACCCAGGAAAGCTTTACTGTGGCTCGCAGTTTGGGAGGTTTGAATGTTACTTGGTTAGTTAGTTGGTTGGTTAGTTGGCCCTGTTGAATTTCAGGCCTTCAGCTAAGCTGCACATTGTCCTGGGAGCCATGGTAGAACAAGCTGCTCATCTTACAATGGTGGTGGTATGCGGGGATGGTTGGAGAGATAGACATGCCTTAACGACCTAACTCTCACACAGTTCATTCACTTAAAGCTTCCATGACCTCCTAGTAACACAAGAGGCTGGTGAAAAAGGCATTAACATGTGGACTTTTGAGGGACACTACAGATCCCAACTATCACAAATGAACACCAAGCTGAGGTAGAGATGAAGAATTACCTGATGAGGAATTTAAGTCAATGGCAATAAGAAAAATGCTTCAATCATTATAATTATCCTGAAAATAACAAAGAAATCGGGAAAATATGAGAGGAGCCAAATGAAAATTTCTGATTGTTTAAAAAACCATGGCTGTGCTTGAAATAAAAATGTCCAGCGGGTACCCCAACAGAGTCGCAGCAACAAATGAGAGTGCCAGTGATCTGTAAGCAGAACCATAGAAAGTACTCAATCTGGAGAGCAGGAAGAGAGTGGACTGGAAGGGGAAGTGAGAACTGAGAACTGGATCTCAGGGATCCACAGAGCTGAACAGATGTGCCGGGAAGGAAACAGTGATTCTCAATCTGTGGGTCATCACCCCTTTGGGGGCTTAATACCATCAGAAGACACAGAAATTTACATTATGATTCGTAACAGTAGCAAAATTACAGTTATGAAGTAGCAACAAAAAATAATTTTATGGCTGGGGAATCACCACAACATGAGGAGCTGTATTAAAGGGTCGCAGCGTTAGGAAGGTTGAGAAGCACTGGCCCAGGCGTTTGCAGTCTGTCAGCTTTCTGCCGCCTCCAGCTCCTGTTCTTGCTTTCCTGTCTAGAGACATACACCTAGCAGTGCACATCGTTTGATGTGAACATGGGAACAATTCCACATTGAATGACATCAGATTTGTAAGGGAGACCAAATTTTACTAGATTTTTGCCAAATTTTAATGAGATTGTTTTCAGGAATGGCCGAGGTATCAGGCATGGAGGCAGATGTATGGAAGTTCATCTGTATATTCCTAACAATCCAGCCAATGTCTCCAGGTTCTTTAAGTAAGCATAAATATTCATTACTTCAAAGGGAATTCAAATTTTACACACTCGTCAATTTCCTAGACTGTTACTCAGGCCTAGACCAGGAAGCGATAAAGTCTTGCAGTAGGAAATGTATTATGCAGGCATTTCAGAGAATTTAGAGGCTCATATTTGGAGGGAAATCTGAGTTGCTTCCAGCATTTCTGGTTCACATTTTCTGGGACGGTAAAGGTGTCACATTCCAGGCGGTGCCTTCCAGAGATTGACACGTGGGAAGAGAATCGGGGGGAAGCATGTTATTGTTTGTTCAACACACATGTGAGGCGTGGTGGGACACTGGCTGTGCTCAGGACATAGATAGAAGGAGGAGACCAAAGGTGCGGAACCAGGAGTTTGATGAGGTCACGTGAGTGAAAAGAGTTTCAAGAACAAAGCAGGAGAGAACGTCTACATTCTGGTGAAAAGAGACATTGGAAGAGAAAAGACCAGAGACAAAGACAACCTGGAAGACCTGTCTGAGATCTAGGTGGGAAATCCCAGAGATGCGATTCACAGTTGAGTAGGAACTGCAAAGAGGTCCTGCCCCTTAGGGCGCTCAGAGCAGTCACTGCCTGGCCAGCAATGCAGATGTGAACTGCTAGTGCACAGTAAAAAACCGAGCAGGCAGTGTGCAGGCAGGGGCCACCAGCCCTTTGATTTCTAGTAGAATTTGTAAGGCTGTTGTTACAATTCTTTGCTTCCCATTCATTTTTAGGCACCCGGGGAGTTGTTTCCTGGTATTGCTGTAAAAATTAGACATCTTTGTGTTAAACTCAAACTAGCCGAACCACAGAGCAGGGCAGCTCGGAGTAAGCGTTTCCCTCTGGTACAAACGTCTGTAATGGCTTAATCCAAATAACGCCTGGTATAATCTGTTGACTCAGTTTCTTCTACTGGAAACTATATTGGTTAGTGAAAATGCTTTTAGCTATGAACTGGTTTTAAATTTCAAAATGTGACTGAGGAGAGAGAGGGAGAGACAGAGACACGAACAGAGAGAGTTGTGAAAATTACACTTTGTGTTTTTCAGTTATGGATTAAGCTGTCTTTCCCATTTCTGACTTTACCATGAGTCGAAGAGTTTGGCTTCTCAACCTCTGGGAATTCTATGCAGTTGCAGACTATGAGATTTGAGAGGCTGAAACTAACCTGGTAGAAATTCAAATCCATCTTTTATCTTTTAGATAAAAGCCTTTGAAATCCTTTTAGTGTGAAGTTATCAGCAGACTTGATTCTCATATAACCTCATTACCAACCCCGGGGTTCTTCAGAATGCAGAGCGAGCCATGCTCAGTGACTAGGACTCAGTTTTGATCGCTGCTCCTGCTCAGTGATAAGCCGCCTGTGGTTCACCGGGTTCTGCTCGGGAAATTCCATCTGCAAGCCCCAACACACCCTTGGAGATCCCAGATTACGGCGCATATTGAAGGCGCTTATAAAATGTGCACCAGTGAAACCACTTCAACTTTATATTTGAGCATTTCCAACCCATATTTAACTGCAGAACCTTTTTCTGCATTAACATTTCATGACTCACCTAGGGCTTTGCAAGCTAAGAAGTGGAAAGGCCTTTGAGAAACTGCTGCTTCAGAGTGAAGGTCTCTACCTTAGGAGGCGATGGCGATGTTCTCAATCTGTCTTTGTTTCACAGATTGCGCTTGATGGTGTCCCAACATTTTCAATGAACTCCATTTTCCTCTCAACACAGATAGACAAAAAATTAGTTTGTTAGGTGTTAGGGTTTTGCATATTTTCCTGAAAAAAAAAATATTCGAATCAGTGTGGGAACTGGAACCACATGGCATTTGAAGGAATAAACCTCCTATTGATGAATTAATGAGGAAAAAAAGATGAAGTAAAAGTTGTTGGATCCAGCTTACCAATTGCTATCTTAAGGCTTACTTCGACCAAGCTCATTCATTACTTGAGGAACAAACCTAGTTTCCCAAACTGAAGCTTGTAGTGACTTACTTCCTCCATCTGGGTGTGATCTTAACTGTACACATTTACATTTTTAGCTGCACAGCCTCTGGCAGCTGCTCAGGTTGCCTGCACTAAGCAGAGCCAGGAGATAAGAACATTCCTGCTTTTATTGCTTTCTACAGCATTTGAAGTCAGGGTGGGAGTGGAAAAGGTTTACTCATCACAGCCATAAATGTCCATTGGCTGATGCCAAAGAGGTAAAGCCGTCCTCTTTGGAAGATGGGGTAAATCTCTTAGGCTTCTGGTCTTCATTTGTTAAAGCTTGCAGATGAGGAAACCTGCCCCCTGTTCACCCAATAGCCAGTCACCTCCACCTTTAATTAGAGGCCAGGGCTTGAGGGAATTTGCCAGGTGTAATGCTTTCAACTGTTCACCCCCAGATGACCTCACTTACCCTAATCTCCAAGAACTCCACAGGACCCTGAGATGTCTTATGACTGCCTGGGTCTGACTGACTCCAGGAAACAGAATTCCAGGCAGGGTGCATTGTGGAGACAGCACCCCAGACAGAAACAAGACATCCACAACAACGTCACCCTGGGCAAGGAGTTGCCATTGGTCAGATTCAGAGGTGATTCTGGGTCCTGTGAGTCGAGCATGCCTAGGGAGACATTTAAGTCCCCGAGTTTCCATGATTTCCGAGATGTGTCAGTGTGGTCTAGATGAGCTCATTCCCGGGACCTAATACCTTACGCGTTCTTCGTTGAACACTAGCTCTTTGATAAAAAAGCTGCCAAAATCATGACAGAATCTGATGGGGGAATTTTTATTGCCTAATAAATAATCCCATGGACCATAATTCCATATTAGCAACTAAATACCCCAAATGTATAAAGCATGTGGAGTGAGAGCCAAGATACGGATGAAAAACGGCCAAGTGACACTTCTCGAGAATTATTCATCTCTTGTAATGTGAAGGGGGGAGTGGAGCACTCTCCTGCACCCAGGCTGGTGGAGCTGCGTGCGGCCTGCAGGCCATAAATAATGACATGGGCCATGTCGCTTTTCCTTGAGTTCTCTGTGAAACCCTGGAGGAAACCTCAAGCTTTCTTCCCGGGATGAAGAAGGGCTGTAGACAGCCACCGTGGCTCTCTTCTGCCGGAGGGGCATGGAGATCAGAGGACGGGAAAAAGAAGTTCCCAGATTCAGAGACCTCTAGGGTTGGTCCGTTCCTGAACATTCTCCATCTGGCTGTTCTGGTGGCCAGGTTCGTGCTTTTGTGGAGAGTCACTTTTGCCAACAAAATGGATCCGTTTCTAATTCTTCTGATGTTAGATGGGAACACTTCACTGCTGGGCTCCAGCTCAGCTCAGGTTCAGGTCCTGAGATGGGGACGTGGTGGTGGGGGGGCGGGCAACAAGGAAAAATTGTGACTGCCAGGTGGATGGTACTCAAGCGGCCCCAGTAGCCCAGACCATCTTTATTTATACTTAAATAGAGTTTTTCTTACCACGGTTACATCAACAGTTTTATTATGGGCTCCTATTTTTGACTTCTAAGAACTATCTCATATTTTAAGTAATACATCATAATCATTATGAAAGGCCCCATTGTTCCCCTTTATGTTTTCCCAAATAGACTTTCCCACCTCCTACCCAGTCGTATTCTAGAGTTCAGCGTTTTTGCAGGCTTAACTAGATATCGAGCTGAACACATCTTGTTCTTGCAGCACTTACGTCAGCTGGCAGCTACTTGCGGTTAAAAAGTACTAGACACAGGTACAGTGCTTTAAGGACAACAATATTCAAACCCAAACAGCTTTTTTCATGTCTGCAACAGTTCCCTCTTCTACAAGAGGGTCCCCATGTCTCAATCTCTCGGTAAAAGGCAGCCTTTTATAAGGCACTCATACGTACCCAACTGTGTCTTTTGAGTCAGAGAAGTCCCCAGGATTAGGAGCTATAGTTAGTAATTCCAAGATAAGAGATTTGAGAAGCATTAACCCCTGCTGAATCTTAGGGGGAACTACTTAAGAAAGAACAGAATTTCCAGGAGGAAATTACAGCTGTTGCACGTGTGACCGACAAAGGAGAAGTAAAAACTGCCCGAAGAATCAACAACACAACGATGGAGAAAAGAGTCTGCAAGCTGCACAGGTTTTGCAAATTCCTATGCTGTCCTGTGGACTACTGGTCCCTGCCAAGTCAGAGTCTGAGTCTGTTTCCCTTCACTGGGTGCCTTGCCCAGAGGAAACCCATTGGACAGGCACTTATATGCTAATCAGAGCCAACACTTTACACACACACACATACACACACACACACACACACACACACCCCGCTATAATCTTCCATCTTCTGAAAACCTGTTGTTACCACCCTCCCCCAACTTTTCTCTCTGATCACTCCCTTTGAAAACCACTACAGCTCTAACCACCTGTAAGCTGCCATCCCCTGAAAATAAAAATGAGAGCAATGGTAAAATGTGTGGAAAGGCAGTTCTGCCATCGCGTCTTGCTTTGGGGGGACTGTGATGGACAGACAGACCAGCGTTCTGCAGAAGGCCATCCTCTGCCTGCGGGAGGTGGATCTTCGCATGGAGGTTGTGCCCATCCTATGCACTGTCATGTCTTCCTAAAAATCACCTTGGGAGAGCGTGGCAGCCACTCAGAGTTGTCATCTAAGGAAGCAGGAGACAGTTCTTTTGATAACTTCCTGAAAGTGAAGGTTCATCTCATTATTGGGGTCCATGTTTAGGAAAATTCTCCATTGTCATCCGAGTCATTTGACGTCTGGTGGGAGAGCTACTTCCTTCGAGATCTGGTTCCCTCCGCCATCCTCTGGTGCCTATATTTAGAGCATTTCATGTAAAGTGAATTTGAGGGGCGTCCAGGAAGACAGCCTGCTGTGTTCTTTTCCATCAGGCAGGACTCACGTATCGCGTTTCCCATCTCAATGAAGGGTTGTTTTCTCCTGACAGACACCAGATACTGCTACACTCAGCACACCATGGAAGTCACAGGAAACAGCATCTCTGTCACCAAGCGCTGTGTCCCACTGGAGGAGTGCTTATCCACGGGCTGTCGAGACTCGGAGCATGAAGGCTACAAGGTCTGGGGAAGCATTAATTCCCGCTCCCTTTAGTGGATTCTCCAGGGCTCATTAACAGATCTTCCCCACCCATTCCTACGTAGGCTCTGAAAATGTACTTGTTTTCCTGTTTGCTTTAGGAGATTACAGTGCGTGGCTGGGCAAAAGACAAGCAAATGGAGCGTATAAGGTCTTGTAAAGAGGATGGTGAAGGCATAGGCTTTTTCCTCCCTTAGAAGAGTCTGGAGAGGTCAGGGACCACTCAGACTCATCTTCATAGAACATGGCGGATACTCCGTCTTCCGCCTGAGGCAGCAGGAGGCAGTATAGTTTGATAACTTTCTCTAGAACGAGGGTGCATGTCGTTCTTGGGGTCCCAGTTTAGGGCAGCGCTCCATTGGCACCAGAATCATTCCACAGATGATAAGAAAGCCACTCCTGTGGATTTATTCCCTTTAAACACTAGCTGGGCCTGTGGGAAATGAGTGTTGGGCTGTCTAGGACGGAGACTATAAAGAAGCCAGCTTTGCTTATCCCTGGAATCTTGCTTGTCCTTGCGGTGCTCCAGCGCTGACTCTGTGGTCTTAATCTCGCACACTTGGGCCTTGACTTGACATCTACCCACCTGTCAGGTTTCCCTGGGGTTCAGGGAAACTCCCTTTCTCGTACCATGGAACAGCCTTGCCATCAGTAGCTGCTTTCATTCATTAGAAGCAGAAACAATTTTTAAGCTACTTCTCAGATTCACGAAGAATTTAAACACCACCTGCCTCCTTGTTACTAATTTGAAGAAAGGTCAAGTCAAGGTCATTACCTGACCCCTCCAGCAAGCCGTGTGTGGCTCTCAGGTATTATTGTGATCTTTTTTTCTCCCAAGAGGAGCACAGGAAATCTGAAGAGGTGTCAGTTGCTTGTGTTACACAGCTAGTAAGAGAAAGGCTGAAATTTAAACTTGTCCCTAACTTCTGGTCTCTCTTCTCAGTATTATGCTATTTTGGGGACTCATGTTGGTTGTGGTCAGTGGTTTGCATTTCTCCTGACTAGTAACTATAGGATAATAACCACCTTATGAATCTGATTCATCTGGGATCTTGTTAAAATTCAGATTTTAGTCCTTCACTTCTGGGGATGGTATGAGATTCTGCACGTCTGACGAGCCTCCAAGTTGGTGGTGTTGAGGGTGCTGGTCAACACAGTGGGGAACCCTGGCCCCAAATAACTTCTGTCGATGAATCCTTGGATTCGCTTCTTCCATAGGCTTCAAGGGTAAAGTGATATAAAGCAAGAGTAATTGAATAAATGAAAACCCTTCAGATGTCTTCCACTCAAGAGAATAGAGTTGACTATATCCATAGAATTAATAGGGGTAAACATTCAGGTTCACAGGAGCCGAGTCATTGCCACTTAATCCTCATTGGGAAAATCTCAAAGAGAAAGTTTTGCCCACTTAAGAGTTACTTCCTGCTGTCAGGAAGAGCTTCTTTGAGGAAGGAGGGCAATTTTCATAATTCCCATTTTCGAGGACCATGAAGCCTAGCAGTTAGGGCAGATGAGATGCCAGAAACGTAACATAGGTTCCCTGAAATGTAGGCTGAAATTTTTCATGTGGATGGAGCACGTTGCTTCTAGATGGGATGCTGTTCTTGCCCCTCCTGAATGTCAGGCACCGTTGCTTTTGTAGAACAGACTTCTCATTTGCCAGGAGGTATACCGTTTCTTCTGATACCCCGCCTCCTTCTGAGACAACCTGGCCCCAGCTCACCCTTTGTTTTCTTACTTTCTTTCAGATCTGCACCTCCTGCTGTGAAGGAAATATCTGTAATCTGCCACTCCCTCGCAACGAGACTGATGCCACATTTGCCACAACGTCACCTATAAATCAGACCAACGGGCACCCACACTGCATGTCAGTGATTGTGTCCTGCTTGTGGGTGTGGCTTGGACTCACCTTATAGCAGCCCTCTCCACCAAGCATAGCTCTGTGGGTTTCCCTGTGGCCCGCAGTCATGCATGAGTCATCGCCTGGCAGTAGCGACAGAATGCAACCACAGCGCCCCGGACATCAGCACAGCCAGGCATTCGCATTGCCATAAAGAATAAGCATTGCTTCAAAGCTGTCATTTCCAGCCTAACCAAAACTCCATCTAAGTTAGCCTGTCCCCCATACAGACCCTGATTTCTATACCACAAACCTGCGGTTTTGCTCCGAGAAAGAGTTCTGCATTTATGGATGTCTGGGTTCTTGATTCCAAAGCCATGCGTGAGCTACAGGAGAAATAGCCATGGATGCAGGCGATGTGAGCTTTCTGGAAAAGGAAAGAACCCCTAGCTTAATTCAAATCACAGCTTCACCTGTGGTTTTGGAATTTTAAAACTTTAAATCCAAAAGTAAATGGAATAATTTCTTTGAGATTCTGATGGAGTCCCTAAAAGTCCCTACTTTGCTCAGTTTCATTTCCCCAGCCTTCTTATCTTAACGTAGGGAAACACATTCCTGCTGCTCTTTGAAAAGGACAAGAAAGGCAATTATCAAAGTTTGTTGTATTTGTAGAGTTGACGAGAGAAAGGTTTGTGAAATGAGTGCCCACAAGAGGAGATTTACCCCTTCTTATAACTGGAGAGCTAGGCCTTGCCCTGAGAACTAATTCTGTTTCCCTAGTTCCTGGATCACAGCTGGACCAGGAGCATCTACAAATTCGTGAAGTGCGGTGGGGTTGTTTTCTCCGCGTGTTGCATTCCATTCAGATATAGCTAATCCAGTCAGAGAGAGGACGTCAGAATGACAGAAGGTTTTGTGGAGCTGGAGAGATGGCTCAAAGGTTAAGAGCATTGACTGCTCTTCCACAGGTTCGGAATTCAATTCCCAGCCACCACATGGTGGCTCACAACCAACTGTAATGAGATCTGGTGCCCTCGTCTGGCCTGCAGAGATACATGGAGGCAGAACACTGCATACACAATAAATAAATAAATAAATAAATAAATAAATAAATAAATACATCTTAAGAAAGGAGAGAAAGAAAGAAAGAAAGAAAACAAGAAAACAAGAAAGCTAGCTAGCTTTGTGGAGGTTAATCCTAGTTCATTGTGAAAGCCCAGAAATGGCTAAGCAAAATTCTCTCACTGTCCATAGTATTTGCTGCCAAAGAGCCCTCTCCTTCCAAAACCAAGTGACTTTATGGAGAAAGTGCTGAATTAAATTATTGGTAGGTCAATAAGGTAAGAAGACTTCTGTGCTAGGATGAGGGGAAGATGGATTGTAAGTGGTGTGTGAGCTAGGGGTAGTATTTGTATCTCTCAGGTGCTGCCTTTGGAGTAGACAAGGTTTTTGTCATCCTTTATGTATTTTTTTTAAACCTAAAAACTGCATTGTTTTCTTTTTCCATGTAAATCCTTTAAATGACATTTATTTTTGTATGGTATAAACTAGAAACTAAATTATATTTCAAAAAATGCTTTTTTTCTGAACAAAATACGAAATTAGAATGTTTGTTTTCAACAATGGTAGAACTTACCATTCATTCATGGAGAGTTATCAATGAGCATTGCACCGATGCTAACAACAACAAAAAATGTTCATTTTTCTGTGAGCATGAGTTGTATGTTCGCCTCAAGGGTTTTACTCGTGGTTTCCTCAGAAGCGTTGTTCTGGAAATATTTGCGTGGAGACTATCATTGGTCCAAGTATCTCTGCGGGGCTGTGGGTTGTGTTAGCATGGAACTTGGCGGAGCAAAGCCCTGATGAAGAGGACCGTGCTGTTAAAATACATCTGCCCTGCACAGGGAACTTTAGCTCATGAAATGAGACCCCCTCAGGGACTAAATATGAACTAACAGCAGAAACTCTGATACACATCATTGGAGTTGCATTGCACAGCCTTAATTCAGAGTTTGGCAGGCGTATCCATTTCCTGCTTATAACGGAATGGGAGAGTCAGGAGAGAAAGGCGCGTCCTAAGCACGTGCCAGGCACTTTGCTAAGCACTTTACATAGTTAGGCCATATAACCCTCCAGCAACTCTGAAAGGTACAGCACATACCTATGCTTTACAGATGAAGGTCCTGAGACTCAGAGATGTTGGATAAATGAAGCCTTTTCCTTTAGATTTAGTGTATGCGGGATGTGACAGGTTTGAACGGAAAAGGACGTGGAATTTCTTTGCTAGGAAAACTGACAGGTCTGACTTCATGGATATTGGCCCATCGTATCATGTAGAACACATTCTGCTTCCCAGGATGATATTTGCATGTGTCCCCGGTTAAAACTTTTTTTGGGGGGAGTAAAGTTATAGCTTCTCTATTTATCCCTCTGGTCAAAAGAGGAGACAGTTGACCTTGCATCTAAAGATGCTTTAAGACAATGGGAATTTGATGTTGTATATAACTATAAGTACCATTTTTTTGTGTGTGTATGTGTGTGCATGGTCACACTCCACTGATATTTTCCAAGTGCTGCATGCAATCTGAGTGAGAGACAAGGAACTGAGCACACTAGAGCCTGCCTGGCTGGTTTACAGGGACAAGGTTCTCAAAGGTACAGATTGCCCACTGCCTGGAAATTAATTGCAGCCACTGCCCACATGCACGGCACACATCCCTGATGCCTGTCAAAGTGGCTTTTGTCTAATTCTCTAGAAAGAATGTGATTTTTTTTTCACCAGCCCTAGCCTCAAAGCCAAGGAGGAGCCATCCATGTCGACGGTCCAGGACAAGTTAGCCATCTGACCATTCTGTCACTTTAAACTGTCCATTAAACCTCACCATTGGTGATGGCTTGACATGCAAAGAGCCATGATGTGTATATTAAACTATATGCCACATATTTATTTTTAGACTCCCTTCAACATCCATGCCAATATGGGATTAATGCCTAAATGTAAATATTGTACACTTTGTAAATCAATGAATAAAGATTTTAAGTGTGTTTCATCTGGCTTCTTCATGCTAGTGTGTATGTCAATCAGTGGTTAATACACTGGCTTAGATACAAGCCGTGGACTTCTTTCACGGGCTGACTTTCTAGAGATGTTACAGTCAAGAACTACATACATGAAAGATACTCTCTTATGCCAAGTGATTCATACAGAGGTAAGTGCTCAGAAAATCAGAACTTTTCAGACTGGTCTATAGTTTTTCTTGAACATTTCTTTGTTAAAACCCATGGACAGCGTGTGTGTGTTCACACGTACCATGTGTATGGAGGTGAGAGGACAACTTTGGCGAGTTGGTTCTTTCCTGACAGCGTCAGTTGGAGGACATGTTTCAGGAGGTCTCCCCCACCCACCGCTGGCTGAAGTTCAGTTGGTAGGCTTGTGACGCATGAACTTTCACCCGCTGCGCCATCTTGTCAGCTCCCCAATGTGCTTCAGCTCCAGCCTTTGGTCTCACTTGTTCCTCTCGTTAGCGGATTATTAACACCGTGACTACTTCCTTCTGCGAGCAAACACCAATCATACTTTGTGCAGATTGCTGTCGCTGTAATTAGTTGAGTGTAATTTTTGTTTGTAGTGATCATTTCAAATTTAAAATACTTCAGATTTAAAATTCAGAGACTGAGAAGTGGCCTCTCTAGAGTCCGCCTTTTTGTTCTAAGGGCAATGCTGACTTTTACATATCAGCTTATCTTCGAAGCACTGCAAAATGCTCTGTGCCTGGCTTCCATTGATCAACATGAACGCATTCACTGCTTGATGGCTACAGCTGTGGCGAGTCCAAGGAAGGTCACACTCGTGGTTTATCTTAAGAGACTGTGATTCCTCTTTGTCCCACATGTCCCCCAGGATGACATGCGTGATGTCGCCCCCTTTCTCTGGCAGTTTCACTAGGAAGTTACTGTTCAGGTTGCTGAGTTGAAGGTGAAAGGAGCATTAGGAAACATCTGCCGTACCCCCTTCGTTTTCTCTGCGTGAGAAAAGAGCCCCCAGAGAGCCCAGATCGCTTGTTACTGCAGACACTGCACAACTGTGTTAAGGATCTAATTCTGCCAGGTGTCCCTTCTGCGATGCTTGGAGTAATTAAGCACTGGCTACATCAAGGAGTTTAGCAGTGCCCTTTTTCTTTATTCTGGCTGTAGGGTGATAGGTGCTTTGGGTATCATCAAGGCAGGGACTAGAAGCAGAAAAGGAAAAACTTCCAATAAGAAAGCAAGGAAGCCTAATGAAAGAATGTTCATCCTGATTCAAGAAGAGAAGTACTCAGAGAAATAATCACCTCCAGACTCATGAACTAAAAAAGAAGAACAATTTGGGGAAAAAATACAATATCGTTTAGTTGGATATAGTTTGGAATTACCTTATATCTGAAGTCTTGAACTGACCTTCCTAAATCATGTGCCCTAGAGTTCAAGCCTCCACTGACATCCACACTTGAAGAGATACCAGGGTCGTGTTGCCAAATCAGGGAAAGTTCATCCATAAAGAAAGTCTGTTGACAGGCACTTCACTGAGAGTCTTGTGAAGAAAGGGGGGTATAGTATAAGCCAGAATGATCAGGATGGGGGAACCCACAGAGACAGCTGACCTGAGCTCACCGGAGCTCATGGACACTAGACCACCACCAGTTAGGGAGCCTGCATGGGACCGACCTAGGCCTTCTGCATGTGTGTGACAGTTGTATAGCTTGGTCTTTTAGTAAGGCTTCTAACAGTGGGAGCAGGACCTCTGCCTGGTGCTTAGCTGGCTTTTGGTAACCTGTTCCCCAAGTTGGATTAGCCTCAACATAAGCTGAAGAACTTGGTCGTGTCCCAACCTGATGTGCCATGCTTTGTGCAAGTCCATGGGAGGTCTGCCCCTTTCTGAATGGAGACGGAGGAGGTGCAGATGGGGAGGGGGAGTAAATGGGAAAGGGGAGAGGGTGGGAGAAGAGGGAAGGGAAACTGGTTGGTATGTAAAACAAATGAAAAAAATGTTATTTCAATAAAATGAAAAAGATAAAGTCAAAAATGAAAGAAAAAGAAAGAAAGTCTATTGAGTGTGGCCATAAGGAAAAAGCACCCTCAGAGTCAACCAGTGGGCAAATGGAAAAGCTAAAAATAAATCATAACCTCAATAAATCCATTCATCTTTGAGGAGAATTCAGAATCCATGCAACGTCTGGGTCCTACTCTACAGAGATGCCTGACTGTTGGGACAGAGTCTGCTCCAGAGTTCAAGCATCTGTTCTCTCAGCCATGTTTTCCTCGCAGCTGACTATGCTTGGCACCCACCCAGTCTCTCCCAGTGGTGAGGCAGGACTGAGCAATTTGGAGCCTACATCACATGATGTGAGCTGAGGAGCTGCTCAAAGTGAGAGCTCACACTTGAGCGATTCTTTGTGCTGGGACTAGTTGGTGAGAGGTGCTGAGTGGACCATCGTGGCAGTGAACTCATTTTGGGCTTCCTCCTGACTCAGCCTGGCTTGATTCAGCCTGGCGTTCTGGTGCGTGTCAGCATCAGGCTTAGCTCTGGCTTTGAAGTTGTTGTTGGTTTTTTTTTTTTAATACTTGAAGAGTTGGGCCCATCCCTGACTTTAATACTAATGATACTGTGAATGTCTTGCTGTTGACCTACATACCAGGTGTCCTGTGTAGAAACACACCCTCCTTGATGTGGGAGTGGCCGAGACCACCATGAAATTAGAAATCAGACCTTCTACAAACTCTTAAAAATCAGGTGATTAAACACACAACAACAGCAGCAACAATAAGCCTGTAAGTCTTATTTGTAATGAATTATTTAGTAGGCCGGTGTGATGTGTTGAGTTTGTGTTCTAGTTGAATTTGCAAACTACAGCCAG
This sequence comes from Myodes glareolus, assembly GCF_982192425.1. Taxonomy (NCBI): domain Eukaryota; kingdom Metazoa; phylum Chordata; class Mammalia; order Rodentia; family Cricetidae; genus Myodes; species Myodes glareolus. Next base: position 33,240,256 of record NC_142046.1, read on the forward strand.
AACTGAGACACCAGCTTCATTTCAGGTTTAGCAAGACTATTCTGGCAAAAATGATAACAAATCCAAAAGAAAAAGCTCAGCTAACAGCAAGAGCTAACTTGTAGAATTGGTGTTGAGACATCATAGATGTGCTTTTAGGACAGCGGTAAGGTCAATCTTGGGGCAAGATGATAATTAACAGTAGATGAATATAACTTGAAAATGAAATTGTCCAAATTCCACATTTTGGACGATTCTTCACTGAGGCTGTTCTATGGTTATGATCAGTCAGCCCAGGGGAGTATTTAGCCCTTCGTGCCTAATGGCTAACAGCTGCCCATTAGTATCCATTAGGGCCCATCATCGTCTGATGGTTAAAACTCTGTAGAGCAAGTCACCTAGCTGACTCAAAGGCACCATTATAAATGTACCTTATAGCATCATTTGTGACTCAAGAAAGTGGGATGCAGAGGGCACTCACCTCAACAACACTGATGTGTTAAGGCACTTAATAGGGATTTGTCGCCAGGTCTCCTGTTTAGTGGCCATACTGCAGGGTAAAAAGGGCTAGTGAAAGAAAAACCTGGTCCTGAGACCAGAACCAAAGATACACCTTGCCCCTAACCAATTCAGGAATTCAAATTCGACCAATCCCTGAGCATGAAAACCAACCAATTCTTGAGCATGAAATCCAAACAATCTCTGAGCTTGCCGCAAGCTCAGGAATTGAAATTCGCTCAATCCTCACCTTGAAAATCTCTACCTTGGAAAGGTCCGCCCCTAAGAAATTCTATCTAAGCCCTGTACCTGTTCAGTTTGGGGCTGTCCTTTTTCACCCTGGCAGAGGCAGCCACTCTCCTGGATTCCTCCCTCCCAATAAAGGGTCCGTGGTAACAACTTTCTTTCACCGGAGCAGAGTAGAGCAGAGATGTAACATTTCTCTAGAGCAGAGCTCTGACAACCCAGCTGGAGAAACCTTCCTCTGCTAGGGCAAAGTTGTTACATTGTCATTAAGGAAGCCATTCCTGGAGCAAGGACTGTGACACTTTGCTGGGAAAACAGCCCCGCTGGAAACGAGTTGTAGGTAATCCTTGACTTCTGACTGCCAGGATACCTTTCCTTCAGAGCTATAGGTGATTCAGGGTACCTGTAACACATTTTCCCCAAACAAAGACTGCCCCAAACTGTCAGACCATTACTGCATGCCGTCTATGCAATGCTGCTTTTGAGCATGACTCCTTATGTGTTCTCTTTAAGACTCTCCATCCTGATAGCCAGGGAACTTTATTCATGATGCTCACATAAATAAATGATGAAGTTAAAAGAACAAGTCAAGCTGAGACAGTGGAAGACCACTGAGGTTCAACTTCGACACAGTTGGGAGCACATCTTCCCTCAATGATAGCTTTGGAGAGGTGCTGCCCACTGCTTACCCTGCTGGAACATAGCTTACAGGGCCTCTGCAGGGAGGGAAAGCCTATGGATGGAGCGAGAAGTGCCCATAGGATACAAGGCCAAAGTCAGTCAGGGTAACTGAGAGTTGACAAAAGGAAGGGCAAGGGCCCATCTAACTCTGACACATGTAAAAATTCCCGCTCAGACATGGCAAAGCAGTGCTTGGTGGTCCTTTCTTCAAGAGGCTGGAATGGAAGAAGAGATGCTTTTTTGGTCCCACATCTTCACTCTAGAACATGAGATGTGGTAAACAGAGAACAAACTACAGCCCACTCGTGTCCTCTGGTGCTTTTCATGGGGTTGCAGAACCAGAATCACTGCAATTCAGTGAACAGCGGCCCTCAGGCTCAGGGTCTAGACTGAGTTGGTCTGGAGTGCTTTAAATCAGCAAGCCGTTATAAGACTCCCCCACTCCTGCCAATTCTGGTGTGTCATCATTAGCCAACACAACCATCGGAGTGAAGAGTCATGATTGTATAAACAGTCTTAGTGAAGACCAGTCCAGAAAAATTAGTCACTGACTGCTCCTTTAGTGCCCAAGTTTCAGGTCACCTCCATGTCCACTGAAAACAGTGCTTGGATCACATAGGTACGTGGAAAGCATACATCGGTCAGTTCACAAGACACTGAAAAAAAGATGGTGCTTTTCTCTGAGTACCATAACAAGGGTAGCAAAACAAGAGTTAAAACCAAGACTCCTTTCTGCTAGCTCTGGCCTACTTAGACACATTTTCACATATGAAATTTGTACCCTCCAAGAAAATTCTGGTGCCAAAGGCTGTGAGGGTATCATCTCTCGCTGGGTGCAGCATACCTTGTTCAAGCTTTTGTGCATAGCAATTTGCCTGGGTGTATGAAGGGCCTTTGTGAATGGACAGATCCCGACCTAATAAGTCTCGTTCTGTCAACTGCCTGAAATATAGCAACACTGCTCTGATCAAACATGTACCTTGCAGCACCATTTGTAACTCAAAAAGCCAATCAGGACAGGCTGAATGGGCAGGCGTGAGGGTGGTTAAGTCAATCACTGTACATTCACTTGGTGCAGCATCATAAAATGTGGTTGCCCTGAAGAAGTTTTCAGTGTCAAATGAACACAGCTATTGTGTTATGTTCAATGTGTCAAACTTTTCAAGAAACAAAGACACAGAAAAAAAAACAACACTTAAGGAATAAGGAAAATGAATCAAAGTACTCTCAATTACTTTTTATGATAACTTCCTGTTTTCCTTTTTAAAAAGTATTTTTATGTAATACAGTTGTAGTACTTTGATAATAAAAAGCATGGGTATAATAAACAATGAAGCCTATACGTGTTAGGCTAGCAGTTGTGATAATGTGCCACTGAACTTTGCTTTCAGTGCAGCTGGCAACCCAAGGCTGGCCTCTGTCTCCCGCTTGCACCATGTGCCATCCTGGCAGCTCATGTTAGGGCCTTGGGGGCCTTATAAGCAACCAGTGCTGGATCCACCCCCAGACAGTTGCATTATAGTGATCTTGGATACAAAGATCTGAAGAGCAAAGCTTCAGAACCCACTGTAAGAGGCTTTCTTTTGGGCCACCAACCAGCTCCCAAATCATAACATGGAGACTTATTATTAGTAATGAACGCTTAGCCTTAGCTTAGGCCCATCCCATTAGCTCATATAACTTACTTTAGCCTCTTTCTTCTACATTTAGCTCTGGGTCTTTCTGTATGTCCTATTCTGTGGCTGGCTAGCTAGTGGCTATCTATCTGACTGGCCACGGAAGTCTTCCTCTCTTTCTCCTTTATACTCCCTCTCTGATGCCGCAGGGCAATTGGTAATGAAAAATCCCCAGACTATCTTAATACAAAATATACAGCTTTAATAAACAGAAGTAGAAGTAAGACTTACAACAGCTTACACCAGAATTCAAACAATCTGTCCAGGCGCAGGAGCCAGGCGAAAAAGAGCTAGCTGAGCGTGCTTGCTGGGTTTATAGGCAGGCTTTAGCCTGAGGGTGGCACACCCCCAAAACAGAATGTGATTGGCTGAACTCCCCTATCATCTCCCCCTTTTTTTCTAAAATAAGACAGAACCAAACCAAATACAACTATATACAATAGAAGCAAATAATAAAGTTACAAACAACAAACAATGTTAAGCAAGAAACATATAACAAAAGGTCTGCTAAACATTCTATCTCAGGGAGCCTAAATAATGTAGATGGTAACTACAACTATCTAATCTTCAACTCCATCAAAGATCTGAGAAGGAAAATAATTTTACTCAAGTAGCCCAGAAGTACAGTGGGAAACTTCGGAAATGTGCAGCAAATGGAAGAGACAACTGAATACCTGGGCAATCACCCAAAGTCTCGTATGCAATGTTGAGTTAACCAACTTTGGCTAAGGCCTGATGTAACTGATATGCCATTTTTCAAAGGCAAGAAACCTTTTAGGACTCTCTCACCCTGTCTTGGCAAGATAAGACAATCCTGCTTTTATCCATTTAGGATATTCTGTAATTCTGTCAGTGGTTGAGGTATGGGCTTTTTCTTTGCCCAAAGGCCAGTTCTGCCAGGAAGAAGACAAGCTCCATGTGGAGTGTCTTTGGTGCTCAACGTTCTCTCGGGAGTAAAGCGGTGATGCCAGGAGTGATTGTGTCTCACTACTATAGAACTGTGAGTTAGAGTAAAGGCCATTTTTCACAGCTCTTTGAAGAGGTTGAAGATTATACTATCTATACTAAGTATGATCTCTATGCATCTAAATAACCTGATTAGCCTAAATATAAATATAATAAACATATATGACTATTGATTTCTATCTATCTAACTTGAAGACTAAGAGAATGAACAACTGTGCAATGAGTGAGGACAACGACCTCCAAATGTAAACAATGTATATCATTGCATAAATATCTTAATCAGAGGTAGGAATGTAAATATATGTATATATATTAATACGAATAGAGGTAGAAGCATACTCACATACAATATTCAATATATCAATGTACAAAAATCAACACCAATACAATTTTCTAAAAACAATAACTCACAAATACCAACATATTATTATCCCATCACCAATCAATCCCCCTATAAACACCCCTGAGTTTATAAAATACCTCCCCCATTTCCTCATCCCTATATCAATTATAACCAACCCCTAAATGAGGTCCCTAACCCTGAGGGAAAATTCTACTGGGAGAGGGGACTTCGTCCTCTAAAATTGCTTCCAGCTGTCATGGGGGCGACGTTTCTCTTAGGGGGTCCTGTGAAAATAATTGATGACAAAATTCCCATATAAACATTTAGTGTGAGAGAATTGTAAATAGTCTCTGAATAAGTTGAGGAGGTCTGGCCAGAGTGTTGTCAAATATTGTGCATCATCCGGAACTGTTTTGTGTAGCTGGTACCAAAAAACAGGTCTAAAAAAATAGCGCTATCAACATTATGACGTCATAGTAACCAGATGGAGTTGGTGTTGTGGGGCCCCATCTTCATCCTAGAAGCTTTAAAAATTACTGCAGGAAAATTTATTGTTTGTCATGGGAAAGTTAAACATTATCTATGAAGACATATGCAGACATATAAAATATATATTAATAAATATAGAAACAGATGTGGGGAAAGACAAAGAAAATTTATCAATTATAGTTATTCTGTCCAGTATCTTGGCTCTTGACATAAGACAGAAACTGTGGGATATCTCTTATCAACATTCTTGGAAATGAAGAGGGACTGAGCTATGTCCAACTCCAAAATCAGCTCTACATATTTATAAATAAATGCACATTAGTACATATTAAAAAAATAGTAATACTTACCTAAACTATTTGGATTCATTGTTGATCCTCTTTTGGTCGTAGGCGGGTTCTATATTCAATTATCCAGGGTCCCTTGGATCCTTTGAAAATGAGCCTTCTCCTGTGGAGACAAGAAGAGAACCCTGCCCCCAACCTATATATTTCTCTTACCTTTCGTGTGATTATTATCCTTGTAAGTGAGTTATCATTTATCTTTTCCAAGAGGCTTCTCCTCTTCAAACCAAACCTTTATTAATTTTGATGGTATCCACAATTTTTCCTCTCCTGTGGAAACAAGAGCAAAACCCCTTCCCCAACGCAGCACATCTCCTGGCTTCCACTGTGAGGTCAGCACATCCTTGAAATAAATTGGTTGATTTAATTCAGCAGACTTTTCCAATACCCAATGTCTTTCTGCAGCCGTTGTCCCCTTCTCATTAGCATTGAGAAAATTCAAGGTTAATAAAGCATTATGTAATCTATTCCTGGGGGTATTTTCCACCCCTTTCTGTTTGTTCAACATATCTTTTATAGTTCGATTTGATCTTTCTATAACTGCTTGACCTGTAGGATTGTATGGTATACCTGTAACATGCTTAATATTATAATAGCAAAAAATCGTGCCATTTTCCTAGAAACATAAGCTGGACCATTATCTGTCTTTATCTGTGTAGGTATACCCATGATGGCCATAACTTCTAATAAATGAGTGATTACTGAATCAGCTTTTTCTGAGCTTAAAGCAGTTGCCCATTGGAAACCTGAGTACGTGTCAATGGTGTGATGTACATATTTTAATTTGCCAAATTCTGGAAAGTGAAACACATCCATCTGCCAAATTTCATTCCTTCTAATACCCTTTGGATTAGTCCCTGCAGGCAATGGTGTTTGGTTATAAAAAGAGCAAGTAGGGCATTTCTTTACAATCTCCTTAGCTTGTTGCCATGTAATAGAAAACTCTTTTTTCAAGCCTTTGCTATTGACATGATTTTTTTTTATGAAACTCAGATGCCTGCAGCACACTACCAATCAATAAGTGATTAATATCTGCATTACCTTGTGCTAGAGGACCTGGCAGACCTGTATGAGATCGGATGTGTGTTATATACATAGGGCAAAGCCTGTTCCTGATCATGTCTTGTACCTGGATAAACAATGAGGTCAGTTCTGTGTCATCAGGTATAAATTCAGCAGTTTCAATATGCAAGATAACTCTTTCTGCATATTGTGAGTCAGTAATTATATTGAGAGGTTCTTTAAAATCCCTAAGCACCATAAAAATGGCATATAATTCTGCCTTCTGGACAGAATCATAAGGACTTTGTTCCACTTTACTCAATTCTTCTGATTTGTAACCTGCTTTCCCTGATTTATTAGCATTGGTATAAAATGTATGGGCTCCGGTTATTGGAGCATCACGGACAATTCGAGGAAGGATCCAAGAAGTTCTCTTTATAAAATTAAGTCTCTTGCTTTTTGGGTAATTGTTATTGATTTCTCCCAAAAAATTAGCACAAGCTCTTTGCCATGGTTCATTGTCTTCCCACAACATTTTTTATCTCATCAGCAGTGAAAGGCACTATAATTTCTGCTGGGTCTATACCTGCTAATTGATGAAGTCTCAATTTTCCTTTTATAATCAATTCAGAGACTTTTTCCACATAAGTTTTTAATTTTTTACTTGGTTTGTGTGGTAAAAAGATCCATTCCAAGATAATATCGTTTATTTGCATCAAAATTCCTGTAGGAGAAATTCTGGAAGGCAATATAACAAAAATACAACTAAGCTTTGGATTTACCCTGTCCACATGAACCTCCTGTAATTTTTCTTCAATCATTGTCAGTTGTTTTCTGCTTCAGCTGTTAATTCTCTGGGACTGTTTAAGTCTTTATCACCATCCAAGGTTTTGTTTAAATGGATTATTAAATCAGGTGTTATCCCAACAGCCGGTCGTAGGCTGGAGATGTCTCCTAATAATCTTTGAAAGTCATTAAGAGTTCATAACTGGTCTCTCCTGATTTGTGCCTTTTGTGTCTTCATTCTTTGTAAACCTATTTTATAACCTAAATAATTAACAGAATCTCCTCTCTGAATTTTTTCAGGAGCAATTTGCAATCCCCATTTAGGTAACACTATTTTTACTTCTTCAAACAGCCTTTCTAAGGTATCTTTGTTTTGATCAGAGATCAGGATGTCATCCATATAGTGGAATATTATTGACTTAGGAAATCATTGTGTATAATTTTTAATGGTTGGTTTACAAAATATTGGCACAGGGTGGGAGAGTTTAACATTCCCTGTGGGAGGACGGTCCACTGGTACCTCCTTGCAGGCTGAGAGTTATTATAAGTAGGCACTGTGAAGGCAAACTTTTCTCTATCTTTTTCTTGTAAAGGTATAGTGAAGAAACAATCTTTCAGATCAATAACTATAAGAGGCCATCCCTTTGGTAACAGGGAGGGCAGAGGAATTCCAGATTGCAGAGGGCCCATTGGTTGAATAACCTTGTTGATAGCTCTAAGATCTGTCACCATTCTCCATCTACCAGATTTTTTCTTAACAACAAATACAGGAGAATTCCAAGGGCTGGTAGATTCTTTTATATGTCGAGCATCTAATTGCTCTTGTACCAGCTGTTCTAAAGCCTGTAACTTTTCCTCAGCTAAAGGCCATTGTTTAGTCCATATTGGTTTCTCAGTCAACCATTTTAGAGGCATGGCTGTTGGTACCTCTGAAGAGCCATCAATTGTGTTGTGTTCTTGTATAGTTCTAATGGCTGGTTTCCGCCATCTGTAATATCTTGTAATATTTTCCTCAGGAATATAGGCTCTAGAAGCAGCAGAAATGTTAATTTGGGTATTCCATTGCTGCAATAGGTCACGGTCCCATAAATTCACTGCAATATTGGCTACATATGACCTTAGTTTTCCTATTTGTCCGTCTGGACCTATACAATTGACCCATCTCATGCTTTGTCTTATTCAAGATAGAGTTCCAATTCCTAGGAACTGAATATCTACCTCCTGAAGAGGCCAATGCGGATGCCAAGATTCTGGAGTAATGATACTTAAATCTGCACCTGTGTCCAGTAAGCCAGTAATAAATTTGCCATTTACACACACTCTTAGTTTGATCTTTGTTCATTTATAGAAGTCTGCCAGAATATTCGTTTACTTTGTCCTCTTAGATTTCTTGATTCATTCACCACATTTAACTCATCCTTCAGGCTGTTATTGCTTTTAACAGCAGGCATGGGGCATTCTAATTTCCCTGAAGAGGCATGTTCTCTGCATTGATCGGAAATGACTGAACCACATTTGCCATGGGGGTCTTCAAGAGGCCCCCTATTAAGTTTCTCGATGGCAACGGGTTGCCCTGTTTATCTCTTGTTGACCTACACTCATTCGTCCAATGCCTGCCCTTTCCACATCTCCTGTATATACCTGAAGTCTGAGTCCTCCTATTCTTGTTATTCCTAGAAGAGGCATTATTTCTGGAATTCCATTGTCTGCAGTCCCTTTTCATGTGTCCCATTTTGCCACAATGAAAGCATTTTGTAATCTGATGTCTCCTTTTACCTTTGGAAATTGCTTCTTACACCCATGTTTTATTGCCATAATCAAATGTATCAACATTCATTGTATGTAATAACCATTCATCCAAAGGTGCTGATCTGATCTTTAAAGGCCCCAGGATCCTTTTGTATTCTACATTGGCATTCTCATAAGCCAAAGACTCAATTACTATATTTCTTGCTTCTGGATCAGGTATCCCTATTTGTACAGCCTCAGTTAGTCTTTGTAAAAAGTCACTAAAGGATTCTCTCTGACCCTGTTTTACCCTGATATATGATTCTACTCTCTGACCTGAGTCTTTAACCCTGTCCCAGGCCCTTAGAGCTGCTGTAGCACATATGGATAAAATGTTTTCATCATAAAGAGCTTGTTCCTGAGGATCAGAGTAAAGTCCTTCACCTAGAATTTGATCTAGAGAAACCTCAATTCCTTTCGCTGATTCTTGTTGTAAAAGTCTGGCCTCTTGCTTGAATAGGCATTTGAAATGCCATAAAGGTCCGTTCTCAAGGACAGCTGATGTGAGCTGGTTCCAATCTTGAGGGGTGGCCCTGCTGCTGAGAGCCCAGGATTTTAACATCTCTCTAACAAAGGATGAATGTAGTCCATAATTCACAATTGCTTGTTTAAATTCTTTCAGATCATTCATATGTATAGGCTCCCATGTATGTTCTTTAATGACCTTAGGGGTTTTGGAGCCAGTTATCTTTTCTGATATTATTACTGGAAAGGCAGGTATAACTCTGTGTAGACTCAGAGTTTTCAGAGGTAAATGTTGCCTTTCTACCTTTTGCTCCTGCTCATCAGAGTCTATGATTTCCTCAATCTTATTAAATCTGCTCACCATTGCCTTCTGTAAATCCTGAATCTCCTGTCCAGTATTATGCTCCAAAGCCTTCATTAACGATTCTAAGGCATTGAGCTTGTCCGTCAGAGACACCATTTCCTCCCTGGACACTATCGCCTTCATTGATAATTCTAAGGTGTGGAGCTTGTCCGTTAGAGATACCATATCCTCCTTGGACATAATCCTCATGGCATGTACTGTGCCTTCTTATATGGAAATCCTGTCAATTAATCTATCTTACCCTTTTGATAAAGTCCAATTTTCACATTCAATTGTTTTAATCCTCTCAGCTAATGTTTCAGCACTTACAGTCACGGACTGAGGTTTTGAGTCATTTTGGTTATCCCCTCCTTGAGAGCTCCAAACTCTGATCTAGTCTCTTCCTTGAAAACTCAAAACTCTTTTTTGAGGAGGTTGGTGTCAGTCTGAATTGTCCTTAAGGTTTTAATCTCTGCCCTCAGCATTGCTGATTCAATCTTGAAGGACTGCATCATCCTTATAAAATATCTAAACACCAGAAAAGCGACAAGTCCCAGAAATAACAAAGTAAGAGGAATATCAGAAACCTCATGGAGAATATCCTCCATGGCACAATTAAAAAGACCATTGAATTTTTGGATAGTAATATTTTCTGACATGTTCAATCAAAAGAAATTGTATTTATTTATTTGTTTTCAACTGAAAAGAAAAATCTTACCTGTAATGACCCTTGCCGGCCAGTAAGTGACAGGGGCGCACCTGAATCCACGTGGCAATGGCGCCGACCCAGAAAGATTTTGAAATATATATACACTCAAATCCAGAGGTTACTTTCAGGCTAGCAGTGCAAGCCAAACTCAGCCGGGGATGCAGGGAATACACTGCCCGAGTGAGGGTAGAGTTGCCTCTTGCCCGAGTTCCACAGTGTTTGCAGAAACCGGAAAGTCCCCGGCCCGATTCTATTGAACGGAGCTGGGATCCAGTGCAGGCTTTACTGTAAAGGCCGCCAGGTGCTGTGTGCGCTCAGGCTGCTAGGCCTGCGCCACGAGGTGGGAAAAAGGGCCCACATTCGGGCGTCAAATGATGCTGCAGGGCGATTGGTAATAAAAAATCCCCAGACTATCTTAATACAAAATATACAGTTTTAATAAACAGAAGTAAGACTTACAACAGCTTACACCAGAATTCAAATGATCCATCCAGGCGCAGGAGCCAGGCGAAAAAGAGCTAGCGGAGAGCACTTGCTAGGTTTATAGGCAGGTTTTAGCCTGAGGGCGGCACGCCCCCAAAACAGAATGTGATTGGCTGAACTCTCCTATCACCTCTCTCTCTCTTCTACTTGTTCTCTCTGCCCACTAGCCCCGCCTATTTCTCTACTTCCGAGTTATTTATTACTACCTAATTCAGCTTTTTAGTAGACCAATCAGAGCTGCCTTAGGCAGGCAGAGCAACCAATCTTTGCATCATTAAACAAATGCAGCATAAACAAATGTAAAACACCTTTACTTAGGTAAAGCAATATTCTGTAACATAAAAAAAGGTAACACATCTTGCCTACAAATATTCCACAACAACACATAATTTACAGCAAAGTCTGTAAAGTCTCATTGATCTTTAAATAGTGCCACAAGTAATCATTCTCTTTCTCCCTAATAGTATAATTAGGTGAACTTGAAAAAAAAAAATTTGTAAAGGCGGCAAGCACCATGCCTCTTTATTCCTTGATATTAGTTGTTCACAACCTTCCTAATCCTGCCACCTTTTAATACAGTTCCTCGTGTTGTGGTGACCCCAATCATAAAGTTATTTTTGTTGCTACTTCATAACTATAATTTTGCTGCTGTTATGAATTGTAATATAAGCAGTTTGGGAACTGGATGGAGCTTGTCAAAGGGGTCGCAACCCACAGGTTGAGAACCACTCCTTGATATGGCATCTATATGAACTGTATGCCCAAAAATCTATTTAATAAACTTCATTCCCGTGTAGTGGTGGTGAAGTGGATATAAACTTTAAAGGTGGCTTGGAAGAGAATAATAAGTCACTAAGGGATGTCTCTCTTAAGATGGATTGATGCATTTCTTATGGAAACACTGTAGGTTCCCAAGAGCAAGCTTGGTCCTTGACATCTTTATGGTAGCTGCGTCCATTCCTGTTGCTTATCACCTAAGATTCTGCTTGCTCGGAGGACTTGGGCCACCAATATTTCACACTTGGGTCCTCTGTGGACTTCTTTTGGCTTTTAGGGACTGTTCCTCCTCTCCTTTTTAGGACATAAGATGTTCCACGATACAGACACCAGTAGAAGGTCAGTGGCATTTATGTCCACAGATCACAGCCGACCTGGGCTTCAGAAAAGTGCTGGCCCCCTAGTCCTTTGCGTGAGCTGTCAATAGTCTTCAAGTATACTTACCCCAGCACTGAGAAAGCCATGGCCAGAGACTTCCTACAGATGTAGGGCTTTATGAGCAACAGCTTTTGGATGGCTAGGAGTCCAATAAAGTTTTCAGGCCTGGATATAAGAGATTATTAAAAATTGCTGCGGATCCCTGGTGGTGGCAGGCAGCAGAAATGCTGCAGGTCCCCAAGCAGTGGCAGTGGGTCATGTGGCGGCAGGCAGCGGGCCCTGAGAGCAGCCAGTCCCAGGCAGGGACAACGCACAAGACCATGCTGCAGGTCTCCAAAAGCAGCTGGTCCCATACGGTGAGCCACATGGCGGCAGCGGGTGAGAGACAGACAGATAGTCATGTCATGCAGAGTGAGGGTGGATATTTATTAAGTGGGTTATGGAAGTATGGGAGAGAAAGAGGAGAAGAGAGAAGAGGAGAGAGAGAGAGAGAGAGAGAGAGAGAGAGAGAGAGAGAGAGAGAGAGAGGAAAGAAGGGAGAAAAGGGAGAGGCAGAAGCTGCCTCTTCGAGAGGGAGAAGAAAAGAGAGGGAACTCAGACTGGAAGATGAAGATCAGCCTGTCTCAGCAGACAGGGGAGAGAGTAGGCATGGCTTGTCTCTTAAAGAGACAGAACAGATCATTATGCTGGACTTGCCAAAAACTCTCTTTAGGGCTTAGTGAAGAAGTGGTGTCTCTGGGCCCAACAAACCCACTGGCTCCCAGGCAGACTGTCACAGCATCTTTTTCTGGCATTCTACATTTGGCCTATCAGGTGCAGGGTTCCTGTAGCCCTGTGATAAGGGAGGGCAGACAGGGGATTTCTGCCTTGGTATGTCTACTCAGCTCCAGGCTGCATGTTTTCCCAGGGGAAGAAATGCATTTCCTGCCTTTCTGCTTCATGCTTTGCAGCCTATCTTGGTTGACTGTGAAAATGTCAGACTAAGAAGACAGGGGTGTGCAATGCTCCCACTGAGTGTTCGAGTTTTCTCTCCCTTCTTTCTTGTGATTCTTCTTGTAAGTTTCTGTATCAGGACAAAAATGTTTCAAAAGTCTCCTTCAATAAGAAGATAGCTAGACTCAGATTCCATGAGTAGACTGTAGTTGAGGTGTAAAGTGCAACTGTCAAGTAAGAGAAGCCATCTAGATAACTTCTCAGCCCTATTCTGGTTTACAGCCAAGACATCTTCTTCTGGTACATTGAGCCAGGGTCTGGATTGTGGATACAGAGTGCTGGAAATCAGTTTGGGTACAGCAGCAAGAACCAAAATTCCTCCCAGCACAAAGGTATGCGGGGAGAGGAAATACTTGCCCTTAAGTTAGAGCAGGGAGGTCAGACCTTACACTCTTACACTGAGGGGAATGGGTTATTACAACTCTAGCAAACGACACCAGTACACCAAGGAAAAGCAATGGCCTTTACTCTCCAAAGGCAGTAGGATGTGGGGTAGAAATAGAAAATTCGTTCAGGTGAGCCACACAGGTAACCTCCTTGTTTAGTCCCATGTTGATGTTAACTGTGTACAATTAAAACACACAGGAGAGTTGGAGTACAATCGCCTGTTTGGAGGACAGCATTGCTGGGTACCTCATACAAACCCATATCCCAACAAACTGAGGATGCTGTGGCTCCGGACCCTTTCCTACCCGCAGGTCACTTAGGGAATGGAAAAATTTTAATTACTGTCCATATAAGTAGACATGGGTTCTTAACTCTCCATAAATAAAAAGCACTCTGTTTATGTGACTCTCAGCCAGTAGCTTTGGGCTCTGCAAATCCAGAAGCTCATCTCGTAATGATAACGTGAGAAGACCTGAGAGGCCTGTAGAGTTATCTATGTTTTATCTTTTCAAAGCACTCCAAGAAAATTTCATTCTGCTAATAGACTGTTCAGAAAGGTGAGCACAGCCTCATTAGCTCTATTTCAAAGATGGGAATATTAAAACCAAAAAAAAAAAGTTAAGTGAATTCAATGGTCGTTTCTGAATGCAAAGGCATCAGAGGTGTTTGTTTATACAGGGTCTCACCGAGTTGCCCTGACTGGCCTGTAGCTCCCTGTGTACCAGGGTGACTTTGAACTCACAGAAACTCACTGCCTCTTCCTCCTGCTGGGATTAAGACGTGTGCCAGCACATATAACAACATTAGAGTTTGGAAGGAACCACTTTAAGGGTCTTCACCTGGTGGCAGAGATAGAATCTGTGTTTTTAAAGTTTCCCGGAAGTCATTTTATACTAATACTTTGCCGGGAGACATAAAGTATATATTCATACATACATACATACATACACACACATGTATATATGTATATATATAATTAACTGTTATATTACTCATCTCTGCCTTCTCCTGTATTGACCTCCCTTCCACTCTCTAAGCAGCCCCCCTACTCATCCCCCCATCAGATCACTTGTATTCAACTAATCCCATCTATTGCTCCCCCTGTTCCGGCAATAGTCACCTTGTACTTTCGTGGTCTCAGGGAACATTGTGGAAGAGGGGGCAGAAAGACTGTAAGAACCAGAGGATCGGGGAGTCTGCTGTGAGGTTGTGTCTTCCTGCTTCTGGGGTTCTGGCAGACTCTCTCCCTCACACCCCTGCTTCCAGGAGGTTCTGCCAAGTTGCCTCCCTCATACCCCAGCTCTCTATTTTTGGATTTAGCCATGCATCAGCAATACTTTTCTGTCAGCAAGCAGGGCTGTAGAAGATAACTTTCAGTCGTTGGTCAGTATTGTTTTGTGCTTGCACTACAATTTGCTTCACCATTTCCTCCCATTTTAAGTGTTTATTGTTCCGTCCTTTGCTAGGCAACTGCTCACCACTAAATCTAAACCCCCTTTGAAAGATTGTATATAAAGACAATGCATGTACACTGAAGTGCAAAGTAATTAAGTAGAAAAGGATAAAATCTTTTCACTCCCACCTCTCCTCATCCTGCAGCAACCAACACTGTTAATAATATATTGAATGTTCTTTATATATTCTTAATGCACACAAAATCAAATGAATATATTCATAGAGTTATGGGGACTGAGTTCCTATATACATGCAGAGAAGTTCTGGAATGTGCCTTTAAAAAATTCATGGCTGGCACTCCCACACCTAAGGCTCAGAGAACATGGTGGAAGAGGAGGCAGAAGGTTTTAAAAGCCATCCACGAGTTTTCTGTGAGATATTATGTCTTTTAGTAGCATCAGGAGCTACATTCATAATGTCTCACCAACATGACTGTACAAGCATGAACTGAGCAAGGATGACACCAATGATCATGCCAAAGGGGACCAGGGAAATCCCACAAGGCCTCAGCTCTGCACAAGGAACTCTGGGCAACTGAGGGAAGCTAGGAGCAAGAGAGGTGGCCTCACCCAGGGAAGAACACACTAACTGGTTGTCGAATGCCAAATGGTCAGCCCTGAAAACATACATGCGAGCAACATTATACAGGCTTAACAGATTGTATTTAGGAATACACACACACACACACACACACACACACACACACTTATGCATGAATCAACAATGAAAAAAAGAGATCAGAAAAAAAAGAGGCCATGAATTTAAATGAGCACGGGGAGCAGTATATGGGAGATTTTAAAGGGCGAGAAAAGAAGGGCGAAATGTTGTAATTAGCTTATAAAATCTAAAAGACTACATCATTAAATAAACTAAAACATCATGTTCAGAGCCTTTTATTGTCCAATACTAGTAGGTGACTCAATTTTCTAAGTGCATCTGTTCGTTCCATTCTACGAATACAATGCTAACTTATTCAACCTATCCCTCTCCTGACTCAAATGCATCATACTCTAACAGTGGCATCTAAATCAGTCTATCAGAATCTGTGCTAAACACCTGATTTATGTGTCAACTTGACACAAGCCAGAGTTATCAGAGAGGAAGGAAGTTATCAACTGAGGATCTATGAGATCCAATTATAAGGTGTTGATCAATGGAGGAGCACCCAGCCCATAGTGGGTGGGACCATCCCTGCGCTGCTGATCCTTTGTTCTATATGAAGGTGGGCTGAGCAAGCCATGGGAAGAAAGCCAGGAACCAGCATCCTCCCTGGCCTCTGCATCAGCTCCCACCTCCCGGGTTTCCTGCCCTGTTTGAGCTTCTGTCCCGACTTCCTTCAGTGATAAAGCAAGGATAAAGTTTAAGCCAAATAAACCCTTTCCTCACCAACTTGCCTTTTGGTCGCAATGTTTTGCCACAGCAATAGAACCCCTAACTAAGACACCTGTGGACCCTTCAGATCTGATACTTTAATCACTTAGAGAAGAGCAATGATTCCATACGTTTTTTTTTTTTTTTACAAGTTTTTACAAGTTTTGTGCTTTGTTCCCAAGTGTCCCTCTGGGACAGCTGTTAACCTAGGTTTTTAACAAGGCTGCATGCTCAACACCTATAGCTGGACCTTTTTTCCACACATGGTCTTTCATCCGTGGTCGATCCTCCAAACTGTTCATTTTCTCACTTGGAAATATCAGCAAGACCCTTTCCATCAACCGGGTGGAGGGGAGTGGGTGTGTGGACAACAGGGGCTCTTCCTTTGTGCACCCTGGACTTTCCCTAGAGGGACGCAGCTCACAGAGAAGTCGCGTTATTTCTCGGGGAGATTTGGTGCTGGCTCTCTGGTTGGTCCTGCAGGACTCAATTTGTTCTAAAGGCCAGCGATGCCCACTGTGTGTCAGATCATGAATCAACTGGCATACGACAACACTGAAGATCACTTTTCAGCCCTGCTAATGGTCTGTGTCTGTTCTCACATGACTGATGTTCTGGACTCCCGTCTGTTACACTCACTGGAAACCTTACCACTTTTGTTATCTGGGACCCTGGGAGTGGAGTGGAGATCAATACTCCTGCTGTGTATAGAGCCGATGAGGGATGCTTGCTGTCCCCTTTGGCAACTGTTATCCTCTTCAGGTAGAATAAAAGCACCCTCCTCACTAACTTTCCCATTCTTTAGGCACAAGTCTCTCTATTCTGAAATTCTGAAAAATTAACAAAATAAGAGTATCACCTTAGGCCAACGCATCTCAGGGGTAAATGTAGTGGAGTAACTAATAAATAAGAGAAAACGCCCAATTTCAAAGCTCAAGTATCAGTAATAAATACAAAAACAAATTGGCAAATCATCTCAAGACAGCTATAGACATTCAAATGACCAGCTGGTATGTGTTGAGGGAGGAACATCCACACCGTTGTGAAGCCACAGTGACCTTCGAAGTAATTAAAGCAAGCAGTCTCTGTTTTCTACCTAAGGTCGTGGGTGCACACAAGGGTCTTGCAACGTATCCCAGGTCACACAGTATATTGGCGGAATTCTTATGCTCAACAGTTAGAGCAAATAAGAATGACGTGTTCAGTCCTCACTAGCACACGCCTATTCAATCCTGAAGAGCAGTTCTTTGATGTACAGACCGTTTCTGCTGTGCAAAATAAAATGGCGGACCAAATTCACCGAGTTAAACAGATGAGGGGCCATTCTGGACACTCCAGTCTGCTACCCGTGTCCTCCGAACCGCACCCGTGCTGGGCACAGGTTGCACGAAACTCTTGGCTTTTGATTTTAAAAAAAAGATTATTTCTTTGTAACTATGGAACACTTGTCTTGCTCGTGGTAAATAAGATGAGCAGGTGCAGGTTCACGGAGCCTGCGGCGGAAGCCCTTGTAACTCCACCAAATAGCTGCTATTTTCACTAATGGTAAAATCAATAGAAAAATGGCTTTCATTTAAACAATTCTAGTACTTTTGTCACAAATAGTTGCGGGTTCTTTCTACTCAAATGAAAATTGCAAAAAGGCAAAGAGGCGCTTCCTTAATGGCATAGCCCTGCGCCTTGGCTGTGAGAGGCTTCCGGGTGACCCTTTCAGAGTCGGAGCCTTGAGAACAGAGGTACGACTCTGGTTTCCAAAATCCGAGGCTTCCTGTGTTGTCTTGAGTTCTGGTGATCCAGTGCTGACCTCCTGGTATTACAGATCCACCCTTTGGGAGGCAGGGCCGCGGGTTCATAGTCCCTGGAGGTGATTGGGTGGCTTCCTGGAACACTCGGCAGCCAGGGTGCAGAGATCCTCCAGGCGCTCCATCCTCATTGCTTCATCTTGTGATCTCAGCTCTCTCCTAGTCTCACCCCGGCCTCTCTCTGAAACTTCGCTGCTGCCCTGTAACAGCTCTAAGTGTCCGAGGTATAGTTTGTATAACCGATTTATCCCATTCAACCCATGATACAAAGTCACAAGTAGACGAAAAGCCACTTGGAGGAGGCTTTAGTGGGGCCCGTGATGCAGCGAGGAGGGAGTACACAGGAGGGATGTCTTTCCTCAATGCTGGGAGAGGGTGGTAGGGGACTGCTTAGGCAGGCAGCCACGGGTGTGCACTATCACAGGCTGGGAGGGGGTGCCTCCTCCACTTGATGGAGACGTGCTGCGAAGTGGTAAAGAACTACAAGGAGTGGAGCCACGGTGAGTGATTGATGGAGGGTCATTTAAGGGTGTCTGAAGGCCTATGTAGAGCCTATAACAGAAGGCAGACATTGGAGCAACAGCTGTGGTGGCTGGAAAACTGAAAGGACATCTTTGGGTAGCTGCCCCTGAAGTCTTCTCCAGCTATTGGTGGCTGAATAGGAGTCGCTGAGGTTTTAAAACAATCATGGTTGTCCCACAATAGCTGGGAGCAAGAGACCAATGGCTTGATTGACGTGTACCCTGAAACTGTGGGTGTTAGAGCTCCCTCGGTGCAATTCAGAAGCAGAAATGGTGCCTGTCTGGAACAGGGAGTCCCAGAGACAGTGGCAGGGCTTCCATACCTGGCCTCCACGCCCACTTTGTCTGGGGCTGTTGGCTGGTTTTGCTTTGGGGCATCTACAATGGGTGTGGAGTGGTAGGTGGGAGGTGTTTGATAGCTTGTTTCTGATAACTTCATGTAAGAACTGAAAACAGCCAAGAGTACATATAGCAACGACCTGTCATGAGGTAAATGTGCTCAACATTACCGAACAGTGATCAATCCCCAGCCAAATACCCCAGGGCAGCAGTGGGCCCTCTACTTGGCCCCATTTGCAGGCAGAGATGGAATAGAGTTAACAATTCATCCTACTCAAAGGGCAAAGGCTGTGTACAAACAGGTGGGAAATTTGTAAGGTTGTCCTTGAGAGCCTAGGAGGGACAGTGGAGCGCGTTGTGGACACAGAAATTAGGGGGGGTTGAGATGGGGGCAAATGTACGCAAGAGGCTTCTTGAATATCCTTGCTAAAGAAATTGAATAAATAGCAAAGTTCCTTTTTACCTTCTAAGGAGCCCCAGCTGGTGGAAATAGAGTGCATTGTGTTGCTGTAACACCAGAAAGCATATTTTAAAGTGTTTTTTTTAATTTAAAAATGTACTCTCTGATGTGACCAGAGCATTATGCCGCCATAGCCAACAACATGAAGGCTTGAACAACCTCACTCATGAACATTGATGCAAAAATACTAAATAAAATACTGGCAAATCGAATCTAAGAACACATCAGAGCCATCATCCACCATGATCAAGTCGGCTTCATCCCAGAGATGCAGGGATGGTTCAACATACAAAAATCTGTCACCATAATCCACGATATAAACAAACTGAAAAATAAGAACCACATGATCATCTCATTAGATGTTGAAAAAGCTTTCAACAAAATACAACATCCCTTCATGACTAAAGTCTTGGAGAGAGTAGGGATACAAGGAGCATACCTAAACATAATAAAGGCAATATACAGCAAGCCAACATCAAACTAAATGGAGAGAAACTCACAGCGATCCCACTGAAATCATGAACAAGACAAGGTTGTCTACTCCATATTTATTCAACATAGTTCTTGAGGTCCTAGCTAGAGCAATAAGACAACAAAAGATGATTAAAGGGATACAAATTGAAAAAGAAGAAGTCAAACTTCACTATTTGCTAATGATATGATAGTTTATATGAACGACCCCAAAAATTCTACCAAGGAACTTCTACAACTTATAAACACTTTCAGTAATGTAGCAGGATACAAGATTAACTGAAAAAAATCATAGCCCTCCTTTACACAGATGATAAATGGACTGAGAAAGAAACCAGAGAATCATCACCATTCACAATAGCCTCAAATAGCTTCAGTTGGTCAGACTAACTCTAACCAAATAAGTGGAAGACTTGTATGACAAGAACTTTAAATCTTTGAAGAAAGAAATTAAAGAAGACACCAGAAAGTGGAAAGATCTCCCATGCTCTTGGCTAGGCAACCTTACCAAAAGCAATCTACAGATT
Organism: Myodes glareolus; assembly: GCF_982192425.1. Taxonomy (NCBI): domain Eukaryota; kingdom Metazoa; phylum Chordata; class Mammalia; order Rodentia; family Cricetidae; genus Myodes; species Myodes glareolus. The sequence continues at coordinate 33,260,535 of NC_142046.1, forward strand.
CAATGTAATGTCCATCAAAATCCCAGGAAAATTCTTCACAGACCTTGAAAGAATGGTACTCAACTTCATATAGAAAAGCAAAAAACCCAGGATATTCAAAACAATTCTGTACAATAAAAAAACTTCTGGAGGCATCACATCCCTGACTTCAAACTCACTACAGAACTGAAAACAGCCTGGTATTAGCATAAAAACAGACAAGAGGACCAATGGAACTGAATAGAAGACCCGAATATTAATCCACACACCTTCGAACACATGATTTTTGACAAAGAAGCAAAAAATATCAAATTGAAAAAAGAAAGCATATTTAACAAATGGTGCTGGCATAACTTAATATCAACATGCAGAAGAATGAAAATAGATCAGTATCTATCACCATGCACAAAACTCAAGTCCAAATGAATCAATTGAAGGCCTCAACATAATGTCAGTCACACTGAACCTCATAGAAGAGAAAGTGGGAAGTACACTTGAATGCATTGACACAGGAGACCACTGTTGTCTGAGGTTTCTGTTCTGCCTGGTTTCTGCAATGGTTAAGTTCCAAAGAAATCACACAGAGGTCTACATTAGTTATAAATTGATGGCCTAATAGCTCAGGCTTTTTATTACCTCTTAAAACTTATATTAGCCCATTATTCTTGTCTATGTTAGCCTCATGGCTCAGTACCTTATTCAATGAGGCAGTCACATTTTACTTCTTCTGTGACTAGGTCATGACTGCAGACCAAGCTTTCCTCTTCCCAGAATTCTCCTGTTCTCATTGCCCTACCTCTACTTCCTGCATGGTTATCCTGCCTATACCTCCTGCCTGGCTACTGGCCAATCAGCATTTATTTAAAATATAAATGGCAGGATTCAGACCATTGACCCACACCAGAACACTTCCTAAATATAACCCCAGCAGCACAGACACTGAGAGAAACAATTAATCAATAGGACCTCCTGAAACTGAAAAGCTTATGTAAAGCAAAGGATATGATCAACAAGACAAAATAACAGCCTATCGAATGGGAAAAGATCTTCACCAACCTCAAAATATGCAAAGAACTTAAGAAATTGGTCATCAAAAGAACAAATAATCCAATAAAAACTATAGTACAGACCTAAACAGAGAACTCTCAACAGAGGAATCTAAAATGGCTGAAAGACACTTAAGGAAATGCTCAACATCCTTAGCCATCAAAGAAATGCAGATTCTATCTTACACCTGTAAGAATGGCCAAGATCAAAAACACTGATGACAACTTATGCTGGAGAGGTTGTGGGGAAAAGGGAACCCTCCAGCATTGTTGGTGGGAGTGCAAGCTGGTACAGCCACTTTGGATATCTGTATGGTGATTTCTCAGAAAATTAGGAAACAGTCTTACTCAAGACCCAGCAATACCAATTTTGGGTATCATCCAGAGGATTCTCAACCATACCATAAGGACATGTGCTTAACATAGCAGCGTTGTTTGTCTTAGCCAGAACCTGGAAACAACCTAAATGCCCCTCTACTGAAGAATGGATAAGGAAAATGTGGTACATTTACACCGTGGGGTACTACACAGCAGAAAAAAAATAGTGACATCTTGAAATTTGCAGGCAAATGGATGGAGCTAGAAAACATCATTTTGAGTGAGGTAACCCAGACCCAGAAAGACAATTATCACATGTACTCACTCATAAGTGGTTTTAAAACATAAAACAAAGAAAACCAGCCTACAAATAACAACTCCAGAGAACCTAGACAACAATGAGGACTCTAAGAGAGACATACGTGGATCTAATCTACATGGGAAGTAGAAAAAGACAAGATCTCCTAAGTAAATTGGGAGCATGGGAACCTTGGGGAAGGGTTGAAGTGGAGGGGAGAGGAAGAGAGAGGAGCAGAGAAAATGTAGAGATCAATAAAAATCAATAAAAAAAGAAAATAGCCTTTTTCAGACACCAAGGGCAGATGCATATATGAACTGATAGAGACTGTGACAGCATGAACCTGATTTGAATGGGCTCAAGCAAGACAGAACCCCAGCATGAAGGAGAAGTGGGCACAAGTCCCACCCCTAACCAAGGAACTATTTGCAGCTTACAGTTCTTGGGAGAGAGAAAGTCATTATTCTTCAGTCGAGTGACATTGGGAACATCAACTCCAGGGCAGCCCATGATCAGTAGTCAACCAACACAAACTTCACCCCATGACTTTGTTTTTGTTTTTTTAAGAGACACAGAGAGAAACGTAAAGTTGGGTGAGTAGAAAGGTAAAGAAGGGTTTCGGGGTGGGGGGGAGGGAATGAATATTGTTAAAATATATAAAATTATGAAAGAATCAATGAAAGTGTTATTTAAGAAATAAACTCCATACGGTTAAGGGAAAACTTAATGGGGGTGTAGCTTGCCCTCTGAGAAACACTTTATTCCTTCCATTATCACAACAAAAGATTTAATATGGTTTCTGTGTTTTCAAAAACTGGAATCAGTTTCTTATACACAGGAAGTTGTTAAACGGGACAATTGGGGGCATAGACTGTAAAAGAAAATCCAACTTGGAATGATTCCTAAGATAGGTTGCCCTATTTATGTGTTTGGATAAAACCACAGAGAAGAAAGTGTAACATGAAGGCTGGCTTGTTGGGTTTTCTGTCCTGCCCAGTACCCCAACAAGCCAGTAAGTCCCAAGGAAAATCACAGGGAGTCTACATTAGGTTATAAACTGATTGGCCCTTAGCTCTGGCTACTTATTAGTTCTTATAACATATATTACTCCATTATCCTTATCTACATTAGCCACATGGCTCCGTACCTTTCTCAGCTGGGCAAGTTACACGCTGCCTCTTCAGTGGTCTGCGCAGGAGTGACGGAGGGAGCTTCCTGTGTCCCAGAATACTCCCAGTCTCTTTGCTCCACCCCTACTTCCTGTCTGGCTTTCCCGCCTACACTGCCTGCCTGGCCAATCAGCGTTTTATTAAAATACGATTGACAGAATACAGACAATTCTCCCACACCAAGAAAGTAAAACCCATAACTGCTCTTCAAAATTAAGCAATTTTCCTTTTTTTGTTGCTTATGAACATCAGCTTCAGACAATCATGCTTTCCATTCCAATGAAAAGCTTTCAGGACATTATTTGTTTTGACTGTTTCCTCCTGGTGTCTTCAGACATTATGTGCCCTTCTGCCCTCTGCTAGAGCAGATCCCTACAGCGGCACGCTGGCCCAGAGTTTACTGAATTCAGCGAACATGTGGGGCATACATACTGAGGAGGAGGAGGAGCCCTGTCAGGTGGAGTCATGAGGACGGATTCTCATAGCCCCTCCCTGAGGACCCAGCAAAGCATACAAGCAGACACGAAGCTACACCAGAATGCTCACTGCTGCATGGTTGAGCCTCACACATACTATTCAAGCACAAAGGAGGAGACATAGTCTGCATTTCCAAAATAGCAAAGCCATGCCAGAAAGGCTGTGGCATGTGAAGTAAGAAACGAAGGATGGAGTGGTATCCGTAAGGGCTAACGAGCAGGAGACTTACTCGGGCTCAGCGGGCAGACCTCAGCTCTAGCGTCCTGACCATGATTATATCCCACTCAATGGAATCTAAACGTTCATCTCATTTCGACATTCGCTTTTCAAAATATTTGTAAACTGTTACCATTTAATTTCTATCTCACAAAAATCACCTAGATACCTCAAAGTCTATCACCTGGAATGAACAAATATGAACAATAAGGTATATTTTAAGTCAGCCTTTTAACAGTAAACTACTATGTAATTATTCAAAGTTCCTGGTAAATTTTTCCTGGTCACATTTTCCATCATTCTTCTCTCCTCTAACTGAATTGTTGACATGGATTTTGTGGTGTTAGGGCCTTGTTTTTATATTGTACCAACTGTCTGTTAATAAACAATGTTGCAATATACACACATTATATGTAAGTAAGATACTATACATTATACTTCACTAACAGAATGCTTCTCAATGTTATTCTTTCAGTGCCATAGTTTTACTAATCTGATCCATCATAACAATCTGCAAAAGTAATTAGGCTGCCCCATTGCTTTCGACAATATGCCTTGGTATGGAATCTTTGTTGTTACTAGGATTGGAGTGAGCATCTTTACATGAGGTCATTCGTCTACATACTTATGTCTACACATTCAACTAGGCCATTACCTGGAAATGGAATTGCTGCTCACTGAGCACGGTTAAGGTTTGCGAAGGATTGCTATCTCATACTATGTCATTAGCTTCTATTTGTTTTCTTCTTGTCAGTGATTACCCAAGGGCCCGTGTTAGTCATTTTAATATGCCATGTCTCATGGGTAGGAAGAGTTACGTGATACATTCTTTACCTATTGGTAATGTTCCTCCCTATTGCATACTGTTCTCTCCCTGATTCTTTTGATGCTGTTAAAGTCATTTCTCCTGTCTTCAGGTCCCTTCCCTTCACACTCTCAGTGCGTGACTTCACTTCTTATTTCATTGAAAAAAATATGGATAATCAAAAGAAAATGACCAGGTAAGCCTCTACATATTTACAATGCATTGCTTGGCACTCCACTTGCCTTTATGCTGGTCACAGAGGAGAGCGTTAGGGTTAGGGCTCCTATATGTACAATAAAACCCCCCACTTTTCATACCTGCAAGCCCTCCATTCCTCCACTTTCAACTGATAACAGGAGACAGTCTGGTGTTTCCGGTAAGGGACCGGGTTGTAAGGATTGTAGGCTTTGGGAGTCTTGGCATATCTGTAACTACGTTTCAGCAAAAAATTTTAAAGTAGGATTTGACCCCTCTCTAGCTCTATAATTTCTCTAGCTTTTCTGCTTGCACCATGGCCACACCGATGTTCCTACTCACTTCAGCACGTACCAGTTCTGAAACTCACGGTGGGTTCTCCTCTGAGCTCACTGGAAGCCACACTTTAGTACAGTGGAAAGGGCACTGGGACCGCAGCCAGGGCACTTGATTCTCGGGTTTCAACAGAGGAAGAAAAGAAATACTGACCTGTACCAGAAGCCCTTAGCCTCTTTGATGTAGGAGGGTCTTCTATCTATCTGTTGCTTTCATTGGTTAATTAATAAAGAAAACTGCTTGGCCTGATAGGTCAGAACATAGGTAACCAGGGAAGACAGAACAGAATGCTGGGAGAATGAAAGCAGAGGCAGGCAAACACCATGGAGTCAGTTGCCAGGTCAGACATGCTGAATCTTTCCCGGTAAGCCACCATCTCATGGTGCTACACAGATTATTAGAAATGGGTTAATCAAGATTTGAGAATTAGCCAAAAGGAGGCTAGATATAAGGCCAGGCAGTGTTTAAATGAATACAGTTTGCGTGTAATTATTTTGGGTGTAAAGCTAGCCGTGCAGGAGCCAGGTGGGATGAAAAGCAGGCCTACTTGCCTCTTCACTACACATCTTGCTGCCCCAACTGCTCTACTCCTTTCATGATGCCATTCCTGAGAGTGTGGTCTGCTTTGCCCTCTCTGCTTCTCTTCCTGTTCTGTCTTGAATCCATTCCCATCTGTTCTTGGTCCACGCATATGAAACTGTCCTTTCCAAGGTCTGCAGCTTACATCACGCCAACTCCAAAAGCCAGTTCCCAGTGTCTGCTTTAACTTCACAGGACCACCCGGAAGCTTCTCCACACTGCTTTCCGCTCATCTCGTGATCTGTTCTGGTTCGTCTCTGAACTAAGTGCTGACTGACTTGTCTCCTAGATGCTCCTTTCTTCTGATTATTTATTATTATTAATTCTATCATTTAACATTATAATATACAGTATATCATAATAACTTACAGTGTATTGTAATATATTAATGTAATAGATCATATTGTATTATATTATTATTATTTATTCTGATTATTAAATTCCAGGCCTACACTGATAGCCCCCAAGTTCATATTGCCTATCCAAACTGTTCCCTTAAGAACACTCTCAACTCTCTCTCTCTCTCTCTTTCTCTCTCTCTCTCTCACACACACACACACACACACACACACACATACACACACACACACACACATACACGTACACACACCATAGACTGAATGAATAAAGGATAGCTCTGGACACACATCACAAACGATGTAGCTTTTCACTTTCTAAACTGTTTGGGTCCCTGGTCTTTCTATGTCAATAACTGGACCCACTGTTCCTCTGGGTGCTCCGATCCAGAGCCAAGAGGCCATCTGTGATGCTAGCCTTTCTCTCACAAACCATATTCAGTTCCCCTACATGTCTTATTTCCAGAGCCTTCAAATCCTCTGCTGGGTGTCATCCCTAACATCCACATGGATGACACTCAATCCTCAGCAGCTCAGTCTAAGCTGGGTTCACAACAGCCCTTTCTTCTACTTTATGTAGCCCCATGGATCCTTAAATCATGCAGTCATGCCATTTCTTCTCCAGAAACTTCCATACTAGAGTTAGAGTGAAATCTAACCTGACCCCTGGCAATGTCTCATCTCTTCTCTCCCCTGTCCCAGGCTATTCTGCTCCACTCTTGGAGACTCTGAGTAAGTCTCTGCCTTCAAATTGTTCATATTGCTGGTCTCTTCGGCATTCTCCCTGAACTTCACATTGGCCTCATTCCTTTGGAGTCACTCCCTAGATGTCACCTTTCCATGCCTACCTTCACTTCCTCATTCAGATTTAATTTTCTTGAACATATTGAATATTAAATAACACTACATTGGAACCCTCCCTTCTCAAGATAAGTTCCTGGGAGGCATGTCTGGCACATAGTAGGCCGTCAGTAGGCACTGGCTAAATGGATACTTCTATCAGTGAAGAAAGAGGAGGTTTAGGGCTCACCTCCCAAGCCAGCTCCTCGTCCTTCCCTCCTCATACCTCAGGCTACCCTCCTGAGGCTCTGCTGGACTTGGAAAGGCACTTTCACATTCGATGTTTCTGGAATCCATGCAGCAGGGCCTCTTCTGATGTGGACTGTTGTTAGGACTTCTGCTGATAGTCACTGCCACCGGTCACCGTTTCTCTGATTGGCTCAAGCCTCACCAGCTGGGCTGTAACCGCGTCGTGAGTGGTGGAGGGCTGCCACACCTGTTGGCCTTACTGGAGATGAAGGATTAGAGGCCACAATGTCATTCCTGACGTCTTGGAGTTCCTGGAAATTCTTCCTAGTTTTGGGCGGTAGGCTGACTGTTGGCCCCAGTTCTCGCCAGTGTTAAACACTCCTATGTCCAGGGTTTCTGCAACTGTAGCGGAAAACTCAGGTCTTAGAGCTACATTGTACTGCCAACCACAACTTCCTTTCTCCCTCCGAGTTTGAGCGTGTGCTCTCAACCATGAGTAGATTACCTCACTTTCCTCTCCAGTCTCTTCTTTCCCAGAAGGCCAAAGGGACTGAGGAATGAGGAGGCGCTCACTTTTTAGAGAAGAGTTTTGTTCACTCCTTTTCGGTGTGCTATTCCAATCGTGTGAGGTTTTTGTGAAAAGGAAGTTAATTCTGAAAGCCGCTTGCTCGTGTTTCTCCACTTGAACTGAAGACACTCGCATGGTGGAATGGGGCGTGGCAGAAGGCACCCTTGGGAAGAGGGGCTGTGCCTTCACTCTGCGTCCCTCTTCACCCTCACAACCGTGACCGTTGCAGCTCCGTTCTGTACATGTACGCGACAAGCAGAGGCATGGCCTCTTCCAGGGCTCAACCCCGCATCTGGAGAACTCAGCTAAGGAACAGGCGGCTCGGTGAAAGGGAACAGCAGATTCTCCTGCTGTAATGGTGTGGAGTGTCAACACGGAAACTGTCAGTGAGCATCCCTGTCCTCTGTGCTGACTGCTTGAGCCTGCTCCCTGACACTCCCGCTGTCGAAACATGACCTGGAGCTGATGTGTTCTGACAGAAACACGCTGGGAGATTTCAAGCTCTTTCTCTCTCTCTCTCTTTCTTCCTTTCTCTCTTCCCTGATGCTGCAGGACTTTTGAGTGGGGACAAAAGCTTGTAGCTGTCAGAAGGTAGCCAAAGCCCCACCTTATAAAAGCCTCACTCTGTGGCACACAGAGCCCCCACGGAGGCTGTTCCTGGGGTGTGCGGAAATGTTGTTGCTGTCTGTTTATGGATTTTTTCAGTAGGTGGAATAAACAAAATCATCTTTTTAGAGCACAAGTAAATGAGATAACTAAGATAATAGGATAATAAAGTAATATAGAAAAAATGATTCAGTAATTAGTTTTTTCAGTCATTTATTCAACTGCTTTTGATCATGAAAAATATTCTATTAAGATTGTCTCGAATGCATATATTGATGAGGTTGAACTCTGTGTAGCTTTAAGCTTCCTTTTTGGGACAGGAGAAAAAAATTTTGTTTAAAAAAATTCTACCTACATGATCAAAGTATTATATTAATCAAATAATTCAGCAAGTGGATAAAGACTATTTATAGACCCCGGGGTACAGTCCTATAGAAGGGAGAAGTATCCCCTTAAGATTGGTCTCTCTCAGGGATTGGCTGATACGAAATATCAGTGCACGAACAGAATGATCAAGACCCCTGATAACGTGATGGAGGACACACATGAAGGGCCCAGCGAGGGAATACAGGTGAGGGTAGATGAAATCACCGAATGGTGTCTAAGAGTAGATTCAAAGAAAGAGAAAGAGATGCTAATGTAGGGATGTTGAAGGAGCTCTTCTGATGAGAGGAGGACCTGAGATGGGAAAGAGCAGGGCTCCTTCGGGCACAGAAAGATGATCAGTGTGGAATAAAGGTGCAGGACGAGAGGAGGTGAGGAAATGTACAGGCCAGAGCAGGAAGTAAAGATTTTATTACAAATGAATCAGAAAGTCAGTGAGAGTTTCCTATGGAGAAGGGACATAACCAAGCCCCCCTTCCCAAACACATAATACACCTTTATTTTTTTTTTAAAAAAAAGACTTCAAAGTACGGTTTTTCCCTTAGAAGTCTTTGAGAGTAAGAGCAATCCTGCTATGTAACAAATTACGTCTAAGTTAGTATTATGTTATCTCAAAGTTTCTGTGGGCCTGAGTCAGTTCTAGCTGGGTTTTATCTTAGCATCTCTCACAAGGCTACAAGCAAGGTGTTGACTGGGGCTGTGATCTTGTCTAGATGCTCCACCTTAGGAAGATTCCCTTTCAGGCTTTCTCCAGTGGCTGTGGGTGGGATTTAGGGACCTATAGGCTACTGCACCAAGCAAGGCCTTCAGTTCTTTGCTAGGGGTTCAGTTTGTCTCAAGAATGTAAACAAAGACTGCACCTTCAATTCCTGGCTGCCCAGACCCAAATAATCACACAGAAACTATATTAATTACAACACTGTTTGGCCGGTAGCTTAGGCATATTCCTAGTAAGCCATTACATCTTAAATTAACCCATTTCTTTTCATCTATGTATCACTACGAGGTTGTGGCCTACCAGTAAGGTTCTGGTATCTGTCTCCTCAGCAGCTACATGGTGTCTCCTTGACTCTGCCGACCCTTTCTCTATATCTCTGTTGAGATTTTCTGCCTAGCTTTACTCTGCTAATTCATTGGTCAAAACAACTTTATTTATCAAACAATGAAAACAATACATATACAGAAGGACATCTCACATCATCTCCCCTTTTCTGTCTAAATAAAAAGGAAGATTTTTAACTTTAGCATAGTAAAATTACATATAATAAAACAGGTATCAAGCAAGAATTACAGTTACAATATTTCTTTGTTAGTCTAAAGTTTCAAATATAATTTATCTTTTATCATAACAAAGGAAAGCTATAATTATAACTATCTAGTCTTTGACTCCATCAAAGATCCCAGAAGGATATACTATTATTTAAGTAAACAGGAAGTACATTATAAGCAACTTCCAAAACTCTAGAATTGACAGAGACATCTCATTACCTGGACAGTTATCCAAAGTTCTTTTTGTCACATTGGGGCACCCATCTTCAACCTACAGGCCCATCATATCTGATAGACTTTTTCCATGGAGCAGGAAATTTGAAAGACTGTTTCACCATTATTGGTAGTTTGTCAGTCACATTCTTCAGTGTCCTGCAGAATGTCTGACAGTTTAATATAAATGTTAAGTCACTCACAGTTCCCCTCCTTGTAGTTCTCACAATAAAATGGCTTGAAACATGGCAGGGAGCACATAGCAAGCGACTGGACAATGACTAGGTGGTAGGACCTGAGATATAAGACACAGCCACTTTCTAACTCTGTCACCTCTCACCCTGGATAGCCTTATGTTTTTCAGACTTCAATAGCAACACTGGGTGATCATCATCATCATACCTCTGTGCAGATCCATCTTGTTTACTACTATAACCCCCTGCTAAGACATCTCTCTAAATCTTTGCCCACCTCAGTCCAGTGTGGGTTTGGATTCTCCAGGCTCAGGTCCTTATGGGCAATTCTCTACCACACTTATATGTGTGGCAGCAAGAACGTCAATAGTGTTTCTAATTAACAGGTATAGATCGAATGGAATGGTCTGGGAAGAAGTCCAACTGCGATGGATGGATTGGTCAAAGAGACCACAGACAGAACAGGCTTTTAGATGATTCTCTTTGAGAGGTCTTTTCATAGATTGTGCTGCAGCTAGAAGAGCATTTGGGGCCCAGATTGAGTCATCTTGACCATAGGAGGGCAATAATTTCAGAGAAAGAAATCCTTGAGGGTAACAGAGCTGTGTCATAGGTCCAGGGAAGGCTTGTGCTTTTATGTCACTTTGATCTTGAATGTTATGTATAAACAGATATATTTATAGTGAAGAAAATCGGGCATTTAGAAAACCTACCCTGTCTTTTTTCTCTTTTGTCATCAGGATTTTTTTCTTCCAGGCTGATCTCTTACTATACAGCTACATACAACTAAATGATAAATACCGTTGCCCTAAGGGAGAAGTAGAGGATTGCGCCTTGACTAAAATACTAGTAATAGAGGAGAAGAAAGCGACATAATAGGAGTTCTTGTAAGGCAGGCATGGGAAGTACATAGACAACAGAGGGCCGAGAAGAGAGGAAATTCCAAAGGAAAAATAATCGGCTGTGTGAATCCTCTTGAGGTCTAACCTGTGAGCCTGTTGTCAAGGGATGTTCGCTATGGATCTGTATAAACACACTCTAGATGGCTAGCACTGACTTTCCTGAGGGATAACCTGTGGTATCTGAAATCCTCCCAAATTAGCCTGACATTTGCCTTGGCGTCACACCCAGCAAGGAGGGGAAACCAGACAGAAACCAAGGCTGAACTTGAACCAAAGTCGAAGAACTGTCTCCTGGAGCCCCTTCTCCAACACCAGTACTCTCAGGGGTATGGGCCACTGCTGTTCCTGCAGGATGGAAGTCCTGGAAGGAACAGAGGTACAGACTAAGCTTGAGGTTCGAGTGAGGCCTCTGTGATGTGACAGGAGACCAGGGCATTGTAGAGCAGTCAGGAGGTGACCAGAGCAAATCATAAGCTCCAAAGAGCTGAAGGGTTCCAGGCTAACAAGTGGACCAGGCCGCTGTCCACAGCTTCTGTTGTGACTGCATGCCACACAAAGAGAACAGGAACATAACGCCAAAAAGAAATCACCTGGGGTGGTTGAGCTCTTCCTCCAAAGAGAATATTGGTCAACAGCTTCTTTTAAGTAGACAGAAATGACGCTAAAGGCATTTACAGCTTTCCTGTGGAAATGAATGTACCAGAAGAAGAAGATTGGCAAAGATTTAAAAAAAAATCACCATTTCCCAAACATTGGAAATAGTGTAAATTTTGGCATTAAGATGAGTGAGCTCAAGTCAAATGCCTTCTGTTTCTTTACTGTATGATATGAGGAATGAGTCCCTGTCGACAGACAGCTTAAGGAAGAGGAGTGACTGTCTGAGAAGCAAGAGCAATTCTTCTGTTAGGGGCTTACAATACACATTAATATCTTAAACTCTCAGAGAAGTCTTGTATTGTTTCAAGTTCATGAACAGGCGGGAACTGATTCCGACTGGATGAATACCAAGGTTTGTACAATTGAAAGTCCTTCTTTAAGAAAAGAAATAAAAACAATATGAATGCCAAGTCCAGAACAGACCACAGAAAGGACCTGTGACAATCAGGACCCTTGAGTCTTTAGGTTCACCAGCTCAATACTACACTCCAATCAGTCTCCACACCAAAATGACTGGATTTGCTCATGGAAAGACATTTTCTCCCCTGCACCCACTAATACCTCCTTAACTGACATCGAGCTGGGATGTGCTGCCCTAGGCTGCAGTGGCTTCTAACTTGTCCCCGCCCTTTATTGCTCCCTTCTTCATGTCCCCTTCATTCTACGGCAGCTCACTGCTTCCCTTGGATGCCAGCTACATCCTCATACTACACCACTCACCACATTCAGCTTGTTTGATGCCACAGTAAAAGAAACCTTTATGCTCATATCTTAACCTTAGATGTACAGTAAAGACTCTATGTTCTAATATGATACTTGCGCACATTATTTCAGAGATTTCACAAGGTGAATGTTATTATTTTCTGTGCAATATATTGGTACACTTGATATATAAGAGTAATTACTAATCAACCATATAAAAATTATTCTTTCAGCAAGCTACAGATCAAGAAACACTCTCTGGCCAGTGTAAATTCCTTACATATTTTAAACGCTGGCAGTCTTTGTTGGGAGCCTCCATCAGTCTATCACCCTCTGCCTCTGCCATCATTCTAGCAATTACTTCTCTCGTGTTTTAAATTCATATCACTATGGGAAATATTTTATTCTGCTTTTGATTACAACTTATTATTTAAAATTCAATTTATCGCACTTCATGATAAAATCCTTGAGTGTAGAGTCAATTCTGATTTTGACAGTGCCGTTTCTAGGAAGCTTTCTCCTAGGAGGTGGCAAATTTATAAGAAAGGAGGAAATAACAGTGGCTCATAAGGTTCTCCTTAGGATTCAGTGAGGTCATCCATTAAATAAGAATGTTATGAGTAATGCTCATTATGCTTTGTTTTGAAAGTCCCCCCCCCCAAATATCTGGAGCACAAGGCAAGCCCCTCAGAAATAGCAAACGTGTTATTTTATCATAGTTCAGTGCTCGGCTCAAAGGAAACACTCAGTAACTGATTATGATTACCGCTGCTTAACAAAAGGGTGTTGAATCAAAGCTGGATGAATGGAGTTGGCAGAGATGCAGATTCTATGCAATAGCCTTTGGGCCTAGGGAGAGTCCCATTCATCATTCTGCTATTAGTTTTCTATTTAATCTGCTGTTTTATTTTTCTATGTGAGTGGCTGTGACTCTCTGATTAAAAATCGCCTGATCAGGAAAATGAATTTAGTGTCTTTGGTAGTCCTAACGGCCACATCAGATTAACTGCGAGACGGATTCAACTATGCACAAATTAGATATTAAGATAGATGAAAAGAATCCAATTGGACAAAAAAAATGATTTTGAGACTGCATAGATCAAATTAATTTTCTTCCTTTGTGCAATTCAGTTCAATTCAGCCCTTCACATATACGGCGCAAGCCCTGGAGGGGATAGCGAGAAAAATGTCCCTGTTGCTAAGGAGTTTATAATCAGCTGTGAAGATCTCAGGGTGACGAAGGGAATATGCTGTCTGTACAAAGCCCTAATATAAGTCAGTGTAAATTTATTTCATGAGCCTTTGATGAATTCTGAGGTTCTGTAGAAGAATGGATTGTATCCCTAGTGAAGGAATGACGGGATGGAGCAGGGCAAAGATACTGCCGGTTGGCCAGTGTGATTCTAGGCCTCAAATGAAGACAGCGATGTGTTATCCCCAAAGAGCAATGAGAAGATTATAGAGTCCACAAAACTCTAGGACTGATTACTAGCAGGATGGTGTAGACACTTTCTAAAAGGAGTCATCTGTCATCAGTAAACTCGAGGAAGTATGTGGCACAAATCCATGCAGACACTAAATCCCCAGTACAAGTGTTGGGAGCTGTGGCTCACAGGAGTGACTGAGCTCCATCCTCAAGAACAGGATCAAGTCTTCATAAAAGGGCTTGCTGGAGAGAGTTTGCTCCCCTTTTCCTTCTGCCCACTTAAGACACAGTGTTCCTCCTGTCCAGAGGACTCAGCATTCAAAATGTCATCGTGGACACAGACCTCATCCCTGATCAGATGCTGGCACCTTAATCTTGAGTGTCATTGTCTCTAGAATTATGAGAAATAAAATTCTTATATATATTACCCGGTGGTAATTGTTTCAGGACCACAAGATGGACGAAGACAAAAGCATGTCAAACTAATCTTTTTTGGAAGATCTGTGATTATTAAATTGGTACAAATGAGAAATGAAATATATATAAAGCGGCCATATTTCAGGAGAGCCTTGGGGACAAACTAGAAGAAAAATGAGGGACATTAAAATTGATGAATTGAATTTTTGTGTCCAAAGGATACTGATTAATAGATAAATGTTACCCTGAAGGACACTGGTTAGTATCTTTTCATGGGCGTCTAACTTTAACACTACTTGATTTACATTGAAGCAGAAGCCTTTGTAAATATATAGAAGATATGCTCGCTCATTAATCATCATATAAACTGGAGTGGAAAAAATGGCAACAAACAAATACTGACAAAATCATCCAATGGTCTTCCCAATGTTGCTGTTATGCTTCAAATATACCAAGTCTAATCATTCTAACCTTGGTCAAAATGTGGGCTGGAGAGATGGTTCAGTGGTAAGAATACTCGTTGCTCTTGCAGAGGACCCAGATTTGGGTCTCAGCACCCACATGGTGGCTCACATTGATCCTAACTGCAATTCTAGGGGATCCAATGCCCTCTTCTGACCTCCATGGGGAGTCGACCTGCACACACAGGTATGCTTTCAGGCACACGCAGACATACATGCAGGTAGAATGCTAATAAACAGAACATAAAATAAATCAATCTAAAATAATTTAAAACTAAAAATAACAGAGGGCCAACTGTATGTGGAAGAGATGGTGGAGATGTAACCAAGCAGCAGTAAAACAAACCTCTAGGATTAATTAGTTGATGGTGTTGAGTAAAAAGTATTACAGAACCAATGAACTTATCACCACCACCACCACCACCACCTCTGCCCCAGCTTAATGAGCTCTTGGCAGTGTTTGTAAGAAGTCTGTCTTTGGAGAGGCAGGAGTGGCTCTGCCAATCACAGCATATCGGGAGCCCAGTGCACATGCACTGTGTGTGCCTGAGTGTGACATGCAAAGCCCAGAGTGCAGTTATGTGTGTGAAGTCGCTACCAATATATTCCATTCAGAACATGCACGAGCCCCGAAGTTCACGGATCTGGATTACAGACATCTGAGCAGAAATATGTGAAAATGTGTCAAGTGACCCAAGAGCTGTCTTATGAGGAAAGTAATTTGATTTCTTTCATGCAGCTTCGAAAGGCAGAACTCGACCAGCAATCCTAATGAAAAGAATGTGGAATTCAGCTTATTAAGGACTTGTCTCAAAGCGAGAGTTGTTTGTCCCTGCAAAGCACACCTGCTGCAAAGTTTCCTACCAACTGGGCAGACCTGAGCGGGTAAGCTTAGGTTTGTTGTTTCTTTTTCTTTTCTTCTTAATCTCTTCCCTTGACTTCCTAATTTGGCTTCACCTGTATTTGAGCAATGGCAGGTGAAAATGAAAGCCTGAAAAAGACAGAAAATTGTAGATAGGTGTGTGTGTGTGTGTGTGTGTGTGTGTGTGTGTGCGCGCGCGCGCGTGCACCATGAGTACATGTCCGGGCAAATTAAGAATCACATCCAGGATCCCAATGCCTGCTAGGCAAACACTCCACTCCCAAAGCTACACCGCCAGCTCCTGAGTTCGATATTTCAAATTCTTCCACTGACCTTACTTAGCATGATGAGGACTTTACTGGGCGAAGAAAAGAGGCTGGTGTGAGGTGTTTGGGTTAGATGGTAGACTCCAAGGAATAAAAGTCCTCCAACTAAGGAGGGAAGGAAACGGGGCAATAAGGTGGAGATGACTCTGAGCAATTTGTATTTGCCAGTTCCCTGCCTCATGGGCTTGGTGATGGGTACGGGATGGGATGAGTAGAAATAATTCAGCTGACCATATTGGCCACTCTTGGAGAAGAGGGTAAAGACAAAGGCTGATTCTAGAGAAAGACATTGGAAAGGAAGTGTGATGAATCAGGAGGTTGAAAAAATTTCTGGTCAGCTCAAGCATGGCTCTGGCAGGCCTTGCCCTTCCTCTTGGTTCTCTCTGCCTTACTAAAAACCGTCGGATTGCCTTCCTGAAGCTAACCCCTTATTTGGCCAATCTCTCCTTCTGAGCTGACTCCCAAGGTAGCTCCTTTCTCCCCATCTCCTACTCTGTTTCCGTCATAGTACACAGGGGGCCTTCTGTCCACTCCGTACCAGCTGCAGTTTACTCTGAGCTCCTGGTCTAAATAATTGCGGACCAGAAGACTGTTCTCACAATCCTCCCTTCTCTTGCATGATTTCTAATATCTTTTTACGGGGGAACTAAATCTTGAGACAACCCCAAATGTTTGGCTTTCTGGCAACCGATTAGAGCAGACTATGACACCGGAACACAAAGAGGGAGCCGGGAAGTGCCCTGTCACGGGAGCAGACAGACAAAGCACAAATTTTCAGAGACGTGTTGCTGCATTTCTGGAAAAGAACATGGGAACGCTTTGAGACCGGAGCTTTGGGGTTCTGTGGCTGTAGATGGAATACACTGTCATCCCAGGTAACTGGACCTTGATCACCAAGACTGGCTCAACCAACCACATGTTGTTGTTGGTCACTGATGACTGTGATGGGTAATATCATCTTGACAGGCTCCAGAGTCCCCTAGGAGATAACCCTCTCAGCCAACCTGTGAGGAATTATCCTCATCAGGCTGAAGAGGGAAGATCCACTCTAAACATGCCACACCTTTTCACAGACTTGGGCTCCTTGGGTTCCATAAGGAAGAAAGCTATGTGGGTACAGGAATTCACTGCTCTCTGCTTCCTGACCGCCAATGCAGTGTGACAAGCTGGTCTCCTGCTCCTGCCGTCATGCCTTTTCCTCCATGACCGACTGTGTCTTCCTGGAACTGTAAGCCCAGTAGAGTCCTTCTTTCCTACCATTGCTTTTCACAGGGTATTACACATACCGCCGCCATGTTAAATTAACTGCGACAGGGCCCAAAGCATTTCAGTGTTTGGCCATCTCTGGAGACTCTTTCCTTTTCCTGTTCTCGTTCCAACAGATTCTGCAATCTGAGTGCCGAATCTCAAACAGCTTTCGGTTCCTGAAGTGTGGATCTTGAAACGGTAACTCACAAGTAAGTAGGATTTGTTGGTCTTTCTTATTCTTGAGAAAGTCTGTCCTGAAGTTGGCTGCATTTAGTGGCAAGTGGCAGGTATCTATAAGAGCATCTCTCTTAGAAGTGTTTCTAAGCAATTTCACATATAAGTGATCTTCAGAAAGTCCTTGCATAGGGTGACTTTGTAAAATAGCTGAAGGCGCGCTAACAGCCATCTGTAGATGGCATTTAAAAGGAAGTTAAATTTGCCTCTCACATTTCATTTGGACTTCGATGCTTCTTAGCCATAGGGTAGAATTTGCCTTCTCGGTTAAATAGCCTTATTTTGCTTGTCATGAAATCTGGAATAAGACCTTGTGCACAACTGTGTGGAATTTCACACAGTTGTGTAGATTTCACATTTTTCTTTATGGCACTATTTGTCCAGATGGCTACCATCCTTTCTATTGCCCCGAATAAGTTTTAAAGACAGCGAGGAAGATTTTTCTGAATACCTTAGACACTCAGCTTTGTCTTCAGTAGCAGCTTAAGAACCAGCAAGATGGCTTAGTGGGTAAAGGCCTTATGACCCGAGTCCAATACCCAGAGTCTATATGGTGAAGGGAGAGAACAGACTCCCTCGAGTCCACTGCTGACCTATACACAGACTCTCACACACAGAGAGACACACACAGACATACACATACACACAATGACATGCACACACACAGACATACATATACACACACAGTGGCATGCACATGCACACACACAGACATATACACACATACACACAGTGGCATGCACATGCAGACACACATAGACATATATACACACACACAGTGGCATGCACATGCACACACACAGACATACACACACACACAGTGGCATGTATATGCAGACACACATAGACATATACACATACACACAGTGACATGCACATGCAGACACACATAGACATATATACACACACAGTGGCATGCACATGCACACACACAGACATATACACACATACACACAGTGGCATGTATATGCACACACAGAGAGACATATACACATACACACAGTAGCATGTGCCTGCACATACGTACACATATAAAAAATAAAAGTAGAAACTGTCAGCATTTTTTTAAAAGCAGTTCATAAATACTCCATTCTACTGATTGGATGGGAATTAATCGCTGAACTCACATGGCCTGGGCGGGGGGGCGGGATGTCTTAATGTTACCTTGTAAAATGGCAAGACTACAAAAGTCACTTCCTGTCTCTCCTCCCCAGGGTACTCTTCAATGAAAGAGAGTAATTTTATTTCCTGTGTTGAGGCCACGAATATGACAGGAGCCTCTCTAAGTGTCCCATCATAGCTCGCCTCACCATTCCAACTGCCTGGGTCTGTGGTCATGCGGTAGATCTGGGTGATGTTAATCTATGTGGAAGGCATCCTACTAGGTCGGTTTCTATTCAGGAGCGCTTTCTTGATTAATCAAAAAACTACTTTCCATAATAGAATATATTAAAACTAGGCTTATCATTAGAATTAACGACATGAGAAAGCTCATCTATTTTCAGAGAGCTCTGACTTAGAAGAAATCTAGTAAATCCTGTCTTAAAGAAAGTGGCTTTGTTGGCAGTTACTTCGAATCATCTTGCAGCCATGAGGAAGCCCTAAGCCGCACATGTAGAAGGGTCTTAGTGAGATGGATTGCAAAGGGGCAGGAAATCTGATTAGGCATTCGACCCATCCTAATCAGAAACTAACAGCGCCAGCTGAACACAGCCCTGCCGCTCCCAGCTGACTGCACTGGAAACCCTTCCCCAGGAGCCTTTTCTTCCCCTCTTAAGCTCCATGCATTCCTCCCACCCCCTAGCTCTCTTAATATCCTGGTCTTCAGTTTCTAACAAGCTCGGTCTGTGATAATTGCGATTTTGTTACAAGATGTAAATGCAATCCCGACTGTGTGGCAGGGCTCAAAAAAAAAAAAAAGGCATTTGTATAAATACGATTGTATTCGTAATCTCATCCCCACTCCAGCCCCCAGTCTTTGATCGGATTAACTGAAGTCTAGCGCCCAGGTAAATTGGCACTGACTGAAACCCATCTGTGTTTCTGAGGTGGGGGGATGGTGTTTTTCAGACTATTGTGATCAGGTTCTCAAGCATGAGAGACGCATTTGTTGGCAGACATGGTTGGGTGGGCATTCTTTTTGTGCAACCAGGTAGCAGCAACCACGTGAGAGCTTCGTGTCTTTCATCGTGGCATCGTGTTCTGAAATGGACCACAGGCAAGGTAATCTAGCAAGGCTGCAGGTAGAGCTAACCCACGAATAGACGGCATCCAGGAATGGGAAAGTGTTTAGCTCCCAGGTGGGTACAGGTAGCTCTAGCCTCGGCAAGCTGTTGACTAGTCTCCCAGCAGTAGGAGGGACAGGTTGCCAAGACAGCCCTGTGTGGGCACACCAAGGGCATGCATTGTCTGCCGAGATGAGCAAATAGGTAAACACTGAATTTCCTAAAGATGGAGAAAATTTGGGCCGCAAATATCTCATAATGATGTGTTCGGGCTTTGTAAGGTGTGCTGGCTGCAGGTCTGAACTCTGCACTGTCTGCTCAGCTCTGGCCTGCAATTCTCAAAGGCTTCCTTCTACAGCTGCATCTTATTTATATTTCTGTTGTCGTGACAAAATACCACACGCAAGACAACTGATGAGAGAATTTAATTTGGGGGACTCATGGTTCCAGAGGGTTAGAGTCCATGACCCGCATGGTGGGGAACATGGTGGCAGGCAGGCAGCAGAAAGGCAGCAGGAAGGCAGGGAAGGAAGGAGGAAGGGAGGTGGCAGACAGGCAGGCAGACAGGCAGGGCGTTGGAGCAGGAGCTGAGAGCTTCCACTTTGAGACAACAATCACAAGACAGAGAGGGTGCTAATAGGGGATGGTGGGAGTCTTTTGGAAACCCACTCCCAGTGGCACACTTCCTCTAACAGGGCCACACTTCCTAATCCTTCCCAAACATTCTCCAACAAGGCCACACCTCCTAATCCTTCCCAAACAGTTTCACAAACTGGGGACCAAGTAGTCAAATATATAATCCTATGGGGCTGTTCTCATTCAAAGCACCACCAATTTCCAGCAGGATGCTATCTGCTATCTTATTTTCTCTAAGGAAAAATCCAAGGACTCAAATAATTGCCATGTGTGGTCTGAGTCAATGCATTGGAAGAATTTTTTGTGACTTTGGTGTTGAAATCTTGCTTGTAGAGACTACTTAGCTTGTGAAAAAAGACTTAAGACTTACATCATTTTAGGAGTCTGTGTCACCAAAATTTATACAAAACTGGATACAGAGGTTTCTAATCAAATTAAAAATATACCTACCCCATCATCTAGTATGTATTTACAAACTAACACTAGAATATTCCTGGCAAACTGAATCACAATATATCCACACTTCAGGGGGTTTAGAAATTTGAGATTGTGCACCATCAGCTTTGCACATTAGAAGATAAGTCAGATTCAAATCTTTTGTTTTATCAGAGAAAAATTCTCCCTTAAATCATAAATGGTTATTAGCCAACATTATCCTATAACTATTTTTATTTATTTTTATTTTTTTATTCTCATATATTATATCCTGACTGTAGTTTCCCCTCCCTTCCCCCAGTCTCTTCCCTCACCTCTCCTCTCTCTCAGATCCACAGCCCCCATTCTGCCTCACCTTAGAGAATAGCAAGCTCCCCAGGGGCATCAACCAAACACAGTGTAGCAAGCTACAATAAGATCAGGCACATGCCACCACGTCAAGGTTGGACTAGGGAACCCATAGGAGAAAAAGGGTCCCATAAGTAGGCAGGAGTCAGAGACCACCCCCACTCCCACTATTAGAAATTCTACAAGAACAGCAAACTATTCAGCTATAACATTTATGCAGAGGACCTAGGTTAGATCCATACAGGCCCCCTAGTATCTGTGAGCTGTCATGAGTCCCAGTCAGCTGATTCTGTGGACCATGTTCTCATGTTGTTCTAGACCCCTCTGGTTCCTCCTATTCTTTCTCGCCCTCCTCCACAGGAATTCCTGGGCCCTGCCTGATGTTTGGCTCTGAGATTCTGCATCTGCTCCCATCAGTTGTTGGACAAAGTCTTTCTCTGGTCTCATTGATGATTCTGCTAGGCTCCAGTCATAGAAAATTTTGCAGGCAGGACAAACTGTAGGACGAAGGTTTTATGGCTAGGTTGGTATTCCAGTTCCTCCACTTGGGGCCTTGCCTGGTTACAGAAGATGGCCCATACAGGCTTTGTGTCCCCCATTACTAGGAGTCTTTTCCAGGGTTACTCTTCTAGATACCATGGAGTTTTCATTGCGCTAGGTTTCCACCTTGCCTCCAAATGCCTGCTAACTCTCTCAGTATTCTATTTGATCCTTCCTGTTCCCAGCCATACTTGCCCCTAGTCCACCCACAAAGCCTAGTCTATTACCCCTTCCCAGGGATTCCTTGAATGCCTCCCTAATCCCTCCTTGTTACTTAGCCTCTCTGGGTCTCTGGATTAACTTTTGATTTACAGCTAATATTTACTTATAAGGCAGTACATGCCATGTTTGTCTTTCTGGGTCTGGGTTGCCTCACTTGGGGTGATTTTTTTTCTAGTTCCATCCATTTGCCTACAAACATGAAGTCTTTGTTTACAGCAGCTGAGTAATATTCCACTGTATAAATGTATCACGTTTTCTTTATCAGTTCTTCGGTTGAGGGACATCTATAGTTTATAGTCTATAGTTTCTGGCTATTGTGAAAAAGTTGCTATGAACATAGTTGAACAAATTTCTTGTGTCCTTGGGGTGTATTCCCAGGAGTGGTTTAGCTGCGTCTTATGACAGATCTATTCCCAGTTTTCTGAGAAGCTACCACAATGGCTGTGGTGTACAAACTTGCAGCTCCATCAGCAGTGGAGGAGTGTTCTCCTTGCTCTACATCCTTGCCAACATGAGTTGGCACTTGTATTTTTGATCTTAACCATTCTGACAGGTATAAAATGGAATCTTAAAGATGTTTTGATTTACATTTTCCTGATGGCTAAGGGTGGCATTCTTCCATAAAACAAACCAACAGCAGCAGCAACAACAACAAAACCATTTCAGCCATTTGAGATTCCTCTGTTGAGAATTCTCTGTTTGATCTGTACCTCATTTTTTAATTGAATTATTCATCTTTTGGTGTCTAGTTTCTGGAGTTCTTTATATGTTTTGGATATTAGTCCTCTGTGAGATTGGGAGTTGGTGAAAATCCTTTCCCATTCTGTCCTATTGACAGTGTCCTATACCTTACAGAAGATTTTCAGTTTCATGAGGTCCCATTTATTAACTGTCAATATTAATGCCTACACTATTGGTGTTCTGTTCAGGAACTTGAATTCTGTGCCAATGAGTTCAAGGGTATTCTCTACTTTCTATTCTATCAGTTTCAGTGTATCTGATTTTATGTTGAGGTCTTTGATCTACTTAGACTTGAGTTTTGTATGGTACGATAGATATAGATACACATTTTTCTACATGTCAACACCCAGTTTGACCAGAACCACTTGTTGAAGATGCTTTCTTTTATTCGGTTGAATATTTCTGACTTATTTATCAAAAATCAGGTCTTCATATTTGTGTGGATTTACTTCTGGGTCTCCAGTTTGATTCCATTGATCAACTTGTCTGTTTTTATGCCAGTACCATGTGGTTTTCATTACTATAGCTCTGGAATACAACTTGAAAAATCAGGGATGGTGATACTTCTGGAAGTTCTTTTATTGTACAGGACTGCTTATCCTGGGGATTTTGTTTTTCCACATGACAATGAGTTTGTTCTTTCAAGATCTGTGAAGAATTTAGTTGGAATATGATGGTAATTTTGTTGAATCTGTAAATTGCTTTTCGTAGGATGTTTTACTATGTTTATCCTGCTGACGCATGAGCATGGGAGATCTGCCATTTACTGATATCTTCTTCAATTTCTTTCTTCAAAGATTCGAAGTTTTTATCAAACAAGTCTTTCACTCCCTTGGTTAGAGTTACCCAAAGATATTTTATATAATTTGTGTGACTCTTGTGAAGGGCGTTGTTTCCCTGATTTCCTCCTCAGTCCATTTATCATTTATATATAGAAAGGCTACTGATTTTTTAGTTGCTCTTGTATTCAGTTACTTCCCTGAATGTGTTTATCAGCTGTAGGAGTCCGTGGTAGACTTTTGGGGGTTGCTCATGCATAATATTGTATCCTTTGCAAATAGTAATACTTTGACTTCTTCCTTTCCTGTTTGTATCCCCTTGATCCCTTTCAGTTGTCTTATTGCTCTAGCTAGAACTTCAAGTACTGTATTGAATAGATATGGAGAGAGTGGACAGCCTTGTCTTGTTCCTGATTTTAGTGGAACTGCTTTGAGTTTCTTTTTCTTTAATTTGATATTGGCTATAGGCTTCCTTTAAATTGCCTTTATTATGTTTAGGTGTGTCCTTTGTACCCCTGAATCCCTCTAAGACTTTGATCATGAACAGCTGTTAGATCTTGTCAAAGGATTGTTTCCGCATCTAATGAAATTACAATGCGGTTTTTTTTTTCTTTCAGTATATTTATATGGTGGATTACATTGACAGATTTTTGTATGTTGAATCATCCCTGCATATCTGGGGTGAAGTTTAATTGATCCTGGTAGATGATCTTTTTGGTGTGCTCTTGGATTCAGTTTTCAAGTAGTTTATTGAGGATTTTTGCATCAACGTTCATGAGGGAAATTGGTCTATAATATTCTTTCTTTGTTGAGTCTTTGTGTGGTTTGGGTAACAGAGAATGGTCTCATAAAATGATTTGGGCAATATTCCATCTGTTTCTATTTTGTGGAATAATTTGAGGAGTATTGGCATTAGGTCTTCTTTGAAAGTCTGGAAGAATTCTGTGCTAAAACTATCTGGCACTGAGCTTTTGTTTGTTTGTTTTTTGTTTTGTTTTGATTGGGAGATTTTAATAACTGCTTCTATTTCCTAAGGGGCTATAGGCCTATTTACATTGTTTATCTGATCTTGATTAAACTTTGACAAGTGATATCTATTAAGAAAATTGTCCTTTTCTTTAGATTTTCCAATTTTGTGGAGTATAGGTTTTTGAAGTATGACTTAATGACTCTTTGGATTTCCCCTGTGTCTGTTGCTGTCTCCCTTTTCATTTCTAACTTTGTTAATTTCTGTGTCTTTTAGCTTGTTTGGTTAAGGGTTTGTATAGTATGTTTTTTTCTCCAAGAACCAACCCTTTGTTTCACTGATTCTTTGTACTATGCTCTTTGCTTCTATTTTATTCATTTCAGCCCTGAGCTGAATTATTTCCTGCCTTCTTCTCCTCTTGGGTGTGTTTGCTTCTTTTGTTCTAGAACTTGCAGGGGTGTTGTTAAATCCTTAGTATGAGATCTCTCCAAATTCTTCATGAAGACTACAAACTTTTCTCTTAGCACCACTTTCATTGTGTCCCACAAGTTTGGGTGTGTTGTGCATTCATTTCATTGAATTCTAAGAAGTCTTTAACTTCTTCTTTATTCCTTTCTTGACCTATTGGTAGCTCAGTAGAAAGTTATTCAGTACCCATGAGTTATAGACTTTCTATTGTTTATGTTATTGAAATGCAGTTTTAATCTGTAGTGGTCAGATAAGATACAGGGGATTATTTCACTTGAGACTTGCTTTGTGACCAAGTATATGGTCAATTTTGGAGACTATTTCATGAGGTGCCAAGAAAGAGGTTTACTCCTTTGTCTCTGGGTGAAACATTCTGTAGATGTCTGTTAAGTCCATTTGAATCATAACATCGTTAATCCTGTTATTTCTCTGTTTAGTTTCTGTCTGGATGACATGTCCATTGGTGAGCATGAGGTTGAAATCTTCCACTATTAATGTGTGGGGTTTGATGTGTGATTTAAACTTTAGTAATGTTTCTTTTACAAATGTGAGTGCATTTGCTAATTTTAGTATTCTTTCTCTGCCTTTTAGTTAGTTTGGATAAAGACAAAAGTTGGTTTTCTCAAAGTACCAACTCTTTGTTTCATTGATTTTTTTTATATTGTTCTCTTTGTTTCTATTTTATTGATTTCAGCCCTTGGTTTGGTTATTTCCTGCCATTTATGCCTCTTAGGTATCTTTGCTTCTTTTTGTTCTAGAGCTTTCAGGTGTGCTATTAAATTGCTAGTATGAGATCTCTCCAATTTCTTTTTGAAGGCACTTAGGACTATGAACTTTGCTCTTAGCACCGATTTCATTGTGTTCTATAAGTTTGGGCATGTTGTGCATTCATTTTCACTGAATTCTAGGAATTCTTTATTTTGGCCTTTACCAAGTAGTCATTCAGTAAGGAGCCATTCAGTTTTCATGAATTTGTAGGCTTTCTGACTTTCTGTTGTTGTTAAAATCCATCTTTAATCCATGGTGAACTGATAGGATGCATGGGGATAAATTTTATTTATCCATTAAGATTTGCTTTGTGACAGAGTACATGGACAATTTTGGAGAATGTTCTGGGAGGTGCCGAAAAGAAGGTATATTCTTTAGTGTTTGGATAAAATGTTCTGTAAATATCTGTTAGTATAAGCCCCAGTCTCTGACCTCCATCATTGGAGGCCCCATCCCTGTGCCCGCCAAGTCTTGACCCCTCCTTGGAGGAGGGTCAAGATGAGCCCACCAAAATCTTAAGCACTCCCAGTCTATTTAAACTGCTTCCCCAGGAAGCTCCCCCATGGTCTCTTTCCTCTCCCCTGTGGTCGCATTTGTGGCCTCCGGGTTCCCCCTTGCGACCACCTGAGAGCGCAGGAATCCCATTAAACCTGGATATTTCTTAATTTGGCTTGTTGTGATTTGACTTGATTGGGATTTTGCATCAGTAGAGAGCTCATGTTTAGGAAAAATTCCTAACAGTTAGGTCCATTGGATTTATAATCTCTGTTAGCTCTGTTATTTCTCTGTTCAGTTTTTGTCTGGAAGACCTGTCCACTGGTGAGAGTAGGGTATTAAAGTCTTCCACTATTAATGTGTAAGGTTTGATGTGTGAGTCAAGCTTTAGTAATATTTCTTTCCCAAATGTCATACATGCAAGCAAAACATCCATACATATAAATTAAATAATTAAAAAGAATCTGGTTTCTTTTTGTCCATGTCCTGAAATTTTAAATGAGTCTGAATTCAGAAATCAAGACTTAATTAATTTAGCAGAAGAGACAGATTAGCTCTAATGTGGTTGTTGTTGGCTCCTTTTCCCTTGGGCTAGAGTGAAATCACAAAGAAAAGAGGAGAGCAGAAATATCTGAAAATGTGTAGTTTGGAAATATAAACATTGTTAAACTTTCAGAAAAAGTGGGTGCTGACAATGCAGGAAGAACCAAATGGCATAGTTGTAAAAAGAGATCAGAAGGCCCCCAGATCCAACCTCCAAATATAAGTATAGTCCTCACCATTCATCAAGGGAACTCTCTAGAAAGACCTTTACAGAAAATCATAGCCAATTAAAATTCAGAGCTGCTGAGCCCAATCCCAATGTATATATCTACAAATCAAACCCATGCCTAAGGCTCAGGGAATATTGCAGAAGAGGAAGTAGAAAGATTGTAAGAGCCAGTGGGTTAGGGAGTTTGCTGTGAGATCGTGTCTCCTAGTAATGTCACCTGTAATGCCTCACCAATATGACTGCCTAAACACGGGCTAAATATGAATAATAATCACAACAATTGATATGCCCAAGTGGACAGGGGAAACTCACAAGGCCTCAATCCTCCACAAGGAACTAGAGAATGCTGAGGGTTGGGGAAATAATCTTCCAGGGAATATTTCTGAGGAATAGTCGAGTGAAATAACCTTTTAACATTACTTGGTTTTTATAACTTGGTTGGACTGTTCTCCAACATGACTTTGTAGATAGCCATGTCACGTTGCAATGTCAAAGGCTTAGATCTGCCTGCTAGAGTATGAAAATGCAGTCATTTGAAGAGAGAGTACCAAGAAGACAGCGCCCAAGAGCACTCCGTTCCAACAGAAATGTTTAGGATTAATGTCAAGCTCAGCTGTCCAGGTCACCTGAGATTTTACCCGAGATGCAAGGAAGCCAGTCTCCATTGTGAGCTGGCTGCAGAGCTGGGTATTTCTACTTGAGCTGATCTCGCAGGCATGCAGAGTTCAGGGGTTACATTTTCACGGAGGCTTGCACCAAGGTTTTGAAAAGCCACGGACTCCAGATAGCACAGGGCAGGGTGCACTGAGCTACTAAGGAGACGAAGTAAAGCTATGAAAGTGAAGCCTAAATTATGACAGGATTCTGGGACATCTGCTGCGGAAAACTACAGGAGCTGGCTTAAGAGAGGACCAAGATATACTACAGGCAACAGAGACGTGACCAACCTGTTGGAACTCCAATGCCACCATCATTGCTCCCAGACACTGGATGCGGAACTTTGGGATTTGGTGTCTGTGATGCTGAATTTCAAGATGCTTTCTCTTCACTACTCTCCAGGTCTCCCCTTTCGGAATGGGAATGTTTCTCCACTGCCATTATAGATTGGAAATGTGTTATTTTTTTTAATAAGGAATGATAATGAAGAACCTTCTTTAAGCCTTGATGTAGGTGGGTCTTCTGTATTTCTGTTGCTTTCATTGGTTAACTAATGGGGGAGACAGAACTGAATTCTGGGAGGAAGAGGGCAGAAGCCAGAGAGCCGCCGGCCATGAAGTTGCCAGGTCAGACATGCTGAATCTTTCCAGTAAGCCACGACCTTGTGGTGACATATAGATTATTAGAAACGGGTTGAATCAAGATGTGAGAGTTAGACAATGGGCCAGGCAGTGTTTAAATTAATACAGTTTCCGTGTAATTATTTCAGGGGTAAGCTAGGCGGGATCCAGGCGGGAACGCAGCCGCTGCTCTTTCAACAAAGCCTCAGGATAATGTTGGGGGTGCTAAAATTACAGGAACTTTTAAAGACTTACTGCATGCATTCTGAGTCCATGCATGAGATGTCCAAGACGGGTTAGGAGGAATTTGTGGCTTAGATATGAAATCTCCCCCACAGTCTTGTGTGTTTGCTAATTTATTTTCAACTGTTGGCACACTATCTGAGAGGTTGTAGGACTTTATGGACACAGAGTCTATCTTGAAGGTATGGAACCAGAAGAGTGGGGTTTGAAGGTTATAAGTTGGTTCTAATTTTGGCCCAAATTCTCCTGGCTTCCAGTTGATCACTGTGATGTCACCAACCCCCCTCACATTCCATTGGCACATTTCCCTGCCCATGCCACTATGCCTTCATGCCACTGTGGGCAGCGTTGTCTGAACTCTGAAGCACAGTACCTCCTCCCTCTGCTAAGTTGTTTCTATGGTGTATTTTGTCTCAGTGACAAGAAAAGCAACTAATAATACACGTCCAGCTTTTGAAAGACAAATGTTCATTGCAGGTAAAAGCATGAAAGAAGTCTGTAATTACATACTGCAATACTACTCGGCAGCAAGCAAGACAGTACTGATCCATGTTATAATAGCATGGATGCATCGTTCTCACATTCATCAAAAGAAACTGCACGGGTGTTTCCATTGCTTGATGGTCTAGAATGGGCTAAATTAATACCTTGAACTATTTATTGGAACAGGAAAAAATCTGAACTCTAATGGGAGTGCAAAATGGAGCAAGGACTTTAAAAAACAGATTTATTGATTTAATGTGTTAGCGTATTTTGCCTGGTGCCTTTGGAAGTCAGGAGAGAGCCACGGATCCCCAGCACTGAAGTTATAGATTGTTGTAAACCACCATGTGGGTGCTGGAAATTGAACCCAGGTCTTCTGTAGGAACACTGAGTGCTCTTAACCACTGAGCCATCTCTCTCATTCCTGGTACCAGGACTTTAAATTATTCTTCTAAAATTAAACATACAGCTCGCCATTAGAAAACCTGGCCCTGGCATCCATTGAAACTCCTCATCTTTTAACACTGCTGTCCCACGGGCTGCAAGAGTCAGGAGACTCTGTCTCAAGGCATTTTGTCTCAGACCTTCACCTGGGCACCTGTTTATTAGATTTTGGAAATCATTTCTATTGCTATAGAAAGCCCCGATTGTAAGAGAAGACTTTAGCCAGCCTAGTGACATCAAGCAAGGTAGGAAATTGACAGATTGAATGGCTCAATGCGGTGGGTGCTAGCTAACGCTCAGCCACGTATCCTCCGTCACAGAGCCAGAAGGAAGTCTATAACAGGAAGTCTCGTTTATGCCCGGAAGAATGGAAAAGACTTCGGGGAGCAAATACCTCTCTCGTGTTCTGAAGTCTGTTAAAATAAAAAGTGAATTAACTGCTTTGCTTACCAAAGCTTTGTCTTACACCTGGGGGACTGCTCAAGTCTCTATTGTTACACTCCTTATCAATCACAAACTCTTCCCCTAGACTAAAAAAGGGGGGGAGGTGAAGAAGGTGGTCATGCATCTGCCAGAGGAAGTAGAGTTGGAAGGGACCTTGTAGTTCTGAACGAGGCTTATGAATTATTTGTGGTTTCAAACAACATCTCTCCTTGTTTCCTGGGACAGCAAGAGAATCGATAGAGGTTGAACAGTCATCGGTGCAGCCTGAGTGTTACTTGACACAGGACACAATAGGCGGGTCACCAGCGACTTTGTGTAGATGCTTATGAGCTGGCTGAAATGTAGGAGGCAAGATAGTATGGATGCTGAACACAGAGACCATTCTAGGTGTTGTGAATGGATTTGAAAATGTTAAAGCAATGGCCCTGTAGGGAAGTCCCTTCAATGAGTACAACCATACATATCAGTTGTTCATTAGCTACTCCCATGAGTAGCTGCTGCGAGTCGTGCACTGTGGAGAGGGATGGTTGCATCAACCCGAGGCAGGTCATCATTTGGAGTGAAGGGAGCCAAAGAGAGTGTCCTATCATCGTACTGAAGCTGCTGGGCAGCAGTGGAACATGCCTGGCAAATCACACCGATTGTGAGAGAGTCAGGACTAACAGGTGAGCTTCATGAGCAAAACTGAGATCCATTCAGATCTTCTGTATGCGCCACAGATTGAGTGTCTTGAGCAAAACGGAGATCTATGCAGATACTCCACCGATGAAGCGTCTCCTAAATATGCCAACTGCTCAAGATCCTATACTGTGACCCTGGATTTGGTCACCAATGCTCGAAATCAGAATTAAAATGCTAAGTGCAGTGCACTTACAAAAAAGTAGAATTCCTGTTCATCAATATGGTAATCCTAAATAACACGCTCCCTTAAAGAAATAAGTGGTATCAAAGTGTGTATAAAAATTATAGACAACATTTCAAACGTTGGCTTTTAAGGGATGTTTGGGGATTATCTTTGGAGCTTGATGTTAGCATACTCTGGAACTGGGGAAAAGTGTTTACAAATTAATCCAGCAACATCAGAAAGACAGCGATGAGGTGAACACTGTATACTGTGGGCTGCACACATTAATTCTTTTATAAAATCAAGATTTTTCTAGCCAAGAAGACAGGCATCTGGCCCTCTCCTCAGCACTGTTGGCTGAGCCGGCTTGCCCAGAGATGCTGGGGAGTACTGTGTGGTGGGTGAAATGTTTCTAAATCCACATCCTTAATGATAGAGAAGAGGAGTGCTTTGTGCCACTAGACACAGTCCTAGGACTGACGTGAAGTTTCTTCAGCTTGAATGGCTGAAGGTGGCTATTAATTAATGCCAAGTTAGACTGAAAAACATTCAGCTATTTTTGGCTCCTATGTCTGGAATAGAGGTCTAAGTGGGCAAAGAAGCAAGAGGTGGACAGAAGAGAATGACGGGAGCCCCAGGAACCACCCTTCAGACACTAAGCTTTTGTGCTAGATAGCAAGCCCCTCACCCCTCCCCAGCTTCCTGCAGGCAGAAAAGAGCCCTCAGCCCCCAGCGGTACCCGCACCCATATGTTGGATGATCACAGCCCGAGGGAGTCTGCATACCATCCTGGAAAAGTCAGGGTGAGGATGTGACAAGAATTACCCAGATCTATATGTGCAGCTCTGGTGACATCCTTTGAAATCTGGTTTCCGCTCTGAGATTGTTTTCTTTGATCTCCCCACTGAAAAGTCTGGTCCCTGTGAAAGGCAAATCCCTTGTGCTGGGATATCTCACCATTGAACCAGTTCCTCTACTGAACAGCTTATTTCAGAACAAAGGAGTCGGCATGGCTATGATCAGGCTGGCTGCCGGCCTTCCTGGCGCAGCCATGCTCTGTCCTTTGGTCATAGCATTGCTTGTGAGATGCTGGACAAGGCGAGCATCTCTTGTCCAGCATCTGTGATGTTTTGATATCTGCTCTTTTCCGGGTATATCTGTCTCTCTTTCTCCCTGTCCCTTTCTGCTCTTTTCTCTACTTCTCTCCTACCCAACACATTTTGCAGTCAACAAAATATGAAAACACATTTATCTCCCCTGGATAACTCCACAGACAATCAAGAAAATACATTTCAGTATGATGGCGTGTCAGGCAGAATGAATGTATAGCAAAATAAATTGTTCTACAAACTAAGAAAAACGTTTCGCTAATGCAGCATCCGGGAATATTTGAAGGTACCAATTTACCTAAATTAACAGTTATTTGAGAAAAGGAAAATGTTTTTCCACGAGTCAGAACATGCTGTTTATAAAGGTCTTCGGCTAGTGGTGGGTGGTTTTTCAGCCAGACTGTAAGAATACTGGGCAGGCTGCCTTTGCTGCTGGCTTGCTTGTCCTTTATGGCAGGACTCTATTGATCTCTGGACCTGGCTGGAGGCCTGATGGGCTCACTGGAGTTTCATTATACAGATGCATAGTTTGGGTTCACGTTCAGCACAGTTTTGGGGGACTGTCATTCCATATGCATGCACCTCTCACTAGGTTGCTTGCTTTTTGAAGGTAGAAGGACTTGGATGCTCGAATGCTGCATCCTGAGAACCTGACTTTGGGTTCCCATCATGGCAGGTAACTAATACATGAAGGATGAATGAGTGAGTGACCCCAAGACCTTGACCGATCTCTGCAAGATCTACAAAACCAGTGTGAGGCTCTACACCTCCTTATGGTCTGCAAAATATGAACCGAATTGGTTGTCTGCTAGGTCAACTGCTTCCAAGGACTAAGTTGTCTTTGGAGAGCCCCTGGGACAGCCTTGTACAGTTTGGGTATCCAAGGCAACTTCCCAAGGGTTCATGTCGCCACTGTCAAATCACTGGGTTATCAGCTTGTCCCTCTCTTCAGTAGGGCCTTTTCTGATTACCTATTTGTAATTGTATCTGCACCACTCTGAACCAGGATTCCTGATTTTTCTAACTCTGTACTTCACTTTCTTCTGTAGTTCCTATCAGCTTCTAATGCATCCTAATTTCTTTCTTTCTGTTCATTAGTTTCAGTTTGCCTGTCCTTCTAGAATATAAACTTCCCTATGTTCTTGTCACACTTAATAGATGCGCATTGAGAGACTGCTCACTGCGCTGAATGTAGTTACCTTGTATTATATTGAAATATTAACTAGAAGGTATAAAACTTAAGGGACTTTTTAATCACAGGGTGCCTATCACAACTAATATGTCTACAGCACAACCCATACATGTAAGCCTCAGGGCACATCACAGAAGAGAGGGTGGAAAGATCGTAAGAGCCAGAGGAGGATGTTTACTGTGAGGAAGGCTGGACACTTGACATCTCAAGCTCAATGGTATGGTAATCCAAACAAGACCTGAACAGTGAGAAAACTAGCTCACATGTCAACGTATCATGGGCAATTTTCCAGGCTCCACCCTCATATGAAGAGGTACAGGAGATTAATGGCTGCTGGAAAGGGAAAGATCAGTCTTTTTCAGGGATGAGCCTCCTAACTGGTTATTATCCAAGTGGTCAGCCATAAAAATGTATACATACAAGCAACACTAAAAGGGCTATATTTTATGTGTTGTATGCATGTAAAAATAACAACTAAAGAAAGAACATAAAATTGTGTCATTAGGGAGTTAGGGGAAGATCTGGGAGGAATTTGGGAAGAGAGATGAATATGAACGAAATACATTGTACAAAATTCTCAAGAAATTAATGAAAAATTTCTTCTTTAAGTCTGTGTCCTTTGAAAGACAGCCCCTAATAGATATTGTCTATGAAGGGAAACTGGGGGCGGGTGCCCACTGGACAGATATTAGGGGATCCACTCTTAACTAACTCCATATACTAACGTCATATAAAATATTCCTCCTGAAAGCCATTCTCCTACATTAATGAAGCATATTTCAACTGTGCTGACATACAACAGGGCCCACAGTGCTATGTATTGGAGTGAAAGGCATTCTGGATGATCGTCATGTATTACTTATGGTTACAGTCTTTGAAAATATTTTAAAGAGAGGTTTTATTCTTACTTGTGTGTATGTGTGTGTTTCTCTGTGTGCATATGGCATGCATCTGTGGGGAGCTGAATAGCTAGACAAAGGTGCTGGATTCCCTCGACATGGAGTTATAGGTCGTCTGGAAGACTCTTTTAACAGCTGAGCCATCCCCTGTAGCTCCCATACTTGACATCTCATACAAAACTGGAATGTACGTTAATCTGATGTACATGAGGGTCCAGTTTTCCCAAGCTTTTTCTACTCTGTGGCCCCACCACCCTTCTGTGGTGCAGTATCATTGCATGGGGACTTGTTAGGCTGGTAAGGCTCTCAGTCCCCATCCCAGGTCCACTGACTAAAAACCTACCAATAAAATGCACCCCATCTGTTGTGACGTCACCTCTGAGAACAGTGGCTTTTCCATTGTAACGTCTCAGTTTTTCTAATGTGCTGCAAGCATGTTGCAAACCCATGGAGAAGCTGGATTTCACCTGCACTGCCTGTCCTTGGTACTGCATTCAGCTGCTGGCAGGGAGGACAGCTCCCTCTTCCCCCACTGAAATGGTTATACTCAAACAGCTGATGGGAGGACTAGCAGTGGGTAATGTGGCTGAAGACCAGAGACAGAGCCCAAGTAATTGAAATACACATTTGCCTTGAACTTCATTTCAGCCAACACTCTTGACATCCTCCTGTAATGAAATTTTTCCATTGCTTCTAGCAAGAGGTAAAATGAAAGAATGAAGCTTCAGCTCAAATATGGGCAGGGGACAAAGAAGAGGAGAAGGTAGAGGAGGAGGAGGAAGAGTCAAAAGTGTTCCTTCCAACTCGTGGCCTCTGAAATTAGCACATGCACTGTGAAGGACAAGCTTTACGAGTTGACTTTGGGAAAAGAAGTTTCACAAGGCAGCCTAGTTTTTGCCCACAGTAAAGTTTCAAGGTATGTGAAACCAAACAGAGAGATGCTAGAATATTTTTTGAGCAATTGCAAGAAACCTTTCAGCTCCATTTTACCTTTGCAGTAACTTTGGGCTGTGGTTCTCAAAGAATGTTTCGTCTTCCTATCAGACTTCGATCATAGCATTTAGCAGGGCTATAGGAAGACGCTGACATGGTTTAGATCTTGAACTGTCCATTAAGAGAGGAATAAAAAGTCAATGACATCACAAATGTCATTAGTTTGTGTAATAAACAGTGATTAAATACAGCTAGCTTTCAAATGCATGTAAAATAGATCTAGCTGAAAGTATGAATTTTCATAATGTTTATATTCTGGATGGACTGAATTTCCATAAATAGCTAAAGTAACCCATCTTACCTCACTGATAACCACTGACATTGGAGTCACTATTGGATTCTGACAGCTTTGCAAAAAATGAGTTGGCTGCTGCTGCAATTTACATGGCTAGAACTGTTATGCTTCTAGTCTATACCTCCCAACTATGTCTTCAATGTGCAGGAACAATATTTATGCCTTGGAAATCTTTGTCGAAATCATGTAGCTGTAACTATATGAACGTAGGTCTGGGTCCTCTATTTTAGTCGAGATCAGTGTGTTTGTTTTTGTGCAAACACCATGCATTTATAATACTATGACTCTGCAGTGTAACTGAAATCAAGTATGGTGACACGTACAGTGCTAATTTTGTTCAGGATTGCTTTGGTTATCTTTGGTCTCCTGTTCTTTCATGAACATTTTAAGATTATCTCTATATATTATATATAATATATGACATACATATATTATAGATGCATAATATATAACATAACACACTCATATGTATACACATACATATATGTCATATAAATATTACATACACATATACACATAAATATATTTATATAAAATAACTTACCCTGAAATTTTAATTTGGACCACACTAAATCTCTGGATTGCTTTTGGTAGGGTAGTCATTTTCACAATGCTAATTCTTCTATTTCATGATCATGGGAGGTATTTACATCTTCTAATGACTTTCTTGATTTCTCCCTTCACTGTTTTTTATTGTGGAGGTAATTCATCTCCTTGTTTATGTTTCTTCCTAAGTAGAAAGAGAGACAGAGACAGAGGCAGAGGCAGAGACAGAGACAGACAGAAATAGACTATTGTGAATGGAATTGATCCCCTAATTTCTTTTTCAGTATGTTCTTTATTAGTATATAGGAATATTCATTGTGTATTCTGGTACCTTGCTGAAAGTGTTTATTATTTCTTTTCAGTGGAATCATTAAGGTCTCTTATGTATAGGATTATATTAACTCAAATAAGGTACTCTAACTTTTTTCTTATTTGTATCCTTTTTAATTAATTTCTTCTTTTGTCTTATTGCTTTAACTAAGACTTCAGACACAATATCGAATATAATTGTAGAGAGTAAACACCCTTGTCATGTTATTGGACTTAATGAAAATGGTTTTTTTCTCCATTTAACATGATGCTGATTACAGGTTTGTCAGAAATATGTCCACTCTAACACTAGATTCTTCTGTACTTTAAAATAAAGCGATGCTGGATTTTGTCAAAGGCATTTCTGAATCTATTGAGGTGATTATATGGTTTCTGTTTTTGAGGTCATTTATGCAATGAATCACATTTATAGATTTACAGATGTTGTGCCATCCTTGCATCTCTGGAATGAGCCAACTTGATTATGATGTATGATCTTTTTTTATGTGATTTGAAATTTAGTATGCAAGTATTTTATTGAGAATTTTTACACATCTTTAACCAAGGAGATCCATCTGTAATTTTCTAAGTTCTTTTTGAGAACTGCATACCTAAGTGTATTATATTTACATCATTTCCATCCCAACTTTTCCTCCTACATCCCTAGTCTCCCTGTCAAATTAATGACTTTTACCCTAGTGAGTACAGTTAGTAGCATCAATATGTACATGAGGTTTTTGTCTCTAAAGAAACCTGGTTCTCCCTCCATGGACTGTGGCAGCTCTTGGTCTAGGGGTGGAGTCTCAGGAACTTTTCCCCCATCCATGTTGGATGTTGACTAGTGTGGTCCTATGCAAGCAACCATAATGTTGAGAGTTTAAGGGTACATCTCATGTACAAAAGACATTCTCTCAGTAGTTGTCCTGGTCCTCTGGTCCTTACAATATTTCTGGCCCCTTTTCTATGATGTTCTTCAAGTTTTAGGTGTAAGGATTTTGTTATACATCTCCATTTAGGTTAGGCACTCCATAAGCTTACTCTTTACATTTTGACTAATTCTTTGAATGAACCTCCGTCTGCTACATAATTGTGTCTTTGTCTGGTATTGGTATCAAGGTAATACCAGCTTCATAGAAAGGGCTTGGAAATACTTCTTCCTCTTTATTTATTTTACCTAGTTGCTTGAGTTGCGTTGATGTTAGTTCTTCTCTGAAGGTCTTGTAGAATTTTGCAGTGAATTTATCAACTATTTGATTCTGGACCTGAGCTTTTGTTATTGTTCTGTCCTTTTTAAAGACATTTTATCACTGCTACAATCTTGTAGTTGGTTATAGATTTGGTCAAATGACTTGTTTCATCATGGTTTAATATTGGTCATTCAGATGAACCCAGAAGTTCATGTTTTATTCAACTGTCTAATTTAGTGGATATGGTCCTCTAAAGGCGTCCTTATAATTTTATAAATTTCATTGGTATCTACTGTAATATTTCCTTTTCATCTCAGATTTTATTAATTTGTATCTTTTCTTTTTATTTTGGTTAATATGGCTAAAGTCAACCTTGTTTATCTATTCAAAGAACCAAGCCTCTTCATTGATTCTTTGTAATTTTGTTTCTATTTCATCTGTTTCTGCTGTGAAAGTAATTCTTTCTCCTCTTCTACTGCTTTAGGATTTGACCTATTGTTTTCCAGGGCCTTAAACTACACCATTATGTTATTTGGTAGAAATCTCTGGATTTTTGATGTAGGCATTTAATATTACAAATTTTATTCTTAATACTGCCTTCATTTGGGTTCATATTATTTTGGTGTATATGTTTTCTTTGTTATTCAATTCTAGGAATTTTTTTCTGTTCTTAATTTCTTCAGTGACTCATTAATTGTTCATGAATACATTACTTAATCTTCAAGAGTTTGTATGCCTTTTGTAGTTTTCCTTGATGTTAATATCTAGTTTTATTTCATTGTGTTCAGATGAAATACAGAATGCTTTTTTCAGTTTTCCTACATTTATTGAGACTTCCTTTTCCGTCTAATATGTGGTTTATTTTAGAGAGAGTTCTGTGGTTGCTGTGTGTAGTAGGAGAGCAGAGCCCCTTTGTTCTGTCCTGCCCAGCTAGTTTATACCCGAAATAATCACACAGCAATTGTTTTAATTAAATCACTGCCTGGCCATTAACTCTAGCCTTCTATTGGCTAACTCTCACATCTTGATCTAACCCATTTCTATTAATGTGTATTGCCACTTGACTGTGCCTTACCGGCATGAGTCTAACTAGCGTCCATCTCGGGCAGGAGAACCATGGCGTCTGCCACACTGCCCTTCTTCCCAGCATCCTGTTCTCTTTTCTACGCCTATCTAAGTTCTGCCCTATCGAAAGGCCAAGGCAGTTTCTTTATTCAACCAATGAAAGCAACACAAATACAGAAGGACCTCCTATACCAGCTGAGAAGAATGTATATTCTATAGTGTAGGGGTAAATGTTGTGCAGATGTCTGTTAGCCTCATTTGATTTAGGAATCATTTAACTCCATGGTTTCTCTATTTTTCATCCAAAAATCATATCAACTGGTGACAGTGGAATATTAAAATCTGTTATTTTGTGTAGGGGGTGAATTTGTGACTTTATATCTAATAGTATTTGTTTTATGAAATAGGGTATGCCCATGATAGGCACATATATGCTTAGAATTATAATATCCCTTTGATGGATTGTTCCCTAATGAGTATAACGTTATCTCTTTTAATGTTGTTGGTTTGTTTGAAGTCTGTTAGATATTAGAATAGCAACACCTGCTTGTTTCCTAGTTCCATTTGCTTAGAATAATGTCTTTTCATTCTTTTAGCCTGAGGTGTTCCTATCTTTGATGATGAGATCTGGGAAGAAGGAAGCCCATCTCTCAGCAGTTGTGAGCCTGGCACAGAAGAAGCAAGATGTGGTTGCCGCTGAAAAAGGTACTGAGCCATGTGGCTAACATAGACAAGAATATTGGGCTAATATAAGTTTTAAGAGTTAATAAGAAGCCTGAGGTAATGGGCCAATCAGTTTATCATTAATGTAGACCTCTGTGTGATTTCTTTGGGATTTAACGACTGCGGAACCAGGCAGGACAGAAACCACCGACAACAATGAGGTGTGTTTCTTGGGAACCTCAAAAAGATGGAGCCCATTTTCTAACCCAGTCTGTATCTTTTTATTGGATAATTGAGACCGTTAACATTTGGAATTATTTTAAAAGATATGTATGGATTTTCGTTATTTCACTGATTTTGTGGTGTTTTCTCAGACCTCTTTTAATGAACTTTCCTAGTATAATTTCCCCTTTGTGAGCTCTTGAGTGTTTTTATCCTTCTTTTTAGTCTGGAGTATTCCTTTCTTTCAGTGTTCTCTATAGAGCTGGTTTGGTCATCTATTCCTTTAGTCTGTGTTTATCATGGGAAGTTTTCATCTTCTCTTCAATTATGACAGCTTTGTTGGGCAAAGTAGTCTGGGAGGCATCTGTGTTCTTTCAGGACTGAATCACATTGCTTCAAGATCCAAGGCTTTTAAAGTTTCCATTAATAAGTCAACTGTTATTTTGATGGACCTGTCTTTGTATGTAAATTCTATATCTATATATCTATGTATCTTCACTCTAACAGCTTTCAGCACCCTTCCTTTGTTCTGTTAAC
Organism: Myodes glareolus; assembly: GCF_982192425.1. Lineage (NCBI taxonomy): Eukaryota > Metazoa > Chordata > Mammalia > Rodentia > Cricetidae > Myodes > Myodes glareolus. Next base: position 33,299,955 of record NC_142046.1, read on the forward strand.
CCGGTGTTTAAACTCTATGACATGGAGAGTTTCTTTTCTGGTCTTGTTAGATATTTTGTGTACCTCTTATAATTCAATGAACATCTCTCCCTAGGTTTGGCAAATTTTCATCTATAATTTCATTGAAACTGTGTATTATTTTCATAGCCTGTAATTCTTTTTCTGGGCTTCTAATTTATAGAGTTGGTCTTTTCATGGTATCCCAGAGGTTCTGCACATATTCATGACTCTTAATTTTTGAACATTATTTAGTTATTGATTGTATGGGAGTAGGGTGTGGGTAGGTGAGTGTGCACATGCCAGTATACCTAAGGAGGTCAGAGGGTAACTTGTAGGAGTTACCCTTTCACCTGTATTCCCAGAACTCAAATTTAGAAGACCAGGATTGGTAGCAAGTGCTTCTACCCACTGAGCCATTTTACTGGCTCCATACACTTTTTTTAAAAAAAAAATACCATTTTCTTTGAGTGATCTATCTTTTGTGCCTTGTCTCCAAGCCCTGATAGTGTGTCTTTTGCATAATCTCTTCTGCTGGTGAGACTTTCTATTGTGCTTTTTTATTAGACTTATTGAATTCTTCAATTCTGTTGCATTTCATTGTGTTTTTTCCCAGTCTCTAGCTCTTTATCAAATCCAATTTTCACATTCTAAATTGTTCTCATCATTTCACTCAACCATTTGTGTTTTCTTGGGCTTCAGTGAGTTTGTTCCTGTCTTTCCCAAGTTCACTCAGATGTTCATGTTCTCTTTGAATTCTGGGAAACTCATTTATAGCTGCTCTCTCAATTCTGTGTCTTAAACTTTTGTTTAAATTGGTCTCTTTGGGGACCATCATTATAGGATTGGTTATTGTTGGGGGGATATTTTCTTGTTTTTTTTTCATATTGTTGTTTTTGTGATGAGACCTGGGAATCTAGAGTTAGGATGTTGATTGTCTTTGAAATGAGTTTTGAGTTCACTGGGCCAGAATCCCAATGTGAGGTGCTAGGCTGAGTAGTTTGGGGAAAAGTTGAGAGAGAGAGAGGAGGAGAGGGGATCTTTTTTTTTTTTTATTACATCTGTGGTGCACTGATTGACTGTCTGGTATCTGGTAGGCTGGAGTGCCTGGGTCCAGAGGTAGAAGGTCAACATTTTTCAATCTTCATTATGTAACACAACACTGGACAGATACTAAATTTTCAGTAAATACTAGTTCAATAAAGGGATTCAAGGATGACTAGAAACCAAACTGTGCTATTTCTTGGGGGCATTCACTGAGTTCCCTTGCTGGCTTGTCTTTTAGGATGTTTTCTCATTAGGAATGCCCTATCTATTTTTCTAAAAAGCCCCATTTTGAATACTTGTTATCCATGATCTTGTTCTACAAATCCATCAAAGAAGAATGTCATTTAAGACTCTACAATCACATATCATTGCCTGCCTCATGGCAGCTCTCATCCCACCTTCCTACTCCAAAATCTTTGAGCTCTTCTTAGCCAATACATTGCCACCTAGCCCTTCCCTCAATTACAAGCTACATAAAAGTGGGAGTATATGCTATCATTCACAGAAGAATGCTTTGACATACGTAGACACCCAAGGGCTGAACAAAGACACAGTATAGTGAGGTTTAATAGTTATTTTGAATTTAAAAGACACAGTGGAACTCTCGTTTCTCACTTCTTTCATTTTCCACAGTTCAGTACACGGCATCTTTCAGTCACATCTGCTGGTGCTCTCTGAGTCCTTTCTTTGCCTTCTAAGCACACATCCGGCCTAGCAACAGATTCTATTGTTTATCACTGCAGGGCAGATCCTGTACCCACCCATTTTTTCCATACCATCTTGCCTGTCACTCTCATCCACTTGGCTATTATCTGTGGCTTCAGCTGCAACAGTCACCTGTAGCCAGGAGCTCCTCCCTTTCCTCCTGTGCATCTCGATCGGATTAAACTGCCACGCTCGTGCCATTCCGGTTATGTTAATCTCTGCACTGGAACCCACAGCCGATTTATAGCTTCTTACTGCACTCCCATCGAATCCGAATGCCTACGTGTGCCAGTTCTCTTTGCTCTAGGTCCCCATTTCCTCTTATCCACAAATCACCCTAGTGTGGATGGCCAGGGAGCAATTTTTTAAGTTACCACTCTGCTACTAAAATCCGAATGATTTTGGACAAGGTTTTTTTTTTCTTTTTCTTTTTCTTTTTTAACCTGTGGATCTCAATCCCTTATCTCTAAAATGAATGTAGTAAGTGGAAATGACCATCCATGTTCTCTTTAATTTGGTTGTCTTCTGAGTTTCTAAAGTCACACTGTAGCCACGGTGGCTTATTTGTTGGAATCATTTTTAAAGCCACAATGAAAAATGCTGGCAACATTCCGAGGTCTATTTTCTCAAAAAGAAATATCTTCTGAGAGCAGGAAGATGAAAGAGGGTGCTTTGTAAAATATATAAATGACTAAATTATTCCACCTTCTTTTTAACGAAGGATCACAGGCCCTCAACTGACTGCTCCTTGCTCCTATGTGCTTTGTTGATTGATTACTTCACAAATTACTTTACTGGGAAAACCTTACGGCTTTTTCTTTTATGATTCTTCTTTTGTTAGATGGGGCTGTATTAGTTTCTCACTGCTGCTGTAACAAGAAACATTGGCTGTCACTTTTCCTGGGACAAAACACAGAAGCACCTCTTTCTTCCAGATAGGGGTCTGTCAGACCAAGCAAGAGTAGCGTCCAGTCCAGGTGGTTGAATTGATTAATTTATTGGGGTTACTTGTAGGAGGATGGGTGGTTCCGGTAGTCACATTATTAAGAAGCCCATTGCAGTTTGGGGATGACTCAAGAGAGCTGGATCACTCAAGTCTTACAGTCTCTTCCCAAATGACAATTGCTTTCTCCTATATACTTTCGGGATAGGGGGGAATCTCGTGAGCTTTTACAAATGTAAAAGCTGAACTCAGATGTCATAATTTCTCACCCAAACACTGGTGAGCAGTCCAGAACTGAAACCTAAGTTTGTTACCTTTTAACAGTGTTCTTGGCAATATAACACCCCTCAAAGGCAGCTACTAGCCAGCATTAATCAATCAAATAAAATAAAGTCTGTTTATATGCTTTCTCATTTAAATCTCAGGTTTAGTGTATGTTATCCATAGTTTAAAAAGCAGTGTTCACTTATTCCAGCGTATAAATCTATGTCTTCTTAATGAACAAGTAAATCGGCCAATCCAAAGTTAAAACCTTCCCTAGTCATTGGACATGCTCTAACACGTACTACTGGGAAATAGGCAGAACTCCTGTTTGCACATTGAGATGATGTAAACAGTATCAAACGCCACATCTCTAATAATTCAAGGCCCCTGACCGTTTGGGGGTACATGAAACAACACTGATACAAGACAGTGTGGGACTGCTGAGAACAAAGTGAAGTTGCCCCACGTGGGGAACAAAGTCAAGGTGGAGAGAGCTCAGTGTGGAACTTCTTAGAGGCAGCAGTTTGTGAATTGTGTCTTTCTTGTTCAGAAAAATATGGATATAAATTGTGGAAGCACAAGTTGTCCTAAGAGAGGATAAGGTAGGAGAAGGTGACTAAAAAAAATACCACCCAACATTTTCTGTGAGCACAGCGCAGCCCTAAGTACAGGGACAAAGCCCTACATATGGAGGACAAAGCTGAGGATCAGACAGTAGAGAGATTTAAGTCTGATATTTAAATTAATGAAAATCAGCATCAAGAAGTGCCTGTTTTACCATGTTTTAACAGTTAAGAGTGTGTGTGTAGGTGTGTTCATGTGTGTGTGTGTGAAGGTGTATGTATAGGTGTGTGCATGTGTGTGTAGGTGTGTTCATGTGTGTATGTGTAGGTGTATGTATAGGTATGTGCATGTGTGTGTAGGTGTGTTCATGTGTGTGTGTGTATGTGTAGGTTTGTGTGTATATACATGTGTAGGTGTATGTATAGGTGTGTGCACGTATATGTGTGTGTAGGTGTGTGTGTGTGCACACGTGCACACGTGTAGGTGCATGCACATGAGAGCAGGGACACAGAGGCCACAAGAGGGCGCTGGATTCCCTGGGAACGGAGTTACAGCAGTTCTGAAGTGCGATGCTGGGAACTGAACTGGAGTCCCCTGGAAGAACATTCAGTGCTCTTAGCTTCAAGCATCTCTCCAACCCCACAGTATTCACTCTCAGTGTTGAGCTGTCTCTCTAGTCTATTTTACCATTTTTGAAAATACTCTTTCATATTTCTCTGTCTTAGAAAGGGTTTCAATTGCTGTAAGAAAACACCATGACCAAAAGCAACTTGGGGAAGAAACGTTTGTTTTTTTTGTTTTGTTTTGTTAAAGTTCCATAACACAGCCTCATTACCCAGGAAAGCCAGGGCAGGAACTCAGAACAGGAACTTGGAGGCAGAATTTGATGCCGAGTTATAGAGGCCATGGGAAATTGCTGTTAACTGGTTTACTCCATCTGGTTTGCTGGCTACCCCACCCCTTTTTAAATAAAGTCCACCACACCTACCTAGGACTAGCATCACCCACGATGGGCTGGTTCCTCCCACATCAGTTACTAATTAAGCAAACACACCAGAAACGTGACCACAAGCCAATCCAATAGGGACATTTTCTCAGCTGAGCTTCCCTCTTTCCAAAGGACTGTAGCTTGTGATAAGTTGATGCGCAAGTAGCTAGCACACCTACAAATGAAAATACCTTAGTATTATGGATACATTTGCAGACAGCCCTTTGGTCTGGGCAAAATTACAGAGACGTGAAACCACGTGCAGTCAAAAGAACAGCAAAACTGAAACTATCAACTATCAAGCTGCACTTTGGCGTGTCTGCAGCGTGGACATGTGGGAGGGAGGAATAAGGAGGACCTGTGTGTTTGGCATGATCCCAATTCACAGAAGCCACAGCCCCACAGCCTTTCTTGATATTAAGTACCGTCGTAAGAGGAAGTAGTGATTTGTGAATTAGAGAGCTGCTGACGGATGAGGTAGGAGGGTTATCCCAAGTGAAGCAGAGGAGCCGTGCCAAAGGGAAACAAGGGAAGAGTAATGGCCTTGGGAGCTCCAGCAGGGAAGGTGGTCTAAAGGCTGCGGGAAGTGAGGCTGTGTAGGTGGATCCAGAGCAGGTGGCCAGGGGCCCTGCTCATCACTTTGGATGTCAACTTTTAGCCGGGCTATTTCTAACAGGCTCTATGGAGTACTAGGAGTTCCCTTTTAAAGGCGAGCAGGAAACAGAAGGATTTTCTTTGTTTATACTCTCCCAAATTGTAAATCTGCAGGCCAAAGATGGAAAGGTTTTGAGTGAAACAGAAAGAATCAGATGCAATCTGGGGAGTGGCTCTCAATCCCAAACAGTGGAGGATCTGAAGTAGCTGGGCCCCAGGCACACTGTGTGGACTGGTTACTGTCCATGGATCCCAGGACACGCAGTGTCCTCTGACAATGGGAAATAGATTTCTCAGAATTGCACTAGAATTCTGAGGTAATGATGGAGGAGGGTTATCTGTCTATTGTGTTATTTTCATTGGTCAATAAAGAGACTGCCTTGGCCCCTTGATAGGACAGAAAATTAGGTAGGCGGAGTAAACAGAACAAAATGCTGGGAAGAGGGCTATGAGCCAGACGCCATGGAGCCAGCCACCAGGTCAGACATGCTAAATCTTTTCCGGTAAGCCACCACCTCGTGGTGCTACAGATTATTAGAAATGGGTTAATATCAAGATACGAGAGTTAGTCAGTAACTAACTCCCTAGAGATAATGGGCCAGGCAGTGCTTAAATGAATACAATTGTGTGTTATTATTTCTGGGGCTAAGCTAGCCATGCAGGAGCCGGGCAGGATGAAAAGCAGGCCTGCCCGCAGCCCCTCACTACAGATGGCGCCAACGTGGATAACTGAATCCACATAAAGCTTAAGAAAGTTTGGGAAAAAATAGAGTAAAGCATGTTTTCTTGGTGGCAGCAATTTCTCGGGTCTGTTCTGCTTGCTAGAGGCAAGCAATGCTCTCATTTAAGAGAGGCTTCCTGACTCAGCTTTAGCTGCAAAACTTTGTAGCTCATTAAGAGGTCCTGCTGCGAAACACTTAAATGGTATTGATGAAAAGCTGAACGCATGCTTTTCGGTTTTCAGTCGTAGCAGGAAAAAGCTGCGCTGTTTTAAAATGCCGGTTTTCTGGGCTGTCCTGCCAGGGCTAACTCTGACTCTTTTAGGCAGGCAGTCCGACTGAGTGCGGTCTGTGAGCAGAATGCTATGGCTTGCTTGCTAGCAAGGACCTTGAAACGCCATAGAGTTGTGGCAATGAACACAGCTCTGGCTGGTATCTCAGCCACAGGGCTGGAAAGCTAAGGAATGGGCTAATTCCAGCCGTAAAAGCCACAGTTTTAGTCCTCTCCTTAAATGCTCATGTGGTCAAAAAAAGAGAGATATACAGTAAAGAGAGATTCAAAGAGGAAGAAAACCTCTAAATATTTTACAATATGTTAAAAATATATATGCAGGCTAAAAGTTAAAGTTCTTAATGTAAAAAAAGAAAAAAAAAAAGAAGTTGGGTGTGGTGGTACACACCTTTAATCCCAATGCCTGGGAGGCAGAGACAGACAGATCTCTGAGAGTTCAAGGTGTTGTAGCACACACCTTTAATCCCAACACTTGGGAGGCAGAGACAAATGGATCTCTATGAGTTCAAGGACAGCCTTGTCTACAGAGTTATTCCAGGACAAAGATATACAGAGAACCTATCTCTAAAAGTAAAAATAAAAGAAATAAAAGTTAAAATAAAGCCACATAAAGATGAAAAATACACAGAGAATCTTGATACTGTATGCTATTATGCTCTCTTTAAATTGTTTAAATGCTGAGGAAGGAGCAACAGCTGCTAAAAGATATTTGTTTATAAATACTGCTAAACTAATCCAAGATAGATATGTTGAAAATACCTTGACTTCTGAATTTGGATCTAAGGATATGATACTTTGGAAAGGAGGTTCTTCTTTTGTTTTCACAGAGGATGAGACCCTGTGGATTGCTTCTATCCCGATATGGTATGATAGACCACGCCCTCCTGAAAGCTTTCTGTGAACACCCTCAAAAAATTTCTTCACTCAACTGCCGACTGAGATGAACCTGGCAGACAGGTTATACCATGAAAGACCTGATTAACTGCGCCCCTATACAGCAGGAAAAAGTTTGGAGAGAAATAACTACGTCCATATTCCCAAATATTGTTTATAAATGTTCTTTTACATTTAAAGGGGGATATGATATAGATATGAATAATTTCATTGGTATGGATTTTAAGGTCAATTTTGTTATATGTATATATATTTCTGATCTTGACTGATGTATTGTGATTGTGTAGTTCATTTTAAAAATGTAATGTATAATTAAAAAATATAGGTTGTTAATGGATAATATCGATAATAGTCAAGCTTGTAGTAATGTTAGTCTGATTTTCTAGAAGTGCACAGATATATTTCAGATAGACATTCATATCTTTCAAAGACTACAGAGCATGGCATTTAATGTTTTAATAACTTAGGACTTTTCATGACAATGAGACATGTCTGCTCCTGGCAACACCAATCTACTTCAAGAGGAAGAAGGGCATCGAAGAGGCTCCTTATGGAGTTGGTTAGCCATTTGGGCAAGAAACTGTTCTTGCCTGGACTGTTGTATAAACTGGACACAGAGAACCCACAGAGAGAGGACTGCTGAACTTGCCTAAAGGTGAGATGATCTTTCGGGGTTCCTGATTCATGAAAGAGTCTGCGAGACATTCTGCAGGACACAGCAGATAGTGACTGAATTGCCTTTGAAATTTCCTGCTTCATGAAAATGTCTCTGGATATTATGGGCCTGAAGGCTGAAGATGGGTGCCCCAACGATACAGAGGAACTTTGGGTAACTGTCCAGGCAGCGAGATGTCTCTGTCATTTCTAGAGTTTTGGAAGTTGCTCACTTCATGCTTACTTAGGTAATATATCCTTCTGGAGCCTTTGATGGAGTTAAAGAATGGATAGTAGTAGTTATAGTTTTCCATTATTATGATATAGTTATAAATATTGTGACTGTAATTCTTGCTTGATAACTGTTTTGTTATGTGTAATTTTACTATGTTAAAATGAAAGCCTTTCTTTTTTGTTTAAACAGAAAAAGGGGAAATGATGGAGGAGGGTTATCTGTCTATTGTGTTATTTTCATTGGTCAATAAAGAGACTGCCTTGGCCCCTTGATAGGACAGAAAATTAGGTAGGCGGAGTAAGCAGAACAAAATGCTGGGAAGAGGGCTATGAGCCAGACGCCATGGAGCCAGCCACCAGGTCAGACATGCTAAATCTTTTCCGGTAAGCCACCACCTCGTGGTGCTACAGATTATTAGAAATGGGTTAATATCAAGATACGAGAGTTAGTCAGTAACTAACTCCCTAGAGATAATGGGCCAGGCAGTGCTTAAATGAATACAATTGTGTGTTATTATTTCTGGGGCTAAGCTAGCCATGCAGGAGCCGGGCAGGATGAAAAGCAGGCCTGCCCGCAGCCCCTCACTACAAGGTAATTTTCTGACTAAATTCCCATACCTGGAGGAATTTAGGGAGATTTAGAACACAGAAGTGAAGCAGGACCCACTCCACCCAGAAGGCCAGGGAGCTGCCGGAGGCCCCCACGGCACCTTCCGGTCACCTGGAAGTCAGCACTTCCGCTCCTCAGGCTTCCTTGCAGACTCCAGCTCTTCCACTTCAAAATGGACTGGTTGCTGCTTCTCAAATCCTTTGACCTCACTTCCAGATGCTTCTCTTCCTGGCTTCTCCTGTGCTTAAGAAGACTGTCGTTCTTCTTCTTCTTCCCATAATATTTGTATATTTGTAGCCTTCCTGGTCTTGACTGTATCAGACTATCTGCATGTGTCCAATTACCAACCTTCTTCAGCAGATCATTCTCGAATTTAATGCCAATTTATGCTTTAATCTCTCCATATAAAATGCACGGCTATGAACACATTCTGACACATACATAGTGAAAGAATAATTATACACAACATAAATAAATCAGTGCCCATGCAAAGAAGTGTGTTCACTTACTTTCCCATCACAAATAGTCAGTTTTCAAAGTTAGGAGGATACAGATAGAGAAATGGCCTTGGAAGGAAGGCAGCCCTGAAGATGGAGAACTGCGGTCCTGCTGAGAATTCATGAGGCCCTGTGGTAAGGCAGTGACAGGTTAGTCTGGATAGAAACTGTATTTGGGATGCAAAATAAAGAGGACACCGCCCTGCCTTATCAATTCTGAAGAGTGAAGAAGTACACATCAAAGACAGGCAGGGCTTGCAGCTCAGACTCCACCCACAAAGCAAAGGCAGCTGAGAGCTCCACGCCTCTCATTTAAAAACAACGATGAGGAAAAACATCCATCCACCAGAGCCAAAAGGATCTATCTCAGGAAAACTGGAGTGTAGAATACTAGGAAAACTTACAGTTTTACTGAAGAGGCCCTTTAGGAGAAACCGTGCTTGTGGTGGGTGGATACAGTGGACCCTCCCTTCCATCTTGTGCTTGTCTATGCTCGTCACTGTTCTGTGCAGAGCTGCCACAGAAGGGGAGGTGACCCACGGGCAGTGACTAATGCTTCACAAACAAAAAACCAACCCACATTGTGAGGCTGGCGTTAGGTGCCGCTGCTGGGACAGTCTTCTAAGAGGGTGGAGGATTCCTTCCTTGGTGGTTTGAATGAGAATGCTTACATATTTGAATGCTTGATCCCCAGGTGGTCGAACTGTTTGGGATTAGGAGGTGTGGCCTTGTCGAAGAGGGTGCTGAGGCCTTGTTGAGGTTTCAAAGGACTTGTGCCATTCCCAGTTAAGCTCTGTCTCCGTTTCTTGTCTGTGGATCAATATTTGATTTCTCAGCTGTTGCTCCAGCGCCTGCCTGCCTGCCTGCCTGCCTGTCATCTTCCCCACCATGATAGCAATGGTGAATCTGCAAGCCCCTAAGACACTCTTCTATAAGCTGCCTTGGTAGTAGTGTCTTATCACTGCAGTCCAAAAAAGTAACCAAGACACCATCATACTGTCTTTCCTCTTGTCCTCTTGCCAGCAGCAAGGTTAGTGACCACGAAGTGGATGGTAGCTAGGTCCTGCCACTGCCTTCCTGCAGGGCCTCGTGAATTCTCGGCAAGGCTACCCCGCCCACAGACTGCCCTGTTCTCCATCTTTAGGGCTGCCTTCCTTCCAAGGCCATTTCTCTATCTGTATCCTCCTAACTTTGAAAACTGACTATTTGTGATGGAAAAGTAAGTGAGCCCACTTCTTTACATGGACACTAATTCATTTATGTTATGTTCATAACCGTGCATTTTATATGGAGAGATTAAAGCATAAACAGATACAGAAGTTTTAGAATGACCTGCTGAAGCTGGGTGGTGGTCAAATCCATGCACATATTCAGTCTGTTCTGACTGAGGATAATCAGAGCACCATTCCTTCCTCATGGATGTATCTCCTCATTAGTTGTTCACTTGACCACATTACCGATAACAAAATACAGGTGAAGGTAGTTATAATATCTTTGGTCTTCAAACTGTATAAAGCAGGAACGGGCTTGCATACGATTCGTGCTGAGGATTGCAATATTCAGACATCCATTCACTCATTCATTCATTCATTCATTCCTGTGGTGCTGAGGATCGAACCCAGGTACTTGCACATAGCAGAGAAGTGCTCTACAACAGACCTACAAATGGAATTTTGATATCATTTAGATTGTATTAGTTTGTTTAAAAATACCTTTTATTTATTTTTAAACCAGGATTCAAGGCCCCTGAACCTAAGAGTTTCTGAAATCAGCACAACATGCCAAGACTCCCACCACACAGACTTGTACTATCAAGTCTCTCTCTACTCATGGCTTCCAGGACCCTAAAAAAAATCATTTATTTAGATTGCATCTCTAGAACCATCAGCCCCCTCCTAACAAAATAACCCAAAGGCTGTTTCCGGCAGTGAGAAGAGCCATTGTTGGTTCTCTGGGCGGTATTGAATGAGTGTGACTTTCATAGAAAAACTGAGTTTAGAGTCTTGGTTCATTACTCAAGGTCTTGTGACCTCGAGTTTACTGGTCTCTGAGTTTCAACTTCCTTCTCCATAACTGCAGATGCTATAACTTGTTCCATGCTGTTTTTTCAAATATTAAATGGGATATTTATGCAAATACAACAGATAATGTGCTTGCAAAATCATTACTTTTGAATCTCCTACTGACTGATAAATAGTCATCAAAGCAGATATGAATAATAGCTTGACCTTTATACAGACCTGCGAAAATCTCCATAGATCAAAATATTTTGCCGTAGGGTAGGACTTCTCATAACTTGACCAGCAGACAGCTCTCATCTATAAATACTGGTACTTTAGAAAGCTCCATTTCCCTCATCGTGCATATGTTCTAAAGATAGAATGGGGTTCTGCTCAGTTTAGAGCTTGTGTGTTCAGTGGTGAGGTAACTCCCACTTCCCAACAGGAAACTCTTTCAAATGTCCATCCAAACATTCTGACAAGCATCTGTGGCGTGCACAGGCTGGTCAAACACAACAGAGAACCCCACCATTACCTAGCAGCACGTTATCTATGTATGAACAGCTAGTGGGAACGCCTCTGTCACTTGTTTCCAGCGGGATGAACTGTTTGGGATAGTGTCTTTTTTTTCCTTTCTCAATACTGTGGTTAAATTAAGAACTAAGATGTTTTGATGAACTTATCTCTTGAAAATGTTGTATTGCATTCTTAGAGAAATGAACATTCTTTTAGTAATTCTTCTGTTTAAAGCATCACAGAATTTGTACACATTCAGTGACCTAATAATGTAGTTAGCCTGACATCTTCTAGAGGCATAGCAACCATTAGCCTGACATCTTCCAGAGGCATAGCAACCAATGGCATGTGTCATCGTCCTGAACATTAAACCTGCCATAAGGTGAGTGTATGAGAAACAAAAATGGTGTTTTGGGGTAAGGAAAGTTGCTAACCTCAAAGTGGAGAGCCAAACCCATTTTCCTTACACTGATCTCTTGACCATGATGCTATGTTGTTTTCAGGTAAGTATCTGTGCATCTCAACTCATCAGAATATTCCACAGTCTGTTTCAGTGTTTCAGATTCTAAGACAGTTGAAGTTGAAACCTTTGAACAAGCATGAAACACTGCAAGCCACCTGATTTCCTTGGATCAAACAGAAATCAATACTGTATATGAGGAAATAAATATCTATTCGGAAGCAAAAGGTAAGGCATAAACTGAGAGGTCTGGTGACAATATCTGTCAACAGTCTTACCAATGGGTCTGGAAACCTTTTGATCGTGCCTCCCCTAGTATATCTTCCCTCCTGGGAAGTAGAAAACCAAAGTTTTAATTTCCAAGTTCACACTCAGTGATGCAATGATTTACATATTCAGGTTAAACATGGCATCCAATTCCACACCCTCAGTCCTATTCTCTGAATTCTAGATTCTCATCGCTAACTGCTGGTTGCATACTCCAAAGTTTTCCATGTTAACTTCAAAAAAAAAAAAAGAGCCTATGTTTACATAGACTCTATGGACACTTGATGCGACCACCAGGAGAGTCACCAGTCCCGGTTCTGTCATTCATTTTCCGTGTGGCACTAGCAAAGCTTGTTCCATGAGAATACGGTGAAGATTAATCAAGCACTGAGCGTGCAGTCACAGCCAGGGAAATGCTGGTTATTGAAGTATCACGATTTTCAATTCCTTAATTATCCAGAGTGAAAACCATCTTCCCTTTGCAGGCAGGTGGGGGATTTGGAGAAGCTCAGGGAGCTACATGTTTGGTATTTTCTCATGGAACACAATTTCCTCCTTTACCCCAACCCCATTTAGTCCTCTTGGCTGCCCCCCTACAATAGCACACTTATCACTACTTTTCTTTGGCACTGTAGGTCCGTCTTTTACAACGGTCCAATAGAATTCTATTTGAAATCTTTCCAAGTACAGAGCTGTTCTTCCTCCTGGACTAACACTCCCTTTAATCCAGCCCCAGCCTACCTTTCTGCTGCGCTTCCCACTTCCTTGTGTGCTGACACACCAGGCTAAGTAAACCAGACTGCTTCCTTCTGTGAGCGCTGTGCAAGACTCCTAAGGCCTGTGATCTGTTTCTGCCTCGTCAAACCCTGCCTGCCCCTCCCTCTCAGAGCCTCTAGATGCACATAGGTTCCTGCCTGGAGCAGAAATAAAGGACATCAGATAAAACCACCAAATTTGCTAATTCATGGTAAATAAATAAAGTAAAGAAAAGCAGAGGTCTAGAGTTTAAGAAAGATTCTGAATTAAAATGTCTTAAATGGCTCAGTTATTTTCAAATTCATGTCTTGTCCATTGGAGATATGGGGAAACAACACACACTTGAAATTTGTAGATAGTAATGCGCCCTCCCCACTCAGAGTTCTGCTGCCTGAGAAACTGACATTCAGTTCTGTGTCTGGAAAGGACTACTCTCTTTGTCCCAGCCCGGGAGAGGAACATGTTGTCCTCATGTGACTGAAAGGGACAAAGATGTTGGGGGATGGGGTGGGGTGGGGGAGGGGGTGAGGGTGAGGAGCATCACCTGATCCCTCTTTAGAGGACTCAATCCCACAAGAATTGATTGCTCTTCTGGAGGCTCCACCTCTTCATGCCACTCTCTTGGTATTCATGGAGAAGGACACACCCAACAAAATTGGAGGAGGTAGGAAAGGGTTTGCTGATACCAACTTTAATAAGTATTGTGAATGCTTGGGATATTTGCTTAAGATAAAATAGTCCTATTACCTAGATGGCTCTATTTCTTAAGAAAGCTTGCATCACCCTCCCCCCACCCAATAAAAGGTAGAAAAACAAAAAACAAACCCAAACCCAAACTAACAACCAGGGATTTCAGATTCATAACACTGCTTCTGAAGGAATTTTAATAACAAAGGCATTTCCTTTTGTTCATTAATATGTAACTATAAAAATGTAAACATTACTGAGTCCATCCAATAATTTATTATAGCAAATGGATCGGCCTTTCTTTCTCTGGCAGGGCTTGCACCACTATCAGAAAGAATCTCTGGCCATGTCTGTCACTGGTGGGGTATAGAGGCCCAGGAGCTCTAGTAAAGGAGGAGGGGAAATCCTCCTCGCAGGGTCTGGAGGTTGCTAGTCAAGACTGTTAGAGATTCATGATGGTGTGATGCAATGGCTAACACTGTATTAGCCATGCTGGACTTGGGAGCTCTTCAGGGGTGGGCTGGGTAGGAGATGTAGCTTTAGAGTGACAGCTTTATCTAGCATGTGCAAGGCCCTAGCACAACAAACATCTGGTTTGGGTGGAGAAATGACTCAGTGGGTAAAAGTGTTGGCTGGGTAAACATGAGGGTCTAATCTAAATTCTCTGAACTCATGTAAACAACAGAACGTGTGTGTGTGTGTGTGTGTGTGTGTGTGTGTGTGTGTGTAAACAACAGAACATGTGTATGTGTGTGTGTGTGTGTGTGACACCTGCAATGTGAGGTGGAAACTGTGTGTGTGTATGAGAGAGAGAGAGACACCTGCAGTCCCAGTGTTCTTCCTGAGCAACGTGAGGTGGAAACAGTGTATGACAGTGTGTGTGTGTGTGTGTGTGTGTGTGTGTGTGTGTGTGTGTGAGAGAGAGAGAGAGAGAGAGAGAGAGAGAGAGAGAGAGCACTGAAGTCCAAGTGCCCTTCCTGAGCACTGTGAGGTGGACACAGAAGACTCCTGAGAAGTTGCAGACCAGCTTGCTTGGTCTACATAATGGGAAAACAAGAGAGTGTCTCAAGCAAGAAGAAAGGCGAGGGCACCCGAGGTTGCATTTTAACCTCTGTACACTAAGGTAGTCTCAGACTTGCATCTACACACACACACACACACACACACACACACACACACACACACACACTCAGAGAATTAGCTTCCAGGCTGAGGTTCAGGAACCCTGGTTTTTGATGCAGTTTTGTGGAGCTTACTCACACTGCTCTAGGGCACTATCTAATGTTCTTAACGCTTTTCCATCTAAAACAAAAGGTGGGCGAGATGATTTCTAAGACAGCGTCAAACCACTATTTTTATACTCTAGTTTTTCCTTACAAAATCTAGTAATCTGAGTAAAGTTCTCTTACTTACATTGGCCTTGAGTTTAAAAATTGTGTATTCCCATGTACCTAATTCTTAAGACCCCCTTTATTTCAAAGATAGTTTTTTGTTGTTGCTGTTCTTTTTTAAATGGGGCAGGAAGCACTATGTAATTGCTTAACAACTAGAAATTATTTAGAAATGAGAATCTGTCCGATCTTTTGAGAATACAGTGCCCTCTGCCTGGTAGATTTTGAGGGCCTTGCTGGTGAAGCACGGCCACACCACAGCTGTCTCTTGCACCCACTTTCCCTAAAGAGAAGCCAGGAGTCCTGCCAGTGGATTTCTGCTGCGATCCAGGACAATAGACACCAGGGCGACAGATTCTTTTCTAGGAATTCACAGTGTAAGGAGTGAAAAATGACGAGTAACTATTGAACAGTCCGAGTTACTGTGACAAGTGCACTTTCTTGGTGCCTGTCTGTTCTCAGGAGAATGTTCTGTTAAATACTGTGTAACCAAGATAAGGACGTCTAAAATAATGGCAACAGCATCAGAGACAAAAAGCCAAGAAATCATTAACAAGGTTAAGAGTCTGTCTTTCTAAAGAAAACAGTATAAATCTCAAACATGTTTAATTCATATAGCTGAGTATTTTGGTACAAATTAGGAACCCCCCCCTTTTTTTTTTTGGTCTTCACTGCTGTAAGTAGGCACTCAAAAGAATTTCTAGGTAATTGCATAGTGACACCTACTGGTCAAATACATCACTGCCTGTCTTTGTAACCATCTAAGAGAAGTGCTAAAACAATTTTTAGGTCAAATTTAGAATTCCTTTTCAATTTGAGATATTCGCATTTGTATATAGTCTTTATTGTAACATACTAAGCGAGGCAACGTGCGACAGATTGCTCTTTCGCTGTTAGCTTTGATTAAGGCCACTCAGCCTTGGCATCTGGCCACTTCTCACCAGACCTGGAGGACCCTGATAGGAAGGCTAAGAGCCAATGGCAGTTCTGGACTTGTAACAGCTTCCTCCCCTGGTGGGAGCAATCCCAAGTATCCACAGCTGCAAGAATCTGCTATCTGCAACGGTGGGAACAAGACTGGTATTTTCATACCACTTTTGGAATTATTATCAGTTCTTTTCTCAGTTCATGCAACTCACGGTGTCAGAAATGTGGCGACAGCTTAAGATTGTACAGACGCTCTAACTTGTTTTTTTAAATGAACTTAAAACTCAGAACAGGATTGAGAAGCAAGTCGGGACTTCTGACACTCCTAAGAGATATTTTTTTCACTGCCTCAACTCTCATCTGCTAGAAGGAGTCTGTTATATTAGTAGTCTTACCACAGTTTATTTTCTAATATATTAAAAGAACTTTTGCCACTTGGAGACACTGTCTTGAATCAATGCTGAGTTTGGGCACCAGCGTAAAATGACACCGTGGGTTGATGTACACTGTTTCTGCGGACACAATAAATAGAGAGCAGACTAAAAGCCAAATGCTTACCCACTTTAACTTAATTGCCTCTTCCAGGTCACTAATTCACGCCCCAGTGTCCCAGGAGAGTTAATTTATCTCTCCTGAGTGACCGCTTGACTCTGAGAAGGCATTTTAACTTAAAACAGGACAAATGCTATTACTCCAACTTATTCACATGGCAATAAACACGGTTTCCCATCGTTCTCAGCTGGTCTACTCAGTGCTGGACCCCTGTCTCCTTTTTGTGACCCCAGAAGTCGTTTAACTCAGTTTGAATCACAATAAACCTTCAATTTGCAATTATGGCAGTGTGACATTTGAGTTTCTATTTCAGAAAAGAATGAATTTAAAGAAGGGTAAGTGAAGGCACGTCTCTGTCTCTGTGACAAACGGATCTCATGCCCTCCGCAGTCAAATAGGAATACAGACAACAAGATTCTTCTACAAGTATTGCTTGTTATAATACTGAGGCTCTTAGTCACAGGAGCTAAGCTGGCAATCAACATACAGGAACAATGAACACCCAAGGGCAAAATATTGAAACAAACTGAAGCTGAGCCATGAAGGTGATCTCTACATTCAAAGCTCTTGTTTCCCAGGTTACTCAAAGCTAATGCTCTTTGCAGTTTCACGAAGTATTAGTATTTAAAACAATGGTTAGTATTTCAAAGTTTTTCATGATCTTATTATTAAATATTACTACTGCTTGAATAGTGACTGTTGTCCTTCACATCAGGTCAACAGAGTTAGCAAAATAGAGATTAGTAGGATAATTTTAAATTTCAGAACAAAAAGATTTTTTTAGTTATAAGTAGGTACCATTTAATATTTAGGAGCCAGACAGCATATTTCACGTGATATCATATTTCAACTGTGTTGAAAAAATAACAACGCAGTGGTGCAGGATAATTGTCTGTATTCTGTCAATCATGTTTTAAATAAATGCTCATTGGCCAGGCAGGAAGTATAGGTGGGAAAACTAGACAGAAAGTAGAGGTGGAACAAAGAGAACAGGAGTATTCTGGGAAGCAGGAAGCTTCCTCCACCAGTTCTGCCCAGATCACCGAAGAAGCAAGATGTGAGCTGCCCCTCTGAGAAAGGTACTGAGCCATGTGGATAACACAGATAAGAATAATGAGTTAATATAAGCTACAAGAGCTAATAAGTAGCCTGAGCTAATGGGCCAATCAGTTTTATAGCTTATGGCAATCCCTATGTGATTTTCTTTGGGGCTTACCAGCTGTGGGGAACTGGGCAGGACATAAACCCCAACAAGCAGGCCCATATGTTACAACGCAGCAGTCATATCCTACTGGCTGTGTTATCTGAAGCTCATGGGAGATCGCCCTTACAAGCTGTTGCATTACTGTGGTCTAGGACAAAGCTCCAGTTTGACCTCAGCTAATCTTGAGTTATGATTCAAAACCATCCTTAAATTCTCTAAACATTTATAAATGTCAAGCATTCTTCAAGTGACAAAACTGGACCTTAAAGGTACCTTTTCAAGATGTATGTGACAAAGGATGACTTTATGTCACTTAAAACTACGGCAGCTATAATTGTAGCAAAATGATGTAGATGGTTATCAGAGGAAGGATATAAACCAGAGTTTAAAAATCTTAATGACTATCTTTGTATTGATAAAGGGACAGAAAATCTTTATTCTTGTAAGCACAAACTTAAATGCATAGAATCCTATATAAAACAAAATTAAATCAGTTGGAACATTTTAGACTGAACAAAGAGACCAAAGCAGACACTGCAGTCTCCTGTAGACCCATTTCACTGTACAGGAGAATGTGTTTCTGACTATTACCACTTCACACAAACACACTAAACATAAAACTGTGAATGTGTTCAGCATCCATGGAGTATCTGAACAAAAAAAAAATTACCAGTCTGTTCACAGGGGAATTCACAAGGGTTGTAACAGCACTGAGAACCCTGGCAGGGAATAATGTAATTATCTAGGGTTAAGAGGGTCTTAGGGACCTTGTAAAATTCTTACAAACATAATCATGCTTGACACAAACAGCAAAACACATACAACATAATATTGCAAGTTTAAATGCTTTATAAATTTGATATTTTAAAGGGACAATGCATAGTTGAAATTATATTGAAACATTTTAAAAAGAAACTCATAATTTGGTTTCAAAGTTCTATGAGTTAGCTGCAAATCCTAGAGTCTTAAAGAAGTAGATTAGCTTCTTTTGCTGGAACTAGAATTCTTTTAGTTTCTATCACAGTTTAAAGGGTAGATTCGGTTTTACTTTTAAACCCTTTTAATTACACCATACATATAAAAAAAAAGTGCATGTAAATTTGCACAACTAAATCACTGAAGCAGAGACCTGAGGTGAAAAAAGAAAACATTTCCAACATTCCAGAATCTTTTTCCTCTGTTGTGCTACCCAGTTTTTGCTGTGGAAACAAAACACTGGACATGCTGGACAGTTTATGGAAAGGAGGAAAGGTTCATCTGGGCCGTGTCAGCCCCACTTTGCTGGTCCACAGGCTTCGGGCCTGTGGTAGCACTGCTTACCATGGCAGGTTCAAGTGACAGAGGCAGTTTGTTCATTTCATGGTGGCCAGAGGCAAAAAGGTCACCCCTAGTGACCTAACTTCTTTCCATGGTTTTTGTGGTACAGTAGTGGTATTGGGATATCCTGACTTAACAGGAAGCAGGATATACTTAGAGTTGCAATAGGACAGCTCTGGAGGGGTAGAGCCACACATAATAGGACAGCTCTGGAGGCTGGAGCTGCGATGGGACAGCTCAGCACTGGAGAAAAGGTGTCCTATCGGGAAGCCCGGATACCTGAAGCTGGGGTGCGGTGGGGGATGCTCTCCCTGCAGGATACGATGCTGCTCCTCTCCTGAAGAGTGGCTACAGCTTTCTTCTCTGTTCCCTTTAAGGAGCATCCTAACAGAGCTATCTGCTTCTCCAGCCCAAGATGTTTCTTCTGCTAACACTCTGCTAAAGGGAAGCCCCCTGCAAAAACATAGCAATCTCCTTTAGCTCTGGTGAAAAGTTGTTACTTTTCCTCTGCTGTCCCCTGGCCTTGCTCAGCCCCCTTAAGGAGCGTCCTAGCAAGGTTCTTCTGCTCTGTTCCGCCTAAGGGAGCGTCTCAGCAAGGTTTTTCAGTTCTCAGCAAGGTTTTTCAGTTCAGTCCCCTAAGGGACGTCCTGGTCAGATTCTTCGGCTCTTCGCGGGACGAATGAAGTCGTCCACTCAAAACTCTTTTGAGAAAGAGATTTATTTGGGAAGGAGGAGTACAGGAGAGTGGCTGCCACTGCCACTTAGAGGCAGCTCTCAACTGAAGGGATGGAGAGGCTTATATAGGGCTTCTTAGGGGTGGAGTTTTCCCAGGGAGAAAGGGGATTGGTCAATTTTTCCCTGCTCAGGAATTGGTCAGTTTAGCTGGTTGGGGCAGAGATGGCTCTGACTTGATGGCCAAACTGTGTCTCTTTCACTGGTCCTTTTTAGCTTTTTGACTCTAATCTTAGGACCAGAGCATATTTCTTTCACTGACTCTAATTCTAGGGACAAAGTGTGTTTTTTTTTTTTGACACTAGTTTCAGAGCCAGAACACCTATCTTTAGTTCTGAGTTCAGGGATAAAGATGTTTCTTTCCCTGGCCCAGGTCTCAAATACAGGGTATGTTTCTTTCTCTGACTCTGGGTTCAGAGTCAGGTGCTCAGTGATTGGTCAGGTTCCTGCTCGGGTTGTCCCTTTAACCCTACAGTCCTCCTCCCTCTGAAAGGGTCTACCAACCCTGTGAGCCAATTTAACAGGAGCCTTTGGGAACATTCCAGATCTCAGAGCACTACCCTTCCTGGGTCATCACTGGCCTGACCTGGCATCCGCAGCTGTTGTTTTGCTGCTTTGGAATTCTTTCATGTCTCCCTATTATTGCAGGTGATCATAAACATTTATATAATTGGAGCATGAACAAAGGCATCACAGAGGACATGCAGTTAGTTTTGCTTGGTGCATACCTCCGTCCAGAGTGTAACTGCTAGGTCTTCTGATTTGGGAGCCTTAAAAACATCAGTTCCTTTGGTGGTGGTCTCAACTGCTACCACTTTAGTGTAAGCTGTTTTCTGCCAGTACTGGCATAACTTTTTCATTTTAACCATTATGGAGGGCATGTAGTTATACTGCAATGTGGATTTAATTGTATTTCTGATGACTTAGGAAACAGATCACATATTATTGGCCATTTGTATAGCTCTATAAAAACTTGTGGCTTTATTTCCTCACCAATTTTAGGGCCTCTTTTATTATTTTGAATAAAAGCCTTTTGTTTGCTATTTACATGGTGTGTGTGTGCACAATCTTCAACTCTTAGCTGTGTTCTTCATAATGTTTTTTATCAAAGCCCAATTTTAATACAATCAGATCTCTCAAAATTTCCCCTGTATAGTCATACTCTTTCAAAAAATGTTTCTTGCCTACTCCTAAGTTCACAAAAGTGATGTTCTTGCTGACAGCTTTAGTCATTCACACGATGACCTATGATACATTTAGAAGTAATTTGTGTGTGATAGAGGGACCGTGAGAACTCGAGTCAGAACTCTATCTGCTAGCCCAGAATACATCCTGAAAAGACCATTGCTTCTAACTAGACCAATCCTGTAGTCATGTGCTCTGGGAAGGACCTACATGGTATGATGTGGTCATAACCTCTGATGTGGGATTCCCCTCTGTATGCTGTGAATACCATTGGTTAATAAAGAAGCCACTTTCGGCCTATTGCAGCATAGAACAGGGCAAGGCGGGAATTTCCTGTCTAGAGGAGTAGGCGGAGTCAGGGAGAAGCCATGTAGCCACCACAGGAGACAGAAGGCCAGAACCATACCAGTAGGCCACAATCACGTGGCAATACACAGATTAATACAAATAAGATCTAAGAGCTAGCTAGAAATATGCATAAGCTAATAGGCCAAGCAGTGTCTTAATTAACAGTTTCTGTGTGCTTATTTCAGGTCTGGGCAGCCGGGAAACGAATGAACAGCCTCTGACTACAAATTTCCAGGGACAATTTGGAGCCAGATGCTCAAATGCCTTATTTTAAGTCTTTATAGTTGTTACAACTTACATGGATACTATAAGGAGACAGATAACTTACTAAAGTTAAAATATCTAATCAGTATTGAAAGGGAGTTCAGTGCTGTTTTAGTAGAGAATTGTGTTTTATTTCCAAGAGATGAGAGATAAAATTAAAGACCAAACAACTAAAACCTTAAAATTTGTTTTCTGTATAGAGCAAAATTATATAGTGTTAACCAAAGACTATGCATTATAAGAGAAAAAAAGAGATAAAGTTCTAAATAATATAGTTACCCAAATACTGTAACTACCCAAATACTGTAACACAGGTGTTGACAGAGGTTTCTGTCCCACCAGGTCCTGCAGTCATTCAGTCCCAAAGAAATACAGAGGTCTACATTAATCATAAATTGGTTGGCCTATTAGCTCAGGCTTATTAATTAATTCTTATTATCTTAACCCATAATTCTTGTCTGTGTCAGCCACGTGGCTTAGTACCTTTCATCAGTGAGGCATTCTCATCTGCATCCTCTACGGCTGGGTGATGACTGCAGACAAACTCCTTCCTCTTCCCAGAATTCTCCTGTTCTCATTGCCCCGCCTCTACTTACTGCCTGGTCATCCTGCCTTTACTTCCTGTCTGGTTAGTGGCCAATCAGCATCTTATTAAATAAGTATAAGGAATAAATCTTTACAGGGTAAAACCATTGACGCACAGCACACAGGGGAAGAGAAAAGATCAGCAAGGGTTGTGGTAGTCAGAAAGATGACTACTACAGAACTCCTTGAGTTGATTTGCACCTGATAAGGCCATTATTAATGTAAAACCCTAGAGCCTTCATTTCTGAAGTCTTTAATACCGTCAGTCCACTGTATTCTCCTCTTATTTTCTTAAACACCCCTTTCTTCCACTATTGCTCCACTTTAGAACACACTAATGGTTCAACCCTCGTACACAGAAAGCTGAAAGCTAAAAACAAAACAAAAGCAACAAAAAATGATGCTCAAACCTCCTTGGGTTAATGAGTGTGGTCTGTGAATGTAGAGGCAAATTATGAAATATTCTGTTAAGTAACCCAAATATATAGCTGAAGTTGTGGTATAAGGTGCCTTGGAACAGTGGTTCTAAAATGCAGGCAAAGCTGTTAGATAAAATGTTAACTTGGTTGTACCTGACTTCAAAAAACCAAAGTATTTTGTCCCTTAATATAATCTGGCTATTTGGAAACATTTTTGGTACCATACATGGTAGGCAGAGACCAGGGTGATGCTAAGCATAACCATACATTATTGAATAGATCCCCAAACAAAGGTTTATTGCTCAGAGCATATGTAGTGCAGCTGTAGACTGCTTTGGGGCAAGAATAGACGCAATCCCAGAGTTTTGTTCAACTATAGGTATTCAGTTGATGTTTTAAGTGATAGAAGCCCAAGGAAGACAAACAAGCTTTAAACTTGAAGGGAAAGAACTTCTCTTTCAAGTGTAGCATGCTATAGTTCAATTTTCAGATATGTATTAAGTCTTTAAACTTTAAGAGAAATTTAAGGCATGCAGAGTCCAAGTCCTGTGTCTTTACTAAGTGAAGCACTAGTGTCAGGCAGCCCTAAAGTCCTTTCGCCTCCCGTTCTGCAGCTCTTCTGATGCTTAGATCTTGATAACCACGGAGAACAACAGACAATGTGTATAAATAAAAGAATCACAGCTGTGTTCCTGTGCTGGGTCTTAGATGAGCTGTGCTATGCTTATTCGGTTAATATTGTGCATTTTCTTGTTCTTGTGGTCTTGTGTAAGTAAACATCATGAAATAGGTACCTGAGGCACTTTCTTGTATTTTAGTGCCTAGTAACTATCATCAACAAGTCATAGATTGGCAGAAGCCTCAGCAATGAAAGTCAATTCATTTAAAGTTAGTAACAGTGTAATAAGCTCTGAAGAATAGTGAATGAGGCATCTCTGGAGTGATGGAGTTAGGGTTATGATCTGGAGCTGAGGCATTAATTAATCTGAAAATAAATTATGTTTAACTGTTTTAACTGCATGGTTAAGAAATGTATTTTAGTGTAAGAATGAAATTGATGTACCTTTATATATAAAAGATGTATTACTTTCACTATTTTTTCCTGCTGACATTGTTTGAAAATAGCACTCAAACTTGGGCCAGTTTGATTAGCAGTTAAGAAAAATAAATTAGAAAAATAAATTTGTAATAAACCTAGAATTACCAATAGTAATACTAAAAAAATCCTAACATTTAATGTTGTACTTCTTTAACCTGTTAAATAGCTGCATTTTTAAACTATTGCAATAAAGAAATACAAGCTACCATAGCCAAATGTATGATTTATTTTTGGAAAAAATAATTAAACTAATAAGGTTTTCCCAATAAAGGGGAGAATTAACAATAAGAGACCATACATACCCTGGTTACATGTAGATGACCACATTCTGCAGAATGTGGGTGTGTTCAACACATACTCCAGAATATGAGTAGCATTTGCAATATTGCACTCTAAGCCACCTGCCGATGCAAACCCATAAATGATGAAATAAATACCTAGAAACCAGATCCCATAGAAGCTGAGTTCCTCAGCAGTGTTTATACAGAGCACTCCATTATGGACAGACAGAGTTGCAGTAATCACAGGGCATGGCTAGTTTCCACTGAGCTTCTGCATGATATGGCTGTCTGCTGTGGCATTGGTGAAGATACTTCCTACAAACACGTGAGTGCCCCAGAGACTGTGACGAATCACTTTACAGCAGCCAAGGTCTTCAACGGAGAACCCTAAATGCCGGTAACGTTCATCTGTTTCAAAAAGTGTGTTGTTTGTATAGGGTCCAAAAAACTAGAAGAAATAAGAAATGAAGAAATATTTTCATTGGGAGGAAAGACACTGCAGGAGTATTTATATAAATGCAAGTGCATCTATGTGTTTAATATATTTTTTTTATCCAATAAAAGGTCACATGCAATCCCTAAACCGTTCTAGCACACCATCCCCAGTTCTTATGCACGCTAAAATGGAAAATGAATTATCAAATAAATTTTGTTACCTAGAACTGAATGTATAGCTTTAATGATGAATTGTACAGGCTTTAATGATGAACAAAATCTCAGAGAGTCATCTATGAATCATCTCCAACACTGTTACAAAAGGGGACAAAAGCCAGAGGTCTTCTAGTCGCAATGACATTCTACTTGACTCTGAGAAGTAGCAGGTACACATTTCTATTTTAAAATTTGAAAATAATTTTATGAGGCTGGAGAGATGGCTCAGAGGTCAAGAGCACTGACTATTCTTCCTGATATCTTGAGTTCATTTCCCAGCAACCACATGGCAGCTCACCACCAATCTATAATGAGATCTAATGCCCACTTCTGATGGGCAGACAAACATGCAGAGAGAATACTATATACATAGTAAATAAATAAATCTTTAAAAATGATTTTATTACTTCCTGCAATTGAAGCATGTTACCATGACTATAAAAGCTTCCAAAAAGTTACTTCTGTGATTTTTTTTACAGTTTATATTTTAACTTCAAAATATTTTGGTGTTTTAAGAAACTAGACTAGACCACAGTAGTTCCTAAGTTTTATCTTACAAATAATAAACATACACATCTGTTTCATTACTATAAACAGAAACAGCACCGTAAGTTTTAGAATTGCAAAACCAAGGGACTTAATAGTAATCCTTCTTTGGATAATATATAGAACTGTAAAAAAGTCTAAATGGATTTTTTTTTTGCCAATAGGAGAGTTATAATTTTATAATAAGAACTGTGTCTACTTTGTATAAACTGGCTTTCAAGATGTATGTACTCACTGCCAAACCAGATGATGGGTCAATGAAGTCAGCCCAATATCCTTCAGCCCGAAGAGCATAGCAAATTTCCTTAGCACCATTAATGAACTGCAGAGGAAAAGATAAAATCAGTGTTAACCCAGCATCACTCCGACTGGTTTATGTTTAACATTAAATGTCATTTTATTGTCTAGGTTGCCCTAGGCTCTAAGATTAAACACTAGCAGCGAGGTAAAACAAAACAAAACAACAAAATCTGAATATACAGGTGGGTGGAGCAGAAGAATCAACTGGGTACCCACTTTTCACTAAACATTTGTGTGTATTTTACATATGATGTGTATGGTTGCTAAATACCATGTACAGATCAGGATTTTAGCCTTAATATCTTAATACCTATGGTGTTATGTGTTGATTACAACTAAGTACTGAAAATCCAGTAGCAAGTTTAAGTTCAGACTACACTGCCGACAAAAAGAGCACCATGGGTGCCTAAAACCCATGGTACAGCCTTCATTCTAGTCCCCACAGAGATAAACCCAAACTCAGTTTCCTGCTGAAAGCTAGAAAAGTGACCAAAATATGCAAGGCAACTATTCTTATGTGAAAAAGTCATGGTCTTTGAGAAAATGGGAGCAAATGTCTATCTCTAGAGACCTTATATTTGAAGGCATTTTGTTTGTTTGTTTTTTTGTTTTGTTTTTGTCAACTTGACACAAGCTAAGGTCTTCTGAGAAGAGGAAATCTCAACTGAGAAAACACCTCCATCAGACTAACCTACAGAGGCCTGTAGGGAAGCATTTTCTTGACTAATGATAGACATGGAAGGATCTGGCCCACTCCGGGTAAGGCCATCCCTGAACAGTTGGTCTTGTGCAGGCTGAACAAGACTTGGAAAGCAAGCCAGTAATCAGTGTTTCTCCAAGGCTCCTGCGTCAGTTCCTGCTTTGAACAACTGCCTTGACTTCCTTCAATGATCATCTGTGACTAGGACATGTAACCCAAATTAACTCGTCACCAATCTGGTTTTGGAGATCCTTGCAGAAACAAAAAGTAAACTAGGAGAGAGAGTTGGATTCCAAGCCAAGAGGTGGTGTCACCGTGTTTAGGAGACAAAGTAAGAATTTTGGACCCCCGAAGCCCTTGGACTTGTCTGGCAGAGCACTGCAAAGAGGCTGACACAAAAACAGGATCCTAGTAACCTATATAGCAATTCACCCTGGCTGCTTAGCAAAAAAACTGAGCCAAATAAGAAAGAGGCAAGATTCTAACAGGCCTAGCAAATTCTCAAACTGTAAAACTTGTAATATGCAGGAGACACACAGAATTCTGGCCCATCAAGAGTGAAGAGACACAGCACTTCTGACATTCAGCTAACACTGGCTCCAATGTCCAGGATTTAGAAATGCAGAATATACACCTTTAATCCCAGCACTTGGGAGGCAGAGGTAGGTGGTTCTCTGTGAGTTTGAGACCAGCCTGGTTTGCAAGAGGTAGATCCAAGACAGGCACTACAGAGAAACCTACACAGAAGCTACACAGAGAAACCCTGTCTCAAAAAGCAAACAAACAAAACAAAATAAAAAAAAGAAATGCAGAATATATTCTGCACCAAACACTAGCAAATTATAGTCCTAGAGCAAATCCAGCTCACTGATATAGCCATATCCATGAATGTATTTAATGTCTATGTTGTTTTAACAATGTAACACAGAGTTTATAGCTGAAGTGGATTGCCCAAGATGCCCATAATACACAAGTCCCCATCTGTGGATTGTTTTTTTTTATGGTTTTGGCTAACTGTGGTCAGCTGCCCTGAAGGCATATACTAATTTGAAAATTCTAGAAATAATGAATTAATTTGTAAGTTTTAAATGATAAGCCATTCTAAGCAGTGTGATAAAATCTCATAACATTTGGTCAGCCAGCCTGAGATGTGGATCATCTTTTGGATCAGTGTATCCATACTAAATACTACCCCCCTATTAGACCTGTCTTAATTATCCAATCAGCTGTGGAGTAGCCCAATTACTGCAGACTAACCATTGATTTCCTTAATAATAACCCCACTGTGCAGAGACAATGATGCTTGTAATTAGCACACATCAAAGAAAAACTTCCTTTAAGCAAAAAGCCAAGGTATAAAGAGACCGTATTCACAAAACTTCGTTGCCAACTCCTGCCATTCTGTAGTATTAGTAGTTACTATTAATCTTTGAACGCGCCACTCACGTTCAGTAAGCTCTAGCATAGGCATATAAATACACTGCAATCAAAGTGTGGGCTCTGCTCTTACCAGTGCATAAAGAAGACCACTGTGCCTGGGACTTGGTAAAGTTTACAGGAGGCCACTGTGATGTCAGTACTAATGAGACAGACCAGATCAAACCAGAATGGGATTACTCATGCTACTGTCACTGATTAGTTAGTAATCAAACAGAATTTAAACAGGTCAGCTTTCAAAAACAGCCAGAAGATTGACAGCAATCAATCAGAAGGGCCCGAGTTTACCTGGAGCCAGCACAATAATTAAGTCCTCCCTGTTCTAACCCTGTAAGAAAAGAATCAGTAACCTTGTTCTACTTTCTTCAACCCCCTTATCTATACTGCCAAAGCCTTCTGTTCACCTTTCAAGAGCCCTTGATCTGTATTAGAGACCAAGAAAGGAAGTTAAAGAGACTGTGAAATTTGGCCTGAAGCTGCTTTCCCATTTTGACTCTCAACATACTGTGAAGTAAGAGCCTAAGTCCAGCCTAACTTAGGAGTACAACACAGGCCCGAGCACTGCTCACTCTCAGGCTGTCAACCGATTGCCATGCTCAGTAAGTCACTTTGCTCAAACAGACTTACTGTAAACTTCACTTGCCACAACTTTTTATTTTTTCAGAACTACATATATTGTAATTTTTTTTGGATGAAGTTTAATGATTCGCACCTAAGCTAACTTTTCTCCCCATATCCACCTGTAAACTGGTGACATATAATAAACAATGCTATATTCTGTAGATTATCACCCACATTCAACATTAACTTTTGTTGATGTATTTCATATTCTTTGTTAAGTCTTAAAATTCAAGTCATTTGATTATATTCCAACTTAATGAAAAAGGTCATACCTGAAAACTAAAAAGAACAAAACAATACAATCAACCATGTACAAAGGTTCACTAAAAGAATCTTATTATAAGCACCAGCAAATTTCTTAAGATATGTATTCACCAAAGACAAACAGTGACATCTGCTGGAAAAGATCAGAATAGGACATGAGAATAAGCTACAATTCTCAATAGCTGCATATCAAAACCCACACTTGCCACAGGAAACTCAAAGAACTATACTGGAGTCAGTATCAAATTAGGTAAGAATCTTGAGATGATCAGAAACCAGCACTACTATGTGATGCTTAAGAATGAGCCCCGTGGCTGCTCACTAAGTGATGAGAACTATCCACCTACCAAGCCTTTAATGTGTAAATAAGTTGTCTGCTAGTTATTGCCTATTTAAATTCTCTTAAATCGGAATGTATGTCTGTTTTTTAAATAAGGTCTCCCTCACTATGTTTTCCTGGCTGGTCTGAAACTGAAACTTACCATGTGGACCAGACTGGCTTCAAACTCCCAGAAAGCCACATGCCACTGCCTCCTGAGTGCCCAGATCAAAGGTGTAGGCCACTATACCCAGCCTGAATGTCAAATACCTCTATTTAATTCCATTTTAGTTAGCATATAATATGCTCACATCTGTTAAAAAATGAATTTTAATTGGACTTAATAATAAAAACAGATAGTAGGGGTGAAAGCTGAAAGATCAGAGAAACAGAGCAGATAGTCACTAGTTCTTACCTCTACAAAATCCTCAAACTGAATGGGGTGCCCTGTCTCTACAAGTCCTCAGACTGAATGCTCAGAGCGTCTGTCTCCTCCCGCCATATCTCCACCCAATCATATCTCTTTCTGTCTCCACCTCCTTAGGGATTAGATTAAACGACCATTAAATACTGGGATTAAAAGTGTGAGTCACCACTGCCTGGCCTCGAGGACTATCTAGGGGCTCACTCCACACTCTGATCCTCAGGCAAGCTTTATTTGTTATAGCACAAACAAAATATCACAATGGCATGTACTAGTAAGCGCTATGTGGTACATTTAAGTAACACATTATTACCACAAAATACTGCTGAAATGTAAACCATATTATCACAAATAAAGAGAACCATCTGGTTAACCCTCCAACGTAACAGAATGTTTAACATTGTCTTACATGGAAATCAGTAAGAGGATTTTTCAATTAGAGTGAGCTAAGCCACTCAGATGAGTCATTCTGAATCTATCATAGAGAAAAATACTCTTTCTTGTCCTATAGACAAATTCACACAATCCAATGTCAATTTTAAGGTAATTACTACATAGTTTTAAATTATTAAATATATATGTATAGAAGTAATTATCTGAGATTTTTATCTGATTGATAAGAAGAATGCTAAGGTATAAGGTAAGCTAGAGTCAGAGCATATGTATTAAGATAATTTTTGGGGTAGGCATATCATCAGCATTTATCAAAATTTAAAATGATAGTAATTCAGCCATCTTCTATATAGAAGTCTATGGGGATTAATGCTCATAAATATATGTAATATTGATTTTCCCAGCTGTGTGCCAGTAATAGCAAAGTTGGATTTTCAATTTATAAATCATAAAGGAAAATTTAAAATAACCTAAAATTTTGATTACTCATAATATAATGCAGATTTTTATAAGAAATAAAATAAATCTACATATAAATAAATGCATATCTACATTGTAAATAAAATATATAGAAGTGTCAAAACCTATCTGCAGTTAAAAGCAAAGGGCAGAAAAAAGATGCAGACTGTATTTTATTCTGTCACATTGCTCAGTGTTACTCTTTATTCCTTAGAGAAGACTGTGTGATTTTCATTACTTGCTATGCTATAGACAGTGTAGAGATGCCGGAGAGGGACAGAGTAATAGATTTTAGAAAAATTGGAAGTTTAGAAACATTCAGAAAAGGAATAAATGAAACAAATGTTCATGAATACCAAGAAAAGTAGCACTTACTTATTTCATGGGTGTGGCTACTCTGACTGCATGTATGTCTGTGGCCCATATGCATGCCAAGTGCTAACACAAACCACATGTGGGCGATGGATTCCCTGGAACTACAGTTACATATAGTTGTGAGCCACCATGTGTGTGTTGGAACTCAAACCCAGGTCCTCTGGAAGAATAGCATGTGCTCTTGACTGCTGAGCCAACCTTTTTCTTTCTTTTCCTTGAAAAATGATGCCATTTCTTCAGTGCTTGAAATATTTCACAGAACAAATACAGGGCAAAAGTATAATTTTATGATAGTAGTTGCATTGTTTAAATACAGTAGTCATAACTCAAGAGTCACCAATATGAGTTGGTGTTAAGGAAAAGAAATTAGACTTCTTTTTGGGGTAGTTTAACAGAGAGTGAGCTCGGATTTGAATTCTCTACTTGTCTCCCTGTAGTTTATGGTTTCTGGCTTATCTATAATCTGTTCACTCAGTAAGTCTGAATCTGTGACTACCTGAGTGTTGTCTTATCTTTCCCTAAGTCTATTACAAAGGTGTTTGCCCTGTATTTACTTAACAGAACAGAAAAGTATCACACAGTGAAGGAACTTGGGACACTTTACAGAAATCTTTAACACAGTTATACAAGGGATTAAGTTACTGACTCCAAATGCCCCAGAAGCACTCAGAAAAGCAAACATTCATTTAATAATATCCATATGGGGGACTGGAGAGATGGCTAAAAGATTAAGAGCTCTGGCTGCTCTTCCAGGGATGCTGAGTTAAATTCCCAGCAACCGCATGGTGGCTCACAACCATTTACAATGTGTCTGGTGCCCTCTTCTGGCCTGTAGTGCAGGCATATATACAGGTAGAACACTGTAAACACAATAAATAAAATAAATCTTAAAAAAATTTCCACATGCTGTTTCCATCATTTATGGTCAATATTTATTGTACAAAGTTGCTTCCAACCTGTTGGCTCCTTTTAGCAAATGATTAACACAACACAAACATACACATATTCATTATTCTGGGTCATGGGCACAAAAAGAATACACAATAGAAGATTACAGCTATGCAACAGTTTAAGTTGTAAAAGCTGATTACCTGGGAAACCCAAGGCAAGTAAGATTATTGTTACATTATTCTATTAAAGGCAGGTTAATAAAACAGGCTGACTATATAACAGAATAACAGTCTAAATCTAAAATAAGCTCAATGTAGATTAACTCAGCTATGAAGTCCACCAAAGTTCTAGTCTTGGTTACAACTGGTGCAGTGACATTGAAATATGACAGCACTAAGTTATTAGGAAACTGGAAGACTTACCTTCTCCAAGAGCATCTCTCTTTCAAGTTCTACCTCTTCGCTCCAAACAGTCATGTCATTTTCAGTTTTCTGTGTCACAGTCAGAATCATTAGTTTGTTATTAGCCACTTCTGGAAAAAGTGACTCAAAATCTAAAAATAAGAATGTAAAGCCCAAGGAGAAAACAGTTAGCGTTCCACAAAGAGCTTTAGTTCATAAAGACAGCTTACTCAGGAAGATGAAAATTAAGGCAGTCTTCCAAGTGTACACTACTTCTGAAAAGTACAAGGAATGCAGTTTTGATGGAGGAGCTGAGACAGCAACGCCAACAGCTCTGAAGGTTAAGCTACACTACACCTACCCATGCTCTACTACTAACATGGTTTTCAAATCAATTATCATTAGGAGTTTAATGACAATGGGTCAAAGTGCAGAGGAAAAGTGACTGGGGAGCACACAGCCACAAATACGACATCTGTATCACACCAGCTCTCAGAACTGAAGAACTGGAATGGACCACTATCTTCTGAAATGCAGAACCTTCTGTGCTCATGAACTCACAAGACCTGCACAAGATGAAGGTGACTAACATCTAGCATGAAGCCGAGAGAGGCTAGCAAGTCCCCAACCCTAACTGAGGAGCTATGGAACAGGGGATGGCCTTTGGGGGAAGGAGAGTCAGTTTGCTTTAAGGGTGTACTCATAATAAGTTGATCATGCTCTCCTGAGTGGCCCCCACCCAGATGTACATGGGCAGCACTAAACGGATTTCATGGTTTATTTTTGCAAAAGAGAAAGATATGGAGTTGGGGTGGGAACAGTCCAGGGAGGTGGTGGTAGATCCTCCAGAAGGGAGAGAAATGGAAATAAATATATATGAATATAATCAAAATTCACTGCATGAAATTCTCAAAGATTCTTCTTTACAGATTATATACAAACTTATGAAAAAATAGATACACTAGTCACACAAGAGTAGAAATATAAAATTTAAGGGAAAGTTACTATGAATCCTATTATTGCTATGTAACTGAAATGAGTTCAGACGTTAGAGGACAAGCAGTCATTCCCAACATACATAATAAACACCAGCACATAGAACCTGAGAAGTGCTGGGTCCATCATTAAGCATATGGAGACATTAATAACATCTAATAAACACTTGCGTTTCAATGCAGCAAGTATGATACCTCTTTGCAGCAGTTCTGGACATGTTTGGATCACACACTCAACTCTGGCATTTTCAAAGTAAGTTTCCGCACTGTTAATTTCCTGTTCAGCAGGTGCATCGCTGCTCTGTGGGAAAACGACAAGGGTGAAAGGAAAACTGGAGCTCAAATAGTCGTTAAGAATTTAAGATAAAGTATTTTACAAAATTATTCTAATTTCACACCAAAAGTAGTATAAATTCTGAAAGCTCTAAAGAAATACTGAAGAAAATGTAAGAAAAATATATAAATACACTGACATTCTGGAATTTGATAAGCGCAGGCTGAAATACCATAAAAAAAACCTTACAAAATTATCTTTTGTAATGTTTACGTGACATTGAATTATTGTAAGATTGCTATGAAGCTAATTTTAAAAAAATGGTGAAATAATATAGTTTCAGCTACAGGAAGGGCTTAGAGGTAGGTACCCAGTTAAAATTTAGCCATGGCCTGCAATATACTAGGCCCTTTGAGAGGATTAGACAGTATTAAAAAAATAAAGTATGCTTAAAAATCCAACTTTTACTCTCAAATAGATCTAACAGGGGAAAACAGCATTTTTAAAAACTAATTCAACATGAAATCGCCACAGAATTTTGGGGATGGAGTTCGGGAGGAAAGTGCTTTGCTAGCAGGGACAGGAAAAGCTGAAGCAGTGGTAACAGATGGAGGTGGTTACAGGTTAGGGATTCAGGAGGAGAGCGAGGAAAGTGGTGCAACCAGTGCAGCGAGCCTGCAGCAGCCTGGACTTCATTATCGTCACTACTTGCACTTCTCATATACAGAAACAAAGGCTCACAAAGGTTAAATGACATTCTCAAAGTCACAAGCTAAGTGTCAACACATGAACCTAGATTTATTCTCCTTCCCTAGTCCAATATGTTATAAGATCCCTAAAAATGCAGGTAAAAGAAACAGTTCTTGAAGTCTGACAGAGTTGAAAGGACAAACACTTAGAACAAATTTACAGATTGGAGAAATGTGATTTTGAAATTATTTGTGGGAACATGCTAGCAGAGGGAGGCAAGGACAGAGGAAAGAAAGCTATTCATACGACTCATTAGACAGGAATAAGAACAAAGTTTGAGGGGATTAAAGAACCACTTCAGTATTAAACACAAAGTCTGGGACCTACCAGATGATACACAAAGACACGCAGGGGGCTCAGAACTAATACCGAGCTAGAATTATAGACTTAAAGCTAACGAACTAGTGACTAAAGAGGAGCTTAAATGAGAAGACTAACAACAAAATTTGTGGGAAAGATCAAGTATTTAATATGGAGAAGAACAAAGAAATGAGAAGAATGAGCAAAAATCATCTCATATAAAGAGATCCAGGAAGTCAGTGATGTTCTAATGTGTTCTGTCATTCAATAAAATTCATACTTTGAGATTGTTGTACCAAATAATACAGCTTTATTTTAAAATACATAACAAGGGTTGCCAAGATGGATCAATGGTTAAGAGCATAATTGCTCTTGCAGATGACTGGAGCTCAGCTTCACTTCAGGTAACTCCAGTTCCAGAAGACCTGACACCTCTTGCATGTACCCACAGAGACACATGTCACGTAATTAAAACCTAAATCTTTAAAAGCAAACAAAACGTCATCACTACCATAAAAACCCAACCAAACAAAAAAACCTTCACTTAACTCTGTGTAGCAATGTTACATGTTAGGAGTGTGACCCAAACTATGAGATGTATGTAGCCTTCTATTTCCAAGAATAATGGTGTAACTCCAGTTTAAACAACTCCATGCAAGTATGGGGATCTGAGTTTGGATTCCCAGTACCCACCTAAAAGTTAGACAAGGAGGTAAACACATCTGTATCCTTGTGTTGGGGGCCTTGCTGGCCAGCCTTGCCAAAATAAGCTTTGATCCAGTGACAGACCCTGCCTCAAAGAATACGGTGGAGAAGAAGCAGCTAAGACATCTATGAACTTTAGTTTCCATTCTTAAGCAAGCATACTTGCACACACATTTGGACACACACACACACACAAAAGAAAAAAAAGAAAAATTACAGAAACCTCCCCTAATCCTTTGGAAATTATTTTTTTCTTTTTCCCCCCTCTTAAAAAAAAAAAACAATAACATTTATACTGTTTTTCTTTTAGCTGACTGTATATGAACAACATCCAAGATCTCAAATATTTCTTAAAAGGACTAGAGAAATATAAAGTTAGCAAGAATTAAGTCTATCAACAAATTATAATTGCCCCAGGTGGCCTGAAGTTCAAAATGTAGGCCAGGCTGGTCCTGAACCTAGAGATTTTCCTCCTTTTACTGGTCAAGTGCTGGGATTACAGGCACCACGTGACATCATGGCACACCCATAACCAGTATTTTTAGAAGAAAAAACAAGAAACCTTACTCTTTAGCAATATAAAAAATTCGCAGTCACATTCAGAATAAAAAGTTACCAAAAACGTATTTTTGAAGAAGTATGTAACAGAGATTATGATGTAAACATGTAAACTGGACAGTGCAAACACATTTGAAGAAGTATGTAATAGAGACTATGATGTAAACATGTATGGAGAAGTATGTAATAGAGACTATGATGTAAACATGTATGAAGAAGTATGTAATAGAGACTATGATGTAAACATGTATGAAGAAGTATGTAATAGAGACTATGATGTAAACATGTATGAAGAAGTATGTAATAGAGACTATGGTGTAAACATGTATGAAGAAGTTTGTAATAGAGATTATGATTTAAACATGTAAACCGGACAGTGCAAACACATTCTGAAGGCGGCTTATGCTGCTTTCGTATAGACTTTTCTTTTTTTACCCTTTCAATAAAACGATTGTACTCAGTAATCAAGAAGTAACACAACATTAATAAGAGCAACAATATTAACCAACCTGAAACTCATTCACATACTGTGCCATTACAAATTCGTGTCTTTCTGTTGAAAGGGGCTCTGCTAAAACATCAGGCAAAGTCTTATGGCTCAAGCTTTTCCTCTGTGAAGCAGTACCATTGAGGTGACAGTCGAAGCCCATGTTCCCAGGAAGCTGGAATCTCTGATCCTGAGGTCCAAATGGTCCCATAGTTTCATCAGGCCACACTGTTCGGGAGCCTGCAGGGAATCAAACGGACCGTTAGTCTTCATGTGGGAAGTCAGCTGTTAAAAACAAAACAAAGTGCAGGGAAGCTGTAGGCTTTGAATGGCCCGGTGAACTTAAACTGTAGTAAAGTTCTTGAAGAAACAAGAATTCCATGTGTTATACCTTTGGGACACATGCGGTTAAGCTTCTCAAAGCCTTTGGTGTTTTGGTATGCACGATAACTTTTTAGGTATGAAATGTGGACTTTCTCAAACCTTTCTAACCATTACTCAGCCTTTTTAAATAGCCCTGGAAAAGGACTTATAATTTGGAAACTGCTGCAGAGAGAACTAATAAAGAATCTTTATCAAGAAAGTAACAATTTAAATATATTAGAATGATCTGTAGGATAGTGATACAAAAATCAGATTAAAAGAAGCACCGGAGATTTTGGGAAAATTATTCAACAAATTCTTAATAAACATACAAAGAAACTAAGGAATAGTTGACAAGATCAGAGACCTGGCTGAGGGATGACTGTGTGTGTTAGAGACAGCAATCAGTTTTAGGACTGGTGAGATGGCTCGGGGACTGAGAGCGCATCCTGCTCTCAGGAGGAGCTGAGTTTAGTTTCCAGAACTCAAGTATGGCTGCCCACAACTGCCCTAACCCCAGTTCCAGGGACTGAACACTCTTTTGGCGTCTGCAAGTACCCGTACTCACATGCCATGTACACATAATAAAAATAAAAACAAAATTCTAAAAAAGGAAAACAACAACAACAAAAACCCCTAGAAATTGTGAAATCAAGTGTGGATAATACTGGACTTCCAATCGCTCAACTTAGTATGTTTTAACTTTGTATGACAGTAAGACAGCACTATGCAGTGAATATTGAATTTTGATATTTTCTCTGGGTAGAAACAGGCTATTCAATAATCTCTCGTAGTCAGGCAGTGAACTTTAGTTCTTAGTCATGGGATACTTAGGAATAGCAGTATGCGCATACTGCACTGCCAAACAGGAGTGGGAGATTAAGTATATCAAATGTGCTTATTTTTATTAAAATTTTTCATTTATTTTAGATTCTTATTGTAGTTTGCCCTTCCTCCTCTCCAACCATTCTCTCCGACTTTTAAATTATAATATCTCCAATTACAATGTGTTTCCTAGGATATACTCCTATAAAAAACGTTTTATTTTTTGTAATATTTTAACTTTCTAATACATCTAGGTAGAATGATATTTTATTTTCAATGAAACAAACAGAAGTTTAAAAAAATATTCAAAGCTCCAAGAAAAACTATTATAGAAAACATAATATAAAAGGCTTTGCAAGTATAATAAAAGCAGTTAAGTTTTTTACTTACATATATCCGGGGGTGCAGTGGCCACATGAGACTCATCAGACCCTGAAGACCCTGCAGTTGAAAAGGCTTTTGGATTGATAACTCTTCTCACTAAAGAACAGAACCCGGGGAGATAGGAAACCAGTCTGGCCCTGTTACAGAGCACCTAGTAACAACAGAAATCAACAGATTTAGAGACAAATAATAAATTCTGACAAACCTTCATACTGTGTTTCATCTTTGTATGTGTGTGCACACACATACAGTGCATGATACAAATTACACAGCCTCTTGAATTTTAAATTAAAAACCCTGGGCCCTCGGCTTCCCCCTGGCCCTACAGGTGTGAACTGTACGTGCTCAGAAGGCTGAAGGATGCTCTATCGCTCTCCACCTCACAGTCTCTCACTGGGCCTGCAGCTACTGTGCTGGCTGTCAAGTCCCAGGAGTCTTCCTGTCTCTACCTTCCCCGTAGTGCTAGTGTTACAAGCATGAACAGCTATGCTTGCAATTTTACGTGCTGTGAACTCAAATTTAGGGTCTGTGTTTATGCAGTAAGCTAATTCATCCCATTGTGTTCTATCTTTTAAAAACAACGCATATCACTTTACTACCTCTGTGGACTATCTACTAGGTGACAAACTATGTGTACTTACAATTAAAAAAAAAAACCCACTATGAGAGTTCTCAGAAAGTGGGGGCCAAGTATGCCAAACCCTAACAAGGAGGCCATACTAAAAAGCACGGAGAATGTTTACCTGATAAATGGAACTGTTACAGAGAGACTACCCAAACCAGAACCTTGCACAAAGGCCACTGTAGAAACTCCAGTAACTGCCTGTCCATCTTTGGACTGATGCTACCTGGTGTCGGTCCTCAGAGCCAAGAGCAATCCAACAAATTATGCAACCTTTCGTATTAGAAAACCCTTGACCCTTGGCTTCCGCCCGTGTTGCCTATGGTCCTGCTTGGCTTGCCGTGAGTCCTGCAATCACTCTCTCACTCCCAAATAAACTCTGTTCTTCAGAGTCACCTCAAATCACAGCACAAGCATCTGAACAGACAATGTGCTGCTTTGGGATAAATGTGTATGTTTTTTTTCAAAAAAGGCCAAAAGATGAATGCATGAATGCCGCCTTATTAATAAATACTAAAAATGTAGAGTGACTGGTAAGATTCTGCTGTCCTTAAACCAAAGACTTCAGGACTTTTCCTTAGACCCTCATGTTTCCTTCCTGATCCTTTTCTTCCTCAACCGCTGCAGACTATGCTCCTACTTCCCATTCGATTACTTCCTCTTGGTCTAAAGGCAATGTTCACTTTCCTTAATTTAGCATATCTTTGTGGTGTATTTTCTGATCTTATGTTTATTTCCCAGACTGAGTTAAAAGTCGATGAATATGTAAATATGGAGGTATGGCTAGACGATAGCAGAATACTTAGGTTAGAATAGTTTAATGTGGAAGATGCAAATGATTTCCCGATATGGTTAATTGTTGGGAAATACAGTTTTGTAACACAGGCACAGTCTTTCATTTGTGTGTTGCGTATGACTGCTTGCATATTGTGACATCAGCATTAGTCTACAGCTCACCAAGCTTCAAGGATTTGCTAGCTGACTATTTACATTTAAAAAATGTCGACATCACCTGACCTGGATTATCAGGCATGAGTTATCTACATAGTCAAGAATGTCTATATTTCAGGGCTTAGACGAATTCAATGGTTTTCATATGAAAGAAGTCTACAGTTAGTTCCAGCTATTCGTGGCTGACTGATCCCATCCTAGTCCGGACTCCATTGCTGCAGCACCTTCCGGCTTTATGGGGAGCAGATGTGTCTCTTCATGGAGAAGCATGTGACTTGGGAAATTTGGTTAAAACTTTTGAGTTTCAGGAAAAAAAGACTAAAGTAGGTATACCAGAAGAGTGGCAAGTTAGTGCTAAGTCACGGGCATTTTTATAACTCTGGATGTTAAGGAAGTTGTTAAAGACACATGTCCATGCATGTTTCACACTAACCTCTGCCCAGAATTTACGACACATAAACCAACACAAAACCCTTATGGCTGACATCTGAACAGTAGAATTTCAATGTATTTACTATAAACTTCATTCTAGGAAAGGACTTTTATCTTCCAATAAATTCATCCTACGGGTTCATTTAAAATGAAGTCAGTGTAAATATTAGTATAAATTATTCTATTCTGCTTTAACTTCCCTCCGTAGGCCTCTTTCATATCACACCCATTCAGGGCAGGATATGGCTTGGTAAAAAACTCATCCGAGAACGTCCCTCAGACTGGTAGTCTGCGCTTCACATCTGTCCCTACAGTCACACCCCCAAACACTTGGCAGTAACAGGAATGCCACCTCACTAACTGCTCCTACATTACTCTCTCTGCCACAGCTCTGGTTAAATTACAACTTGAATGAAGTTAAGCCACTGAGTGCGGCACTCAGGATTCCCTAACGTTCCACTGTCTCCGGATCCACCTTCACCTCCTATGTGTCCCTTGCCCACCTGACATTCAGGCAGGCAGAAATGATACCCTAACATTTAAAGGGCACAGGGAAGAGTTTTTGTATATAGTGCCTGACCTTCTAATTCAAAACTTTGATGATCTAAGTTTCACTTAGGTCTCAAAACACAAGGTAAACATTTTTCCCACTAGGTGACCCCAAACTCCCATTTTCTCTATGCACAGATCTCTCACTGTATCTTCTCCAAGCTTTCAAAAAAAAAAAAACAAAAAAACAAAAAAACCTACTTTAAAAAATTGGTGTGTGTGTACACAAGTGTCTTCCCGCATGTGTGTGCACATTATGTGTGTGCACATTATGTGTGCCTGGGGTCTGATGAGGCCAGAAGGTAGCACTGAATCCCCCAGAACTGGAGTCACAAGAGGGTTGTGACTAGTCTCATGCCTGGGTCCTCTGCAGAGCAGCCTTTGCTCCTAACAAGTTGGCCCTCTTTCCAGCCCCTAGAATGTGTTACTTCTAATAAAATTCTTCATCTATTTCTTATGCCCTTTACCTATGTTCTAAGGTAGGGTGTGTATAGTATCTGGGCACTTACACTCACATCTGTGAGTATAAGAACTTTTGCTTTACTTCTGTAGAAACTGAAAGGTCACTTCCTATTCTGATAACTTCAAAACTTAAGGTTAACCAAAAGTTTCTGTTGTTTGTTTTTGGTAATGGACTTACAACATTTTAGATATTTGCTGACATGACCTTTAGAAGTGTTGAAAGGATGTTCGCATTGAGTTTTATGTCTATAAAATGTGAAACTGGAGAAACGCACGAGAATTTAACAGGATGTTTGAGCAAAACTACTTTTAAATAAATCATAAAAACTTAACTTCACACCCTCTGCTCTCCGACAGGGCTGATATATTAAGACGACCATTATGCCAACGTCATCATAAAGCCGTCCCTCCATTCCCTAACCTGCTTCCAAACACGGTTGTTCCAAGAGTGACTTACATGAGCCATTTCTAGTGAAGAAGACGGCCGCAAATTCTCCCCTTTTGCAAAGACTTCCTGGGAAAAAGCAAAACGAAAGAGGCTAGTGACAGCTCGGGCCGGGCAGGGTCAGCGTGTCCCTCCCCATCGCCGGGCCTCGGGCCCCGCGTCCCTGGGAACCCGTGGGGCCGCCCGGGCTCAGGCTCGCAGGCCGGGGCCAGAGCCACCGGTTCTGAGCCCGGAGCTCAGGCTCGGGCGAAGCCCGGGACAGAGGTGGGACGCCAGGGGCAGTACCGACAGCAGGGTTCCGGTCACCCCTGAACGTGCACGGGAACCCGCGGGCGGGAACCGTCCGTACCAGTCACCGGAGGGCCTCCGCATTCAGGCCCGCTCCCTGTCCACCTCCAAGATGGCCGCCGCCACCGTCCCGCCGGGGCCGCCGGGGCCGCCCAGGCCCGAGGAGTCGCCTCCGAGCGCATCGATGCTGCCTGTCGATCTCCGAGCAGATGATGCACGCAGGGCTCCAAAGCTGAGCAGGTTCATTGGATAAACAGGTGTGTGTGTGGGGGGGGGAATCAAGGCGGGGAGGGGGGCGCTCGTTGGGAAGATTTAAAGGTACCAACCAGTGTTTGGTACCAATGTTTGGTGAATATTTGCTTCGTTGACTCACTGGTACTTTTGACAGACTTTTGTTGTTATTGTTATTGTTTTTAATTTTAATTTTTTTTAGAGTTAAAAATTATTTTATGTGGGGTGGTGGTGGTGCACGCCTTTAATCTCAGAAGTCAGAGGCTGGTGGAGCTTTGTGAGTTCGAGGCCAGCCTGGTCAACGAGACCTAGTTCCAGGACAGACTCCAGTCTCTGAAGTTACAGAGAAACCCTATCTCGAAAAACAAAACAAAAACAAAAAACACCAAAAAATTATTTTATGTGTATGAGTGTTCTCTCTCTCTCTCTCTCTCTCTCTCTCTCTCTCTCTCTCTCTCTCTCTGTGAAGTTGCAGATGGTTGTGAGCTGTCACGAGGTGCTGGGAGTTGAACCTGGGTCCTCAGCAAGATCACCTTGTGCTCTTAACTCCTGAGTCAGCTCTCCAGACTCTTTATCCTCCCCCAAAACTTTCCTCCTCTGGAAGAGTCAATCTTGTGTTGTTTGTATGATTGATGTTTTTCAAGAACTATTGTTTTTAAGGAGGAGGACAGGTTTTTTTGTTGTTGTTGTTGTTTGTTTCTTCTTTTTTTTGTCTCAGTTTTTAGATGGTGTCAAACTCTTAATAGGCTTAGTAAACATAGATATATTATCCACCAATAGCATATAACTTACTTAATGCATTTAAAAATAAAGTTTATTATTAATTCTCAAGTTCTTTTAATTTTGATAGTTAACTTTTCTGTTTTTGTGATCAAATACAATGACCAAGGTAACTTATAGAAGGAATTGTTTATTTGGGCTTACCATTTCAAGACCCAGAACCTGGGGTGTAGGGACAGTGGCAACAAAGTAGTAGATCGGGTGGCGGAAGCAGAAGCAAAGGGCTCACATCTTGAACCATCAGGGGAAAGTAAAGAGCTCACTGGTAATGGTGGGTGACTTTTAAAACTTCAATGTCATCCCCCCAGGGACATACTTCCTCTAGCAATGCCATACCTCCTAAATCAATACAAAAAACTGTCAACTTGGGACCAAGTATTCCAAAATCTTAGCCCATGGGGGCCACTACAATAAACTTAGCTGTCTGAGAAAGTATTCAGTCATTTTGATGGCTGTCTCTGAATTGGAACTTAATGCTTTTCTCATGTGTCAACTGAAGTAAGAGTCTGAGTTTAATAATATAAAATGTACTTGTTACGCTATTCTATCAAGGGTCCTTTCTGCTGTTATGATTTTTCACTAATTATCACCTTGGTGAGGTGGAACACTGCTCTTCTACTGTGAAGCTAGTCTTTACCTTTAGGAATGTTCAAGGAGGAAGAAAGGCCCCAAACTGCAGGAATGGATAGTCATTCACCTCATTGAGGGCAGAGTGTCTTCATAATTAGCTGGGATTCTTCTCATGGAAGAATTGTCTGCTTCTGTTTGTCAATGTATTCAGTTATTTATATTAATATGGACTCACTAATTTTAAACTACTTTTAAATTTTGTTTTCCATATTGATCCAACTTTGGTTTCTTTCAGTTGGTGTCTTTTGACAAAACCTCATAGGATTTGTTGTTGTTTTTGTTTTTTGGTATTCATCTATATGCTTGTTTGTCATTATTTCTTGAGATTGTTTAAGAATTTCTGGCACTATTTGATACTCCAGAATCTTCTTATATAATCCCTGCTTATCGGAGAATCAACTGCTTTCCTAAGAAGACATAGTTGTCTACTTTAACCCATGCAAGAGACTTGACTTCCCATTTGCTATCCATATACTTACTTCAATTCCAGTGTACATGGTCAGTTCAGAACTGTTAAACTATATTTGGCGTACTTGGATAGTGGAATTGTATAGCCAACGAAGCCTGTGGGATTCAGAGTCACCAACCATGTGTAGTGCTTTTAGATAGTTCTTTTACACTACAATTTATTTTTATTGTTGTTTTTTTCCTTCTTTTTATCTTTCCTCCCCATTTCCTTTCTCCTCTCCTCCCACTTTCTGCTTTCCTCTGTCCTTCTGTCTTTCTTGTTGTGGATAAAGTCTCCCTGTGTTGCTCAGACTAGTTTTGAATTGTACATCCTTCCAGCTTAGTCTCCTAGTAATGGTGTTACTGCTTTTGAGACAGGATCAGAAGATAAGAAAAGTATGGAGGCCTGAGAAGAAAAGGATCTTTACATCATGGAGTTCAACTGAAGTTTTTTGCCAGCTGAGAAGTATGAGTTCGAGCACTGTTACCAGCATTTGCTATAAAGGTTATCAACATAGAGAAAACATTATTTTTACATATGGATAGTTAATTTAAAATTACTAACAACCCAACTTTAAGGTCTGAATGTATTTGACCTTGAGTAAGGTCTTATTTCTTTCCATTTTCTTTTGTGTGTGTGTGTGTGTGTGTGTGTGTGTGTGTGTGTGATCAAACAGGAGTACTATCTTTGCAGTCTGATGTCCTCACTTACTGCATCCAGGTGATCTCAGTTAGTATTCAACCACCTTCTAACTCACAAAAGTGCTACATCTGACTGTTGTAAAGATAGCGAAGTGTGACTCTTCTTTGAAAAGCTCACACCCTTGCTCTGGGGTGTGCCTTTCTTTTTGGAATGTCTCCCCTTTTCTTAACTCTCATACATCAAGTCAAGTATCTTTATGAGGTCTCAAGTCAGCTTCATACTGGCTTGTTCTGAAAGCCACAAATCCTGGGTTGGCCTGAGTCAAGGTCCCTCAAGAATTAGGGGAACTCCTGAGAGCGCGAGGGCAATACAGTGGAGCTGTGCCTTTCACCTTGGTCTCACTCATTGCTGACAGGATAAGCCACTGTTTCTTGGAGTAGTTGCTTTTTAATACCGAAAATTTATGACTCTACCAATCACTACAGTCATTGGACGTAGACTGAGATTTGCAGTTGAAGACAAATTTCTTTCCCAGGGGAAAAGGTGCTGCACATCCAAAACAAAAAAACAAGCAAACAAGAAACAAGGAAGAGGTAGGGACTGTCTTTCTCTTTTGGGACTTAAGATGCTAGGTTCTTCAGAGAAAGAAAACACAGAACAGCTCCGGGGAAGTTGGTGATATCAGACTTATATGTTTCAAGCAACAGCATGCAATGAAGTGCAGATTTGAGGAGGGAATTCTAGATTACTTTTTAAAATTTTAAATTTGCCCAAGAATTTCCAGTTTGAATCTCTTAGCCACCCCTACTGGTCATTTTCTAGGAAGATACTGTGGTTGTACAGATACTCACTGACACTACACATATTGTTTGGACTCTTAAACTATTTCTGGTGGGGTCATATGAGGCAAATTATTTAGTC
Organism: Myodes glareolus; assembly: GCF_982192425.1. Taxonomy (NCBI): domain Eukaryota; kingdom Metazoa; phylum Chordata; class Mammalia; order Rodentia; family Cricetidae; genus Myodes; species Myodes glareolus. The sequence goes on from NC_142046.1 coordinate 33,344,830, forward strand.
TCTTTATGTGTTAGTTTTCTCCCTTCTGAGTGGGCATACTGCTATCTATTGCAGAGTATTTGTGAGAATTAAGTTCATGCACACACAGAGAGAAAGAGAGAGAGAGAGAGAGAGAGAGAGAGAGACCTTGCAGTGGGGTGGAACACAGAAGGCTTCAGAGAAAAGAACCCTGACTTGAGTTGAAGGTATTTTCTTTTTATAAATTGATATTTATTGAGCTCTACGGTTTTCTCTGCTCCCCTCCCTGCCTCTCCCCTCCCCCTCCAGCCCTCTCCCCAAAGTCCCCATGCTCCCAATTTACTCAGGAGATCTTGTCTTTTTCTACTTTCTACTTCCCATGTAGATTAGATCCATATTTGTCTTTCTTAGTGTCCTTATTGTTGTCTAAGTTCTCTAGGATTGTGGTTTGTAGGCTGGTTTTCTTTGCTTTATGTTTAAAATCCACCTATGAGTGAGTACATGTGATAGTTGTCTTTCTGTGTCTGGGTTACCTCACTCAAAATGATGTTTTCTAGTGCCATCCATTTTCCTGCAAAATTCAAGGTGTCATTATTTTTTTCCGCTATGTAGTACTCCATTGTGTAAATGTACCACATTTTCCTTATCCGAGTTGAAGGTATTTTCAATTCATTATTTTCTTATAGCTCATAATTCCTTACCCTGCCTGGCTTGTTATATAAAAGAATTTCTCACTGATGATTGCAAACTTTTTGAAGTTTACACTTCAAAAAGTTTTGAAGTTATGCATGTTAGAAATGTATGTTATGTATTACACAATGTGGGTTAGGAATCTTTGCTGTATTAGGAAATGATCTGTCACAGACAGGAGAAAGGGGGCAGGAAGCTGGCTATCAGGAACAACTTCATAGCGGAGCTAATCCTTGATCTGTGCTTTGAGAGACGGATAGGTGTTTGCCTAAATGCCAAGAAGAGATATGCAGATTAAAGGCCGTTTTACGCAACAAAAGTACCATGTTAGAATCCCACATGCTGTGGACAGTTAGAGAGGTGCACAGCAACACAGGAGTCTCCAAGGAGTAGCATAGAATAGACCTTAAGTTCAGTATTAAGGTCGATAGAATGCTGGAAACAAGGAGAAGCCAAAGAGCAGACTTAAGGAGCGTCATGACCTTATCAGATTTGTGTCTTAGAAAAATCCTCTGACTTCAGTACAGAGAATAAAATTGCATGCTGTCGTTGGATCGCCTGGGAAGGAACTACTACATTGTTCACAAAGAAGAGCAGGGCTTGAACTAAGGTGGATGAAGGTGAGGACGGAATACTGTCTAGCCACTTGCTGGTTGCACATGAGGAGATGTAGGCAAGTTGAAAATCATAAATTTTTGGCTTAAGGTACTTGGGGAATAGAGTTGCTTTTGATGATACTCAGAATCAGCCATATTAATATTTTCACAGTTCTTTTATCCCTGATAACCATATATGAAATGACGATATTATGATTCTGAAGTTATTATGTGAAGAAATTAAAGCACAAAGTGGTTAAGTTTATTACTGAGCCATCCCTGGTTGGATATAGATCTAGGCCTGTTTGGCCTAAAAGTAGAATGCTGCCTCTGAGGAGGATGTCTTTAGAGGGAAAGACAGTGAATTTGTATAGACCATAAGAGGCCTGAAAGAGAGTCTTGTGAAATTGTACAGCTAGGTGTTGGAAAGCAGACCTAGTGAAAGCATGGGTTGTGTGGGAGATGGAGATTTAAAGGTCACTGACACATGAGTAATTCTTAAAGCCGTACTTCCCCCTTAATCTGGTAAAATGAGAGTTTTTGGGGAGTAGAAATAAAAACTATGGAGATACTGACATTCATTTATGATTTTTTTCTTGTCTAATTTTAAGAACATCCATTTTCCCCTTTATGGAGAAGATATGCCCACACTTATGAAAAAACCAGGGACCACTAATGGTAAGTATTAATGGAAAGGGGAAAAAGTCAGGACTCAGCAGTATTAATAGAGTAACTCAAATCAAGAAAACTAGCAACAGAAACTACCTAATAGAAGGAACACACAGAGAGAGAGAGAGAGAGAGAGAGAGAGAGAGAGAGAGAGGAGGGAAGAAGAAGAAGAAGAAGAAGAAGAAGAAGAAGAAGAAGAAGAAGAAGAAGAAGAAGAAGGAGAAAAAAGAAGGTGCCCATCCTAGCTTTCATCCAGGTACACCTTCCTCTCTTCCTTCCTTCCCCCTGGAGCCATAAGATCTCCCCAGCTCATCTGCCTTGCACGCTGGGCCTGGGCTGTGGGTACAACCCGGCAGGAGGCAGTTCCTGTGTTTTGATAGCCTGCCTGAGGACAGGTGGGCCCTGTGTCAGCTCAGCTACATTCCTGGCCAGCAAGGGGCACTGATCTTCTAGCAGACATCCATCGGAGGAGGGGATTTCCCCAGCTCAGCTGCCTTGCATGCTGGGCCTGGGCTGTGAACGCAACCCGGCAGGAGGGAGTGCCTGTGTTTCAATAGCCTGCCTGAGAAAAGGTAGGCCTTCTGTCAGTGAAGTCCCTGCCCAACAAGGGAACCTGACCCGGTATCAGAAGATCCAATAGAGAGCATTTGAAGGAGGAGATGGGCAGACGCCAAGGCAAGAACTCCTCCAACAATCTGAAAACAACATGAAAACACCAGATCCCAACGACCCTACAATAGAAGGACTTGAACACCTTAATCCAGAAGAAGTGGAAAAAAATGCCATTATGAAAGCAATAGAATCCCTTAAACAGGATATGAATAACTCCCTTAAAGAATTGGATGAGAAGTACAACAAAAAGTTTGAAGAAATGAGTAAAGAAATGGATGAGAAGTATAATAAAATTGAAGAACTGAGTAAATCCGTGAATGATACACTGGGAAACCAAGAAAAAACAATCAAACAGGTAATGGAAACAGTTCAAGAATTGAAAACTGAAATGGAGGCAATGAAGAAAACACAAACCGAGGGCCGGCTGGATATGGAAAATCTAGGTAAACAAACAGAGACTACAGAATCAAGCATAACCAATAGAATACAAGAGATGGAAGAACGAATCTCAGATTCTGAAGATACCATACAGAAAATAAATGCTCTGATCAAAGAAAACAGCAAATCCAACAAATTCTCATCACAAAACATTGAAGAAATCTGGGACACAATAAAAAAACCAAATCTAAGAATAATAGGGATTGAAGAAGGAGAAGAACTGCAGATCAAAGGCCCAGAAAATATATTCAACAAAATTATAGAAGAAAACTTTCCCAACCTAAAGAACAATATTCCTATGAAGGTTCAAGAAGCATACAGAACACTGAATAGACTTGATCAAAAAAAACCATCCTCTCGCCATATAATAATCAAAACACAAAACATACAGATTAAAGAAAGAATATTAAGAGCTGCAAAGGAAAAAGGTCAAGTAACTTATAAAGGTAAACCTATCAGACTTACACTCGACTTCTCTATGGAAACCATGAAAGCCAGAAGGTCCTGGATAGAGGTACTGCAGAAACTAAGAGACCATGGATGCAAACCCATACTACTATACCCAGCCAAGCTATCATTCACTATCAATGGAGAAAACAAAATATTCCAGGATAAAAACAAATTTAAACAATTCGTAGCCACAAATCCAGCCGTACAGAAAGTAATAGAAGGAAAATCGCAACCCAAGGAATCCAACATTGCCAACACTGCCTACAATAACTCAGACATCTAGCGACCTTTCACAAGCACAACTTAAAGAAGGGAAACATACAAACTCTACTAAACAAAAAAAAATAATAACCGGAGTCAACAACCACTGGTCATTAATATCACTTAATATTAATGGACTCAACTCACCTATAAAAAGGCACAGACTAAGAGATTGGATACGAAAACAGGATCCAACATTCTGCTGTTTACAAAAAACACACCTCAACCACAAAGACAGACATCTATTCAGAGTAAATGGTTGGGAAAAGGTTTTTCAAGCAAACAGACCTAAGAAACAAGCGGGTGTGGCCATTCTAATTTCCAACAAAATTGACTTCAAACTAAAATCAATCAGAAGAGATGGAGACAGACATTTTATACTCATAACAGGAACAATTCATCAGGAAGAAGTCTGGTTTTTAGATAAGTACCATGTACCAAAGTTAAATCAAGACCAGGTGAACAATCTCAATAGACATGTTAGTCGCGAAGAATTAGAAGCTGTTATCAAAAACCTCCCTTTCAAAAAAAGCCCAGGACCAGATGGTTTCAATGCAGAATTCTACCAGAACTTCCAAGAAGTGCTAATACCTATACTCCTTAATGTATTTCACAATATAGAAACAGAAGAGTCATTGCCAAATTCTTTTTATGAAGCTACAGTTACCCTGATACCAAAACCACATAAAGACACAACCAAGAAAGAGACTTACAGGTCAATCTCACTCATGAACATCGACGCAAAAATTCTCAACAAAATCCTGGCAAACCGATTCCAAGAACACATTAGAAAAATTATCCATTATGATCAAGTAGGCTTCATCCCAGAGATGCAGGGCTGGTTCAACATATGCAAATCTATCAATGTAATCCATCATATAAATAAACTGAAAGAAAAATAACCATATGATCATTTCATTAGATGCTGAAAAAGCATTTGACAAAATTCAACATCCCTTTATGATAAAGGTGTTGAAGAGATTGGGGATACAAGGATCATACCTAAATATAATAAAAGCTATTTACAGCAAACCGACAGCTAACATCAAACTGAATGGAGAGAAACTCAAAGCCATTTCATTGAAATCAGGAACATGACAAGGCTGTCCACTCTCCCCATACCTCTTCAATATAGTGCTTGAAGTTCTAGCAATATCAATAAGACAACATAAGGGGATCAAGGAGATTTGAATTGGAAAGGATGAAGTTAAACTCTCGTTATTTGCAGATGATATGATAGTGTACATAAGCGACCCCAAAAACTCTACCAAAGAACTCCTACAGCTGATAAACACCTTTAGTAATGTGGCAGGGTACAAGATCAACTTCAAAAAATCAGTTGCCCTCCTATACATAAAGGATAAAGAAGCAGGGAGGGAAATCAGAGAATCTTCACCTTTCACGATAGCCACAAATAGCATAAAATATTTTGGGATAACTCTAACCAAGGAAGTGAAAGACCTATTGGACAAGAACGTTAAGTCTTTGAAGAAAGAAATTGAGGAGGATACCAGAAAATGGAAAGATCTCTCCTACTCTTGGATTGGGAGGATCAACATAGTTAAAATGGCAATTCTACCAAAAGCAATCTATAGATTCAATGCAATCCCCATTAAAATCCCATCAAAATTCTTCACAGACCTTGAGAGAACAATAATCAACTTTATATGGAAAAACAAAAAACCCAGGATAGCCAAAACAATCTTATATAATAAAGGAACTTCTGGAGGTATAACCATCCCTGTCTTCAAACTCTATTACAGAGCTACAGTATTGAAAACAGCTTGGTATTGGCATAAGAACAGAGAAGTCGACCTATGGAATCGAATAGAAGACCCAGATATTAACCCACAAACCTATGAACACTTGATTTTTGACAAGGAAGCTAAAGGTATACAATGGAAGAAGGAAAGCATCTTTAACAAATGGTGCTGGCATAACTGGATGTCAACCTGTAGAAGAATGAAAGTAGATCCATATCTATCACCATGCACAAAAATCAAGTCCAAATGGATTAAAGACCTCAACATTAACCTGATCACTTTGAACCTGATAGAAGAGAAAGTGGGAAGTAGTCTACAAGACATAGGCACAGGAGACCACTTCCTAGGTAGAACCCCAGTAGCACAGACAGTAAGAGAATCAATGAATAAATGGGACCTCCTGAAACTGAGAAGCTTCTGTAAAGCAAAGGACACTATCAGTAAGACAAAAAGGCTGCCTTCCGACTGGGAAATGATCTTCACCAACTCCTCACCAGACAAAGGTCTGATCTCCAAAATATACAAAGAACTCAAGAAACTAGACACTAAAAGTCTAATTAAGCCAATTAAAAAATGGGGTACTGATCTGAACAAAGAATTCACAACAAAAGAACTTCGAATGGCCAAAAGACACTTAAGGTCATGCTCAACCTCCTTAGCGATCAGGGAAATGCAAATCAAAACAACTATGAGATACCATTTTACACTGGTCAGATTAGCTAAACTCAAAAACACCAATGATAGCCTATGCTGGAGAGGATGTGGAGTGAGGGGAATACTCATTCATTGTGGTGGGAGTGCAAACTTGTGCAGCCACTGTGGAAATCAGTGTGGCGGTTTCTCAGGAAACTGGGAGTCAACCTCCCTCAGGACCCAGCAATTCCACTCTTGGGAATATACCCAAGAGATGCCCTATCATACTACAAAAGTATTTGTTCAACTATGTTCATAGCTGCACTATTTGTAATAGCCAGAAGCTGGAAACAACCTAGGTGCCCCTCAATAGAAGAATGGTTAAAGAAGGTGTGGAACATATATACACTAGAGTTTTACTCAGCGGTAAAGAACAATGACATCTTGAATTTTGCATGCAAATGGATGGAAATAGAAAACGCTTTACTGAGTGAGGTAACCCAGACCCAAAAATAGGAATATGGTATGTACTCACTCATAAGTGGATTCTAGCCATAATTAAAGGTCTTTGCGCCTATTATTCGTGATCCTAGAGAAGCTAAATATGAAGGTGAACCTGAAGAAAATCATGTAGTTTTCCTCCTGGATATTGGAAGTAGACAAGAGTGCCAGGCAACATTGGGTGCACGGGGGCGGGAGTGAATGGAAGGGGAGAGGGTTAGAGAGAAGGGAGTAGGGAAGGATTGGGGAAAGCTTGGGGGATTGTGATGGGGGGTGAGGGAGGAAGGATGGTTATGGGAGCAGGGAAGTATATATCTCAATTAAGGGAGCCATTTTAGGGTTTACAAGAGAATTGATTCTAGAGGGATACCCAGGTCCAAGGAGAGATCCCCAGATTGTTCCCTGGACAGCAGAGGAGAGGGTGCCTGAACTGGCCTTGGCCCATAACCATACTGATGAATATTTTGCATATCACCATAGAACCTTCATCTGGTGATGGATGGAGATAGAGACAGAGACCCACATTGGAGCACTGGACTTAACTCCCTATGTCCAAATGAGAAGCAGAAGGAGGGAGAACGTGAGCAAGGAAGGCAGGAGCAGAGGGAACCTTCACCCGATGATGAAAGGAGATAGAGACAGAGACCCACATTGGAGCACTGGACTGAGCCCCCAAGGTCCAAATGAGGAGCAGAAGGAGGGAGAACATGAACAAGAAAGGCAGGACTGTGAGGAGTACGTTCACCCACTGATACAAGGGGACTGATCTAATGAGAGTTCACCAAGGCCAGCTGGACTGGGACTGAATGAACACGTGATCAAACCGGATTCTCTGAATGTGGCTGGCACGGGGACTGTCTGAGAAGCACTGGGACTTGTTTCCTCTGCATGTTCTGGATTTTTGGGATCCTAGTCAGTTTGGATGCTCACCTTCCTAGACCTGGAGGGAGGGGGGAGGAACTTGAACTTCCCGCAGGGCAGGAAACACTGACTGCTCTTAGGGCTGGAGAGGGAGGAGGAGAGGGAGTGGAGGGAATGGGAGGGTATTGGGAGGAGGGGCGGAAGTGGAAACTTTTATAAATTAATAAAAAAATTTAAAAAAAAGAAAAAGAAGGTAACTAAACCATATGTGCAATGTACAGAACACAGGAGTCTTATTGAGGAACAAGGAACAAGAGTCCTTCCTAGAGGCTGGAGAGATGGTTCAGAAGGTGAGAGCACTGGCTGCTCTTGCTGAAGGCTTGGCTTTGGTTCCCAGCACCCACAGAGCAGCTTCCATCTGTCTGTAACTCCAGTTCCAGGAGATGTCCTCTTCCGACCTCCAGGGGGACTAGGCATGCGCGTGATACACTTACATATGTGCATACAAACACGTCTACACATAAAATAAGGGCTATTATTTTATTATTTTTTTCTTATTCCTACACTAGGACAGAGGGGTGACTTTGTTGAAGGGTTTTTAATGAGTAGTGGGCGATGACATTTTGGTTACTCTGCCATTCAAAGGAAGAAGCATAAATCCCCTCCAAAGACATATAGTTTTGTGTGTCCCTCACTGCTTCTTGTACTTCGCCAAAGTGATCAATAGATAGGCACTGAAAGTTAAACAGATGCAGCTGTGGTGGCAGCTATCATCAATAACAGCTATGCGCTGGTTCTGACTCTGGGTCTCACAGCTACGCCCTATCTGCCTTCCCAACGGTGCTGCCCAGTAGGTGGGAATTTTTACATTTCATAGAATGAAGTGAGACCCAGATATGGAGTGAACCTTCAGAAGCCACAGAGCTGCGTGCACTGAGGGCTTTGAGATTCAAACGTGGATTGGCGTGGTTTCCAAATTTTCATTCTGTCCTTGAGAACAAAACGACGGAGAGGGGAGAGAGGTGAATGGCCGGGAGGCAGGTGAATGGTGGGGAGGAGGCCAATGGCAGCCCGTCTGGCGCCGGTCTGGTTTCTCTTCTCCCTACTCCCCTTTGGTTTGTTCTTAGTCGGTATAAGGGAGAGAATTTTATGGAATTCTAAAGGGTGATCAAAGTCCCAGCTCATGAGATTATTCAGAAGCTAATATGTAACCCTTGGGTGGGGGTTTCTAGTTCATCTGCCCTCACAGCTGCTTGCATTAATGCTTTCTGATCAATACATGTGGTCCTTTTCTGTAGCGTGTCTGAGTTCTCAATAATGAAGGATGCGCATGAAAGCAAACCAAGAAATCACAGGGTGCTCAACCTGCAAAGGCTATGGCATTGTGAAGACAGGAGTTTTAACCAATCAGAATGGACGAAAGACAACGTTTCTGGTCAGCCAAGCAGATCTAAAGCATACTAGAAACTTAGAAAAACTTGCTGTGTTATTTTAATGAAAGATTTTATCGAGCTTTTACTTGATTCCAATAAAATAAGAATAATCAGAAACATTTTAAAAGAAAGATCTGCCACAGCTTTGTTATTTGTCTTGCTTGCAGAGCTCAGCTATTGAAGATCCATCCCTTGCCTTGCCTGCCTGGAAGCTCCAGCAGCTCTTTAGTATTTAACACAACGCATGCTTTAGCTACTTTTAGAAAATCCACAGTTGACCTAGAAGCATCTTGTATGTTCTAGTCTGCTAAGGATAGCTGGCAACACAGGAATGTCATAAAGAAATCTCAGTGGATGTTATACTGTTGGTATACACCGAAGAGAGCCTTGTTTTAATAATTGCTTGTTTGATTTTTAGTTTGTGACTTGTGAACCTAACATAGGCTTTAACTGTCACATTGGCTTTTGACTGTTCCCTGTATGCCTGTGACGGTTAATGTCAACTTGCCAGGCTCTAGAATCACTTACGTGATGGCCTCTGTCTGCGCATATCTAGAGGAAATGTGCATTTTGCTAGCCCCGCTATGTACGTATTAGCTACTTTGCTTATTGCTATGACAAAGCAGCTGACAAACGCAACTTAAAGAGACCAGAATATCTGTTGACTCTTTCAGTTTGAAGGTACCGTCCATCCAGCAGAATACTGGAGTCCTTTGCTGAACAATTCATGACCACTGTGGAGACTTAGTAGGCCAGAGGTGCAATACGCACTGTCAACACCAGGTGTCGCTGCTCTACAATATAAAAAGCCACCGAGTGGTAACCAGGGAGAACTGATGTTAAGACCATTTTCCAATTGTGAAGTGTCAAGTTTTAGGTAGACATGAGTTCCACGTTAAACCAATTTGGATTATCCTGATCTTTTAAAAAAGATACTTCTGAGATATAAATGGACCGCAAAAATCAGTGGTAGAGGTGTGTTGGTTCAACAGGAAAAAGTTGGAAGAATCTCATTGTCCTTGGAACAAAAAGCAAACGTTTTCAGTTTAAAACTCAAACTGGATCCTGCAGACTGAAAGTAAGCAAAGGGCGCCAGAGCGAACCTTTGATTCCTGGCCTTAGACCACAATACCCATCTCGAGGTATGGGCTCCATGTCTTTGGTAGCATCCACGTGAACTCCGTCTCCCTGTGTAGATACTGAGATATCGCAGGTGTAGGACATACCGAGATAACAGGATTTAGCTCTGACTTTCCCATTCAGTTCCATATGGCACATAGTGATAACTCTGTGACGTCCCTGAGAGTTGAAACTCTGAAGCCAATATGACTATCCTAAATGCTATGTGCTTTCTCATCGACAAAACACCAAATATATGCCAAGTATGTGGGTGCTCAGGAAGTTGTGACTTTTGCTACTCCACAAATGTACCATTTGGACCTATAAAGGTGATTGATTCTGCTAGGAGCCTACCTATTTTTTTTTTTTTTTTTTTTTTACAGGTAGGTCTTTTGTTCCACTCCAGATGGGATCGTCCGATGAAATTATTGGACATTCATTGAAATTCCTTAAGGAATGAAAACCTCTAAAGTGGAGGTTTCTTGAGACGGTACAGGACAAACCGGTAAATCTCACCCCAGGATGAACTAAGCATGCTGCCCAGGTTCCCGCTTCTGTGCTGGGCTCATCTAATTGCTTACAGCTGCTGTTGTGCCGGCTCTGCATGGGGAGGGTTGGACCTGAAAATGGGAAGGGATGTCTAAAAAGTGCTTTGAGAGGAATGCTATCTGAAAGCTTACAATACCTTTACAGTTCCCGACTAGAAATACCTCCGCTGTACCCTGCACTGTGTTGATGGTGTTTCCTCTGTCTCGCCGTGTGGCGGGAATAAGGAAACCGTGAATTTTCAAAATGAAAATGTAAAGCTGCTTAAATTTCGGTATACAAACTATGACAAATGGGGAATGCTTTCAATAATACTACTAATATAAACCGTTTTTTTAGAGGAATTAGAAGATGGCTCAGTGGGTAAAATACATGTTGTGTAAGCATCAGGACCCGGGTTCAGTCCCCCAGCACCCACATAAAAAGCCCGCCTTGCTGTTGTATCCCTGTAATTCCAGTTCTGGGAGGCAGAGACAAACACACACACACACACACACACACACACACACATGAGAAAGTAGAGAAAAGGAATGATGAATATTTGATAGTCATCCCTGTGGAGTAGATTACAGTATTAAAATACTTGAAAATAGTCGATCACGTAGAACCTTGACTACTATAAATCCGTAGCTACACATTCACAGATACGCCCCGAGGTAGGACGGGAAACCGCGAGGAGGAGTCTTAATACAGAACGTACGGAAGGGGCAATCTAGCAGGAAACCCTTACCTGCAATTAAAAATGTCTCCTGGGACGCACACGATTCTGGCCACTAGGTGTCGACAAAAGACTTAGAATGTGTGGTGACTCTGCTGCGCTCGTGGCTGCAGACCCGGTTCCTGTTAACACAGCCCTTCAATTTATGGTAAAATGTTCTTTCAGCTGGGGTCTTATGAATGTTCAATGGAAACAGGAGCCATTTCAGAATCACTCCTGGGGATTTCTGTTTCGCGTTTCTTTGTCTTCCATTTTAGGACTGATAACTTCATGTCTGTGCAAAAGAGCTAATTAGTCTCATCAGGCATAAACTTGATCCCAGTGTCCGAATTGAGATTCAGAGACAGCGATGTTGTTTAATTGGCGGTCAGGGCTATTAGAAAGATCCCGGGGAGCAGAGGAACATTGCCGGGAGGTGATCTGAGCCAAGCACAAGGGTACGGATATACCCCAGGGCTGTGTGCTCCTGTCATGGAGAACATTCTCTAATTTGCTGATAATTTGCAACGGGGATATCCCATGGACACACCGAAGGCCTGGTAACTTGTCAGGTGAACCTAGCAGGCACTTCATTGGTCCACAAAGAGTATCAACAAGTATGCTATTCTTTGTAAGAAGCTCCCAATTCTATTGTAATTTGTTGCTCTTTGGTGGAAGCAGCAATAAATGTTTATCAATGGCTGAAGTAAGGTTATGGCTTTTATAAATGAACAAGAATAGACCGGGTCAAGTCTAATTCATTTTTTCCTTTTGATGGCATTTTGTGTTCTAAAGTGATGACATACAGATCAGATGATCTTTGAACCCTTTCCTCTATTGTTTTGGGCATCCTGTGTAATCCCGTCCCGCTGATATTTCTGCCCTCACTCCATCTACATACTAAAATATAATGAGTTCGGTCATTTTTGTGTTGCAGCTTTGGGTACTTCTTATCCACATGTTTGGCTTTATCTTCAGCTATCGTTAGCTTTTCCTGTCCATAGCCAACCTGAGCGCATACCTGCACACGAGCCTCTCTCTTGCTATCACCAGCCTGCATGCCCTTTCTTCTCCCTTCACTTAAGTAATCATGGCTTTTTAAAAACTGAGCTCCAGGTTGTTTCCTCCAAGGTGTGTCACACATCTGCTTTCTGAGACTTGTGTCCCTTGGTAGTGTTAGTTTGGCTCCAGGACATGTGGATACTACGTTTCATCTTCAAGTCCTTTGTATAAAATGGTGTATTGTAATATAATTTACACACAGAACCCCAAATACCCAAGGTCACTTCTAAATTATTATAGTATTTGATACAATTCGAGTATCGTATAAATACTTATTATACTGCTTTGTTTAAATACTGAGAAAAGATCTGCACAGAAGAATTTTTAAAAATGTTTTCCACCTGTGATTCAATCCACAGACGTGTAATTTGTAGACAAGAGCCAAAGGCATTATCACTCAGTTTGACTCGCGACTTTAACCCACCCCCTTGTTTCCTTATATATTAACATATAAATTAAATTATTATACATATATGCACAGCCATACACAACTAACTAGATTATAAAGTTCTGAGGGCAGGGAGTATAACTCCAGTGACACCAATGTAAATTGTATGTACACTTTTAAGGCAAATTTGCTCATCTATATGATCCCAGAGCTTAGAGTAGAGGAAGGGTTTGTTGGGATAACTAAGGAATTGATTTAAACTGTTAAACCCTGAATCACTGGTAATATTAGAATGTGACACCTGACGCGAATAACTTCATTACTGGGGACCTTTCAACCTCCAGCACAGCTTATCCCAACCATGGCAACTTCCTCAAGTCCATACAACTCTCGTTTCTCCTCCTCCATAATTAGAATTATGGTAATCAAATGAATATATGTATATAAATGGTACGGAATAGTTCTGGGCCTATAATAAGCAATCTATTGATTCTTTAAAAATGTTTTCAAATGGCGTTTTAATTTATTTTGGGCGTGTGGTGGAGGTGGACCCACGCATGCCAAGACACGCACATGGAAGTGCTTGTGGGAGTGGGTTCTCCATGCGGGTCTGCAGGGTTGAACTCAGGTGGTTGGGTTTGATGGCAGGCACCTTTACCTGCCAGCCACAGGTCTCTTGTAATGCATATAATTCTGATTGCAATCTTGTTCGAGGTTGCCTGGGAGTGAAGTCTGCCATCCAACTATGTTTTAAACCCTTCAGGGTCAGGATTTTCTCCTAACTATTAGCAAAGTGTGAGTGTCGTCTCTCTGAAGTTTCAGTACAGATGAATGTGACTTCCCTTCGTTTTCCACTGTCGTCTCACCGTAGACTTGTCTTTCTTTTAATTGTCCTCATAGGATTTATTTTCTCAGTGCTGTCTCTATTTATATGTTTTCAATGTTGTTGAGTGTTCTTCATGACTCCCTTCTGCCTACTTTCTATTTCCTTTAAGATTTTTTTCCCTTATTAAGAATAACATTGCAAAATTTGCAGGCAAATAGATGAAAATAGAAAAAAAGATTATCCCAGGTGAGGTAACTCAGACCTCGGAAAGATAAATGTAGAATGTATTCCCTTATATGAGGATGTTAGCCATTAAATAAATAATAACCAACTTACAACACATAGACCAAGAAAGGTTAGGCATAGAAGTAGGGACTGGGGGAACACATGAATGGATTTCCTTGAGAGGGGGGAATAGAATGGATTTTATGTGTGGACTTGGGCCACAAATCTCAGTATCAGTTGGGGAAGGAGAGGAGGTATAGGGTTGAGAGAGAGGATGCAGGGTTAGTCAGCACAAATTGAGGAGACTTTGAGAGATGGTATGGAAACTTAGTGCAGTGAAAAATTCCCAAAATATGTGAAAGTAATCCTACAGGGGTCTCATGGAAATCCCCTGAACAACCCAGGCTGTTGCTAAGACAATGGGTTGGTCTCTGTGTACTGACTGCAGGGCCCCCTTGTAGAGGATAGCACCCACTCATTGACCGTGGAGAAGCTGAGCTGCAGCCTATAAGAGCCTTCACCCCTATTTTCTAGTGCCCTCGGTGTGGAAAGGTGCTCTGCAGACTCCTGAAAGGGAAATAGGGGTACAAAACCAGCCTCAAAACTTCTGAATATGTTCTGCCTACAAGATATTCTAGGGCAGTGAGGGCACAGAACTTGTGGGAGTAACCAGCCAATGTCTGATTTGACTTCAAGCCAACACCATGAGACAGAACCCATACTGGACACTGGGAGACCTAGAACCAGAGACTGACTAGCCCAGAAATCTGGGGTAAAACCAAATACTACACTACTGGTCTAAAAAAAAAGTAAGAATAAAATAATTCTTAATGATAGGCTGTAATACTCACAGATGGGTGCCTTATTCAGTCATCTTCAGAGAGGCTTCCTGCTGCAGCAGATCAGAACAAACAGAGAGACCCACAGCAACACACACACACACACACACACACACACACACACACACACACATATATATATATATATATATATATATAGAGAGAGAGAGAGAGAGAGAGAGAGACTTTGGACCACACAGCTCTAAATGGGATGTCTCCATCAAATCCCTCCTCTCAGAGCTAAGAGAACCCTGTGGAAGAGGAGGTGGAAAGAATGTAAGAACAGAAGGGCTAGAGGACACCAGGAGAACAAGACCCTCTGAATCAACTGAGCAAGGCTCCTGTGAACTCTCAGAAACTGAAGCAGCAGGTACAGAGTCTACACCTATCTGCACCCAGTCCTCTGTGTATATAGTATAGCTCTCAGCTTACTAATTTTCTATGGAACTTGTGAGTGTATGAACGAGTGGGTCTCCGATTCTTGTGTCTACTCTTGGGGCAATTTTCTTTCTGTTGGTTTCCTTTGTCCAGCCTCAGTGTTTTTGTCCTACTGTGTTTTATTTTGTCAGGTTTCATTGTTATTTTCTAGAAGCCTGTCTTTTTCTAAGGAGAGACAGGAAAGAACTGGATCCAGAGGGAAGGGCAGGTGGTCAGGGACTGGAGAGAATAGAGGGAGGGGAACCTGTAGTCAAGATACATTGTATTATCTTGGATAATTTAATGGAGACTTTCCTTCTTTCCTCAAATGTAAGCATTTATTATAATTTCTTCCCTAAATTCTCCTTTAGCTGTAATCCATACTTCTTTGTCCCTCACCTCTCTTTCTTTTGACAGAGTCTCATTGCTTAGCACTGCTGGCCTGGATCTGGCCCTGAATTCAGTGCCTGTCTCTGCCTCCAGAGTGTTGGGATTAAAGGCATGTGCCATCACACCTAACAATAATACAGTTTGATATCCTTTTCATTTCCATTCAGTTAAAATGTTTTCTATTTCCTCCTATTATTTCTTGTTTCTCCATGAGTTATTCCAGTTAGAAGTATAATTCGTTTTCAAATATTGGAGAATTTCCAAACACCTCTCTGTTGATTTCTAATTTAAGTCTTTTGTTGGAGGAGGAGGGGCTTCTTGTTCTTCCCAGTCTCCCGGCTATCTTAGACCTGAAATAATCACACAGAGATCATATTATTTAAATCACTGCTTGGCCCATTAGCTCTAGGTTCTTATTGGCTAACTCTTACATATTAATTTAACCCATTTCTATTAATTTGTGTATCACCACACGGCAGTGGCTTATCAGCAAAGTTTTGGCATGTCTGACTCTGGCATGGCATCCCCCTGAGTCTGCTCTTCTTCTCCCATGCTATAGGCCAAGCCAGTTCTTTATTCATTAACCAATAAAAGCAACACATAGACAGAAGGACCTCCCACACCAGTCTTTTGTAGAAAGAGAGCATGCTTGTATACTCTCACTTTTAAATTTACTAAGACTTAGTTTGTATATTGAGTTGGTGAATCTTTGAAAGGTCTGTGTGTTCGTCTATTGCTGGGGCTGGTGTTCCATGTCATTTGGTCAAGCTAGTTAATGGCATTTATCAATTTTTCCTTGCATTTCAGAACATCTGATTTCTTACTCTATTAACTATTAAGAAAGAAGTATCAGTCCTCAAGATAAGTGGTCACCTCTCAAAACACCCCCAAGTTCACCCACTTCTACTATATGACTAAAACTGCAGACAAAGCCTAACCTTATATATGATTTTCCCCATCATACATACCTTGAAAAATAATTTTTGAAGTTTTTTTTTTTGTTTGTGTCTGGTGCCTTGGAAGCGAGATGATGTAGTAAGATCCCCTGACACTGGAGCTACAGAATGCTGTTAACCACCATGTGGTTTCTAGGAATCAAACATAAGACCTCGGAGAGAACAGAAGTGCCTTTATCTTTCGAACCATGCCATCACACCCTCATACATGCCTTTTAAAAAGATTTTATAAATATTTATTTATTTTGAGAGTGTTTGTGTGTGTGCACCCTCCTGCCTGGGTGCAATGTTGGTGGATGACACATGAGTTGAGGGGAAAGGACACGTTCCAGGGATTGAACTCACTTTGTCAGCCCTGGCCCCAAGTGTCTTTACCTGCTGAGCCATCTTACTGTCTCCACATATGCCCTTAAAAACCTTTCCCCCCTTCTCTTAGAAAGAAGCATTTTATGGCTCTTCTTTGGCATCTCCAAATTGCTAGCACCACTACCCGGTGCTTATGAGCCATTGACAAGAAAATAAGTCTAACTGGTTAAAAGCAATGCAAGACCCAACAGTCAATCAGATAATCAAAATAATCGGAATGAACACTAGGTGACTACTTGGTGGGCACATACACAGTATGGGCACTCTGGGCAAAGGGACTTCTGTCTGGTACAGGACAGAGGAGGACAGTGTAAGATGTCATGATACTACTCTGATGACACATAGCTTACACATTGTAACCTTGTAGTTCTTTTTACCAGGCATTGTTATCCGTTCAGACTTCCAGACCAAAGAGCACTTCAGTGCTCAGCTCCCATGACTTTATTTAATACTAATTGTCATCTTCATAGCTTGTTTCATCACTGTAGTCACACAAATGGAATACTTGATTTCACCACATGAATTTGGGGGTTCAATCCAGTTCCTGGTAGGTTCATAGATGCCTAGAATTATTATATCTTGTTGTTGAATTATTCTGTTTAATACAATGAAAAGTCTCCTTTCATGATAATATTTCTTGTTCTGATGTACGTTGTCTGATATTAATAGTGCCAGCTGAATTTTCTTGTGATAAACACTATCGTGATTAATATATTTCTAACATTTTATGTAGTTCAAAAATTATTTTTAATTATGCATTTGTGTTCATGTGTATACAGGTACCCACAAAAGCCAGAAGAAGGAATCAAGGGAAGTTTTGAGTTGCCTAATATGGGTGCTGGGATCTGAACTTGCCTTCTACTATTGCGTGTATGCACGTGTTTGTATGTGCATGGTGGGGGGGGGGGTGTAAGTTTGAGGTCAGTGGACAGCTAGTGAGAATCAGTTTTCTCTTCCTTCGTGTGTGTCCCAGGCTTGATGACAGGCCCTTTGGCCTCTGAGTCATCTTGTTGGTCCATTTATCTTTCTGGGTTTTTTTTTGATAGATTCTAAGATCTTCATCTGTTACACAAAATTTTAAGGTGTGTGAATTACTGCCACTGTGCATATGGTTGGGTTTAAATTCACAAATTTGCTGTTCTTAGAAATTCCTCACCATTCTTTACCACTTTTGTCCTGGTCCTCTTTCTTTCTTATGATCATGGGGAAGCTCATGGACCACTTTTAGTCCCATTTTATTTATATTGATAGTTTATAGCTTCTTATTTTCTTATTAAGTCATTTTTATGGGAATATTCTTAGCAAGTCAACCATCAGTTATTATAATTCTTTCTATGCAGCATATGAATTTTATAACATTTTACTTCTATCCCATAGCTTTTTTTCTTTTGCTATGGATTTTCTTGTACATACACCATGAACATCATTCTATAATGTATTTATTTTTGCTTTAAGTAGCCATTCATATTCTGAGGGTATTTGAAAATAATATATTTTTTTAACATACTCATATATGTTTACCATTTCTCCTTGTATTCAGTTTGTTTTGAGACTTAACTTTTCAGCTGTTATCAACTTCCTTCTGCCCAAGGAACTCCCTTGGGAAGTTGACCTTAGCCTTGTAAGGAAGTTCTCTTAACCTTGTTGAGGGTAACTGTGTTGACAATCAATTTCATTCATTTTGTGGTTTGTCTTTTGTTTGAAAGAAATTTTTGGTAACGGATTATTAGGCAGATATTTTATTTTCTTTTACACACCTTCAGCTTTCATAACTTCCGTGAAGAGTCATATCATGATGTCTCTCATTTTCTTGCGTGATTTTAAGATTTTCATTTTGCTACTAGTTTTTTTTTTAGCACGTTGATTATGCAGTGCTTTGGAATGCAGTGTCATTTTGAGGAATTTTAGAAATGCCCTTCGTAATCACAATTTTGTAGTTTACCAGTTGCTGATGGGAACCTGAGCTATATCTGGCTCTGTGTGAGCTCCCAAGATTTTTCTGACTTCTTTCTTGCAGTCCCTTCTCTAGCTTGGGTCATTTCCTGTCATATATACCCAACACAGGACTCATCTGGTAATGTTATATGGATTCTATGACAAAGCTCTACAGCTTTTTTCTTCATGTGTTTCCTACCTCTGGCATAGCATGTTCTGAAATGTAAATTTCTCAGTCTCCCTATCATCTGTTCCCTGCTTCTTTGACCTAGATGATGCTCCACTCTATCTTGTTGCCTGGAAACTGCCTATAGGATGTGAGAGCATGGTGAGTTTTTATCCTCTCAGAATTGTGGTATTTCAGTGCTTCTACTCTAATGTTTGCAAACCATGGTTTCTTGTGTTTCTAATACAGGGTGGTGCGCATGTGCTGAATCCATCTTCTTGAACTCCATTTTGGCTGGAAGCCTAAGTATTCTTGGGGAATAAGTGGAAATAGATGATTCTTGATTCTTGACATCTTGTTTCTAAAGACTAAGAAAATACTTCAGAATATATGATGAAAACAATGTCTATTAAGTTAACAAGAGCAATGCACACATAAGCATGTCAGCAATTTCTATCTAATGGTAAACAGAAGAATCACAGAAGCTTGCAGAATTAGAAAGATTAAGTAACATCATGAAATGGAGTCCCTTTCTCCTAGAGTCTCTAGAACATTTTAGAATTTTATAAAACATCACTTCAGATTCAGACATGACTGTTCAGACAGGTCATCATCAGTCTGGCAGGCAGTTGGCAGGAAGGGTCAAAGGAGAACTCTGTCAATTGTCTTAATGTTGGGTGTAAGCGAAAAAAAAACTTTAGTGTTCTTGCTTCATATGAGAAGATCATATGTTAAATTTCCTATAAACACATTATTTCCTTTAAACTCAGTATTTTTTTTTAAAAACAGCTTTTCCTATGAAACTGTTTTGATACATTCCTTTAGCTTTGACACAAATCTCAAGATATTCATTAGAGAATTTAGCATCTAAATCTTTCTTAAACATTGAAACCTTACAGCATATGGCATAGGCTTAGAAGAGCTGACTTGGCCCCTAGCTGAGCGGGTGGTTCCAGCAGCTGGACTTACCAAATCAGCTACCATGGAGACCCACATCTAGGGCTTTGAGTTGACCCATCCCCAACATCTATCCCATCTATGGCCTGCTGGAAAGTGTGAAGGGACTGGGCCAGTGGAACCATAGGGGCAGGAACTCCATGATGCAGGACAATAGCAGGATACCCAAGAGCAGTTTCAGTGAGGGACCAGTGCTGACTGTGTGCTAGAAGCCAGAGGCCTTGGACCTGACCAACAACTTATTGCAATGAACATTTGCAAGGAAAGCTGTTTGAGAGAATGGGTCTGCTTCATGATACACAGCAGCTCCTAATACCACTAAGATGAATGAAGAGGTCTTGGATAGGCAGGAAAGATGGAGGTGCAAAAGTTTTTTTTTTTTGATTAACATTTTAAAAATTTTCTGTTGGGGGATGCTATGAGCATGAGGGACAGATATGGAGATCCTGGAAAATGTGCGGGATTAGAGTGTATGATGTGAAATTCCCAAAAAATCAACAAAAATTATGTTAAAGTACATACAGCATTTTAATGAGCACAGCAATGGCGTTCAGGGATGATATTAACACACATGTGAATGTATTATGTATCCAGCTGTATAAGGAATATAAACACACACGTGACTATGTGTATACAGCTCTCTAAAGAATATAAATACACACGTGAATATATGTATACAGCTCTCTAAAGGATATAAACACACACATGTGACTATGTGTATACAGCTCTCTAAAGGGTATAAACACACACACACGTGACTATGTGTATACAGCTCTCTAAAGGATATAAACACACACATGTGACTATGTGTATATAGCTCTATAAAGGATATAAACACACATATGTGACTATGTGTATATAGCTCTATAAAGGATATAAACACACACGTGAATATATGAATACAGTTCTATAAATGATATAAACACACATGTGACTATGTGTATACAGCTCTCTAAAGGATATAAACACACATGTGACTATGTGTATACAGCTCTCTAAAGGATATAAACACACACGAATATATGTATACAGCTCTCTAAAGGGTATAAACACACACACACGTGACTATGTGTATACAGCTCTCTAAAAGGACATAAACACACAAACGTGAATATATGTATACAGCTCTCTAAACGATATAAACACACACGTGAATATGTGTATAGAGCTCTAAAAATGATATAAACACACGTGAATATATGTATATAGTTCTCTACAGGACAATGACCTTAACATTTTTTTCATTAGTCTTTTATAGTACCTTGAAATTCCAAGTAAGATTACTCCCAATTTTGTGCACTTAGAGCTATTTTCCTATTTTCTGAGCGATGGTGTGCAGGTGCTTTGCCGTGTCAGTTGGCTGCTGTGGGTTTCTAATAGTGTGTATGGGGATCTTTTTTCTTTCTTTTTTTGTTGCACTTTAAACTATCTTCTATATGTTAAATAATACTTAAAGTTTTATAGAAAGAACCCTAAAGATTTGTAGAACACATTTCTTGTATTAACATTCACAAATATTAGCCATGCTTCTTAAAAGAACTCTCTCTGACATAAATTTTTAAATACCAATTATAACAAATCTGCATCTCTAAATCAAAGAGGCAGTTAAAGTCAAATGGCCCAATTACAGGCTTATTTTAAAAAATGAATGAGTAAGAAAAGCCTTTTAGCTTCTCACGATGCTATTGTTCTTTTTGCAGGATGTCAGGAAGACACTCAGTCTTACTTTGATGAGGCTTGCATTGTCTTCTCTTCCTATCAAATTTCTGGAGGCTTTTCATTTGCTAGGAAAAAATTAGGAAGCTCCAGGGAAGTGAGAAGTAACAGGGAAGGAGTTTTAAAGAATTTATAGATGGAGAAACAGAGATGACTGAGCTGGCTTTTGCGCTCTGAATTCCATTGTGTAGGTTGAGCCTCTCCATCCTCATCATGAGCGCTGGTGATGATTAATGATGGATTGCAGGCTTGCACATGCATTCTGATATGATTAAGGGAAAGAACAATTCTAAAGAGAGCAATGTGATTTTTCTTGGTTGTTGTACTGATTTCTTGCTACTTTAATTGACCATCCACTTAAAAATGCCATCAGATATTATAAAAAACAGAAGCAATTCCTGTGAATTGATGGGATCACCATACACATCTTACAAATATGTGCTATTTTTAATTATAATCATAGCTTGCATTTTTATATGGTTCATTATAGGGTTTTTTTGAGATTGCTGCATTTGTAAATTGTGAATTATAAAACTTTTCTTTTTCTCTCTGTAGTCATGGCTGTCCTGGAATGTGCTCTGTATTCCAGGCTGACCTCAAACTCAGAGATCAATCTGCTTCTACCTCCCGAGTGCAGAGATTAAAGGCATGCACCACCACTAGTTGGTTTGACTCAAAAATTTAATACGTAGTTTCAAAATACTTTTTATTCCAAAACCTTTTCTAAGGATAAATTTACATAAAAATAGGGGTACATGTTGTCACATTTCCTAAATATGTAACTGAACATTTTCTGTCCTGGAGATGCTCAGTCCCAATTTCCTGGTAACCATTTTCCGAATTATCACATAAAGGCTTACATTACTTATAAATTCTTAGCTGATAGCTCAGGCTTATTACTAGTTAACTCTTACACTTAAATTAATCCATACTTCTTATCAATGTTTTTCCACGTGGCTTGGTACCTTTTCTCAGTACAGCATCCTCATCTTGTTTCCCTGCATTTGCCAGAGGCTCTCTGACCCCACCCTTCCTCTTCCCAGAATTTTCCTTGTCTGGCTCTCATGCTCAATCTCTTACTGCCCAGCCATCGACCAATCAGCTTTTATTTAGCAATGAGCATAGTACACAGCAAAAGTACATAATGTATCTCCATTTACGTAGTTAATCAATTGATTTAGTGGTAGACTACCTTATTTGACACACATTCTCCACATTCTTTGTAGGCTACAGGAATATAGAGGGAATGTGAGCATTTACAAATTCATTGAAGAGAAACATGGGGGTGGAGAATGGTTTCTGTGTGGACGTTATGGAGGAAGAGGCTTTAACTCCTTTCGGTTCTTTTCTCAATTATACTCCATCCATTTCCAGTCTCAGCTACCTCTCAGGATGGTTATATGGCAGCTAGATGAGTCCAGTCCAGTTAATATTTTTATGGCTATTTAATTACTCTTGGGTAAACCTGCTACTCTACTGTAATCATCTTAATGCCAGATTTCATTCTTAAAATTTTATTTTACTACCTTTTTTTTTTTGCTCTTGATTTTTCTATCTTCTCATCACACTTTAGACCAAAGTTTCCCTCAACTGTGTGAATAATTTCTCAAATGTTTTTGGAGGCTGGAGAGATGGCCCTGTCAAGAGCATTTGCTGCTGTTGCAGAGAACTCGAGTTCAGTTCCTCGCACCCACGTGACAGGTAACTCCAGATTCAGGGGTTCTGATGCTCTCTTTTGACTTCTATTTGCAACAGGCATGTACATGGTGCATATACATTTTTATTCATGAATAAAAATCATAACGGAAAGTCAAAATGCTTTCTGGGTATAACAGGAATTTCTCTTTCCTACACTCTCACCCCTTCCTTCTGTTTTCATCACTTCCTCCTCCTTTCTCTCTCTTCCTCCTTCCTCTCCCTCTCCTCTGCCTCGTACTAAGGATAGGGATGAACACATCATACCCTCTCTACAGACACTATTCTCCTTAGTGTTAACTCCAGCCCTGGCATTTTCCTTAGTGATCTCCTATTCCCCATGTCTCATTCCTTATGTCCCAAGTTCCCTATCTTTCTTTCCCTTAGTTTATTCTCTTGTGTGGGAGATTACCTCCTCTAGTAACCCTGATTATTTGTTTTATTGTTATTTTAAATTTTCATTTGTGTATTCTTTGTACACGGTACCATGCTTTCATACAAGTATGTGTTGTATGCACAGCATATTCCCCCATACCTCCCTTTTCTCTCCCTTTCACCCTTCCTACTAATACCTGTGCTAATACCCACCCTATTAATACCCCATTTGATTCCCAAGACATTTTCATGCCTAGTCACATGTCTTGTTTACATACCTGATTTTTTTTATATCTATAGAACCTCTAGGAACTATAAATGAGAGAAAACATGATTATCTTCAGTTACACTCATTTATATACAAGTGACATCATTCTTCATGGCTAAAGTAGTCCATTGTGGCTATATACTTGATTTTTAATAGTTAATACATGGCTATATACTTGATTTTCTTTATTCATTTCTCTTTTGTTGAACCTATAGGTTGGGTCTACAACTTAGATATTGTAAATAGGACCGGAGTAAACATCGATGCCCATGTATTTATGTAATAGATTCACCTGGAGTCCTTTGGGTAAACAGGAGTGGTATAGCTGGGTCATATGGTAGATCTCTTTTCAGTTGTTTTAGAATATCCACACTGTTTTACATAGTGGTTAAACTAGTTTACATACCCACCAGCAGTGTATAAAGTTTCATTTTTGTCTATGTCCTTGCCAGTTTATGCTTTTATTTTTATTTTTCTTTATGAATGGCATTCTGACTACAGTAAGATGGACTCTCAATGTGAATGTATGTTTACTTAATGGGTAGTGTGGTTAATTTTTTTATATGTGTATTGACCTGTCTGTTTATTTTACTTCCCATTTTTCAATTGGATTATTTAATTTTTCTTACTTAATTTTGGGTTCTTTTTTATTCTAAATATTAATTCTCTGTCATATGTATAGTTATAAAGATTTTCTCCCAGTCTCAGTTGTTTCTTTGCTCTGTGGAAGCTATTTCATTTCATACATTCCCATTTGGGAATAGTTGACAATGGTGTTGAGCAACTGAAGTTTTATTTGGAAAGTACTTGCTTATGCCCATGTCTTCAAATGTTTACCCTACTTTTTTTTTTTTTAAAAAAAAATAGTTTCAGAGTCTCGAGTCTTATATTAAGGTCTTTGATCCATCTGGAGTTGAATTTTGTGTTTCATTCTTCTACATGTGGACTCTTGGTGTAGGAGTTCCTTCTGTTTGTGTGTTGCTTTTCATTGGTTGATGAATAAAGAAACTGCGTTGGCCCTGATAGGGCAGAACTTATGTAGGTAGAGAAGACAGAACTGAATTCTGGGAGGAAGAAAGCAGAGTCAGAGAGAAGCCATGGATCCTCCACCTCAGACAGATGCTGGTTAGAATCTTGCTGATAACCCACAGCCATGTGGCGATACACAGATTAATAGAGACAGGTTAAATCACGATGTGAGAGTTATCCAATAAAAGGCTAGATATAATGGGCCAGACAGTGATTTAATTAATACAGTTTCTGTGTGGCTATTTCAGGTGTAAGCTAGCTGGGCATCTGGGATGAACAAGCAGCCTCTCCTTGTAACAGACTCTAGTTTTCCCTACATCATTTATTGAACAAAGTAGCCTCTTTTTAGTGCCTACTTTTGTCATTTTTTTCTGACATAAATCAGGTGGTTCAGCTGTGCAGGCCTGTATTTGGGTTCTCATTCTATTCTGCTGATCCATATACCTTTTTGGTTCCAGTGCCATGCTATGTTGCTTAATATGGCTCTGCAGTGAAACTGGAAATTGAGTACGGTGATACTTTCAAATTATTCTTTATGCTATGGATAGCTTTAGGCGTCTGGGTCTTTTGTGCTTCCATATAAACTTTAAGATTGTTTGTTCTCTTTCTGTAAAAAAATGCCTGTGTTACTTTTCTCTTTCTGTGATTAAATACCATGATTACAAGCAATTTAAGAAAGAAAGAGTTTATTTTGACTTACAGTTCCAGAGGAGTCCATAAAGTTGGGGGAAGCAGAAGCAGGTGGCCTTAGCAAAAGGCTTGGTGATCACATTCTTATGCACAGGAAACAGAAAAAGCAAGCCTGAGGTAGGGCAAAGTTATAATTTTTTTTCTAGTTGAAGAAAATTTTTTTCATACAGTATATCCTAATCATGGTTTCCCCTTCCCCATCTCCTTCCAGATTTTCCCCACCTCCCTATCCATCCAATTCCACATCTTCATTATCTTTCTCTTTAGGGAACAAAAAGGCAAATAAAACAAATAACCAACCAAACAAACAAACAAACTAGAATTTAAAAAGATAATAGAAATTAAAACAAAGAAAAATCACCAGAAACACCCCCCACACCAAAATTCATTAAAAACATAAAGCTGGAAACTGTAACATACAAGCAAAGACCAGAGAGATACATAAACAGAGAAGCAAAAAACCAAAAACCTTGCCTTCCATCATCAGAAGCAGGAAAGAGAGCTGACTCGTCCTCTTATCAGTGTGGCACTTGGGAAAGTGGGCCCTGCAATTCTTGAGTACAGGACAGCAGAGCTGACCTCATTGACCCTGTTGTCAGGGGTGCAGGTGAGAATGTGTGCTTGGGAGATCTGACCCAGCATTTCATCTGCCATACCATGGCATGGATGAGGGAAAGATCTTCCTGCCCCTGCCCATCACTGCCTGTGTCAAGTGGGAAAGCTGGTTCTGAGGTCAAGATAGTGGTCAAGAAGT
Organism: Myodes glareolus; assembly: GCF_982192425.1. Classification (NCBI taxonomy): domain Eukaryota; kingdom Metazoa; phylum Chordata; class Mammalia; order Rodentia; family Cricetidae; genus Myodes; species Myodes glareolus. The sequence goes on from NC_142046.1 coordinate 33,371,111, forward strand.
CTTTGCCCCCAGGAGACTGGCCCTGAGTTTTGCCTGGGCCACACAGGAGAGCTGGTCCTGATGGTATAGATGTGTGGGTGAGCCAGCCCTGAGGGTGTGAAAGCAAGAGAACCTCCTGTGCCCATTGCTCCTTGCTGCATAGGGAGAACTAGCCGGAGCAGTGCTGGAGAGCTCAGCCTGGTGGGGAGGATGGGGGAGATCTGGCTTGACCAAGCCTGCAAACCAGGGCTATGAGTTGGTCCACCCCAATACCCTCTCCATCTATCATCTATCAGAGTACATTAAGGGACCACTCTTGCAGATCCAGAGCTACAGGATCTCCGTGACACAAGGTAACAATAGGATACCCAAGGGGAGTCTCGGTAAGGGCCCAGTATTGATAGTAAAGCAGAAATCAGAGGCCTTGAACCAGGTCAATGACGCATTGCAATAAATACTTGAAAGTACAGGTAGATGAACTAAAGGGTATGCCCTGTGACTCACCGTGTTACACTACAGTATTCATGGCAAGATTTTTCTTTCTCCTTTCTTTTCTCTTAAGTTTTATTTTATTTTATTTTTTTTGGGGGGGGGAGTTACAAGGGCAGACGGCAATTACAAAGGAACAGGGAGATGAGTGGGATCGAGGTGCATGGTGTGAAATGCACAAAGAATAAATCAAAAGTTTTTTTAAAAAAAGCCTAAAGAGAGCAGTATGAAACAAAATCATCTACAAAACAGCATTGTTTGTTTTGTGCTGTTTATCTACTACTTGGTGTGGAGTGCAGTTTGTACACTCAGTGATATTCTACCAGAGAAAACTACCTTCTCCTTTCAAGCAGTAGTCAGTTGGAAATAGCTTTTTGGTTAGAGATGGGGCATGTGTCTACTTTCCCACATAGGTTGAGACACCACCTATCCTGAACCTGTGCAAACCCTGTGCCTGCTGCCACAGTCTCTGTGAGTTCTTATGTGCATCAGTCCTTCTGTCTAGAAGGTCTTGTTTCCTTGGGGTCCTCCATTCCTTCTGGTTCTTTCAATCTTTCTGCCTCTTCCTTTGAATTGCTCCCGAGGGGAGGAATTTGATGAAGACATCCCATTTAAGACTGAGTGTTCTAAATCCCCTCTCTCTTCACTTTGTTCAAATGTGAGGATCTGTGTTAGTTCCTGTATACTGCAACAGGAAGAGTCTCTGATGATGACTGAACAAGACACCGATCTATTGGTGTAAGAGAACACCACTAGGAGTCATTTTATTGCTATGCTCCTTTAGCAGGACTATAGTGTTTGGTTTTCACCTAGGCCCATGTCCTATCTAGTCTCAGGTTCTTTGCCACCTGAGCAATTTCTTTCTTTCTTTCTTTTTTTTTTTTTGGCCATACCAATTTCTGATATTTTATTTTCATTTTTTAATTAAAAATCTCCACCTACTCCACTCCTCCCATTTTCCTCCCCCTCCCCTCTCTCCCTCCCCTTCTCTCTCCAATCTTAAGAGCAGTCAGGGTTCCCTGCCCTGTGGAAAGTCTAAGGCCCTCCCCCCTCCATCCAGGTCTAGGAAGGTGAGCATCCAAACAGACTAGGTTCCCACAAAGTCAGTCCATGAAGTAGAATCAAAACCCAGTGCCATTGTCCTTGGCTTCTCAGACAGCCCTCATTGACAGCCACATTCAGAGAGTTCGGTTTGATCATGTGCTCATTCAGTCCCATACCAGCTGGCCTTGGGGAGCTCCCATTAGATCAGCCCTGCTGTCTCAGTGGGTGGGCACACCCCTCGTGGTCCTGACTTCCTTGTTCATGTTCTCCCTCCTTCGGCTCTTCATTTGGACCTTGGGAGCTCAGTCCAGTGTACCTGAGCAATTTCTATCTCATGGAGTGAACTTTAAAGCTCATCAGAAAGTGGTTGGTTACTTATACAACATTTGTGCCACTATTGACCAGGGTATCATGTAAGCAAGCCACCATTATAAACTTTAAGTTTCATAAACTCTTAAAGTCCACATCCAGTGACAAACTTCCTCCATCCAGGCTCTATCACCCTGAAGTTCTATAACTTCCTCAAAAAAGCTCCACTAACTATTCAAATACACAAGCCTACAGGGGAAATTTCTCACTGAAGACAGCACAATGTCATTGAAATGTTGAGGGAGGTTGCATTGAACCTATGGATGGCTTTTAATAACATAGCCATTTTTATAATATTAATTCTTCCGATTTAGAAGCATGGAAGGTATTTCTGTCTCTTAGTATTGTGGTGGATTGAATGGATATGAAACTATAGGCTTATATACTTGAATTTGGTGCCAGTTGGTAGAACCTCTTGGGAAGGATTAAGAGGTATGGCCTTGTCGGAAGAAATGTGTCAGTAGGGGTGGGCTTTGAGGTTTTGAAAGCCCACACCAGGCCAAGTCTTTCTCTTTCTGCCTCCCGCCTGTGGATCAGGATGTAAACTTTCAGTTGCTGCTCTATCTCAATGTATACCTGCCACCCTTCTCTCTTTTGTGAGGATCATGGATTAATCTTCTGAGACTATAAGCAAGTGCCTAAATGGTTCATCCTACAAGCTGCCTTGGTTAGTATGTCTCCTCACTGCCATAGAACAGTAACTAACGTAGCGTCTTCCTTGATTTCTTTTTAGGTGTTTTAAATTTTTCATTGCTCTGGCCTCTTATTTCCTTGGCTAATTTTATTATATACTGTTTTACATTATGAAGGGGACAGTTGTGAATGAAATTGTTTCACTAATTTTTTTTTTCCCTCAGAATGTTGGTTATGGCAGATGGGAAGGCCACTGATTTTTGGATGTTTATTTAGTATCTTGCCACTTTGCAGAATATATTTATTATCAAAGAGTTTCCTGGTGAACTTGTTAATGTATGTTATATATAGAATCATATCATCTGTAAATAAGGATGCCTTGACTCCTTTTATTGTTTGTATCCCTTTTATTTCTTTTCTTATCTTTGTGTTTCAAATAAGTCTTCAAATACTATGCTGAATAGGAGTGAAAAAAGTAGATACCCTTGGTTTTTTTTTTTAATTTTAGGGTAATTTGAGTTTTTCATCAATTAATGCTGACCATAGTTTTGCCTTTATTATGTTGAGATGTTTTTCTTCTATTCCTAATTTCTTTGGGACTTTTACAATGAAAGGGTGTTTGATTTTTGTCGAGGCCTTCTCTTCATCTGTTGAGATCATCATGAGATTTCTGTCCTGAAATGATAGTTTATATTTATTGAATTGCATATGTTAAATCATCCCTATGATTTTTAAATGAAGTTGTGTTAATCCTAGTGAGTGATCTTTTTGATGTGTTCTTGAATTTAGTTTGCAAGTGTTTTATTGGCCATCTATGTAACCAGGCTCTCATGAGATTAATTTATCCTTCTCTTTCTTTGTTTCTTTTGTTGTGTTTCTTTCTTTATCTGGTTTTGGGTATCAAGGTGATACTGGCTTTATGAAAAGAATTTGATAGCATCCTTTTCTTGTTATTTTTATGAATTAGTTCAGGAACACTGGTTTTAAAACCTCTTTAAAGCTCTGATAGAATTCATCTATGAATCATCTTGGCCTGATTTTTTTCCCCCCAAACTGGGAGATTCTTAAAAGTTTTTATTTTAAAATATTTTTTCATTATTATTTTTAATTATGTGTATGTGCATGTAGGTAGGTATAAGTAGATATAGGTGCTTGTAGAGACCAGAAATGTCAGATTCCCTTGGAGTTAGAGTTACAGGCATTTGTGAGCTGTGCTTCCTGGGTGCTGGTTACCAAACACATGCCCTTTGGGAGAGTAGTAAGCACTCTTAACCAATTCAATTGGGAGATTTATTTTTCTTCCAGGTTTTAGTTTTTATTTTGTATTTATGAGTATTTTGCCTGCATTTATGTCTATGCATGTAACACCTGAGAAGGCCAGAAAAGGGCATTGGATATGCTAGGACTGGAATTACAGTTATGAGCTACCATATGGGTGCTGAGAATCAAACCTGAGGCCTCTGGAAGGGCAACCAGTCTCTTAACTCCTGAGACATCTCTCCACTTTTCCCTCCAGTCAGGAGACTTTTTTTTTTTTTAAAGTAAATTTTATTAAATTATAAAAGTTTCCATTTCCGCCCCTCCTCCCAACACCTTCCCACTCCCCCCACTCCCCCTCCTCCTCTCTCTCCATCCCCCAGGGCAGTCAGGGTTTCCTGCCCTGTGGGAAGTCCAAGCCCCTCCCCCCTCCCTCCAGGTCCAGGAAGGCGAGCATCCAAACAGACTGGATCCCCAAAATCCAGCATATGCAGAGAAAACAGGTCCCAGTATCATAGTCAATGGCTTTTCAGAAAGACTCCGGGCCAGCCACATTCAGAGAATCCGGCCAAATTCCGAGAATCTGGTTAGATCACGTCCTCGTTCAGTCCCAGTCGAACTGGCCTTGGTAAACTCTCATTAGATCCGTTCCCTTGTATCAGTGGGTGATAGCATTCCTCGCAGTACTGATTTCGTTTTTCATGTTCTTCCTCCTTCTGCTCCTCATCTGGACCTCGGGGGGCTCAGTCCGGTGCTCCAACGTGGGTCTCCGACTGTATCGCCGTCCTTCGCCAGATGAAGACTCTATGGTGATAAGCAAAATATACATCAGTATGGTTATGGGCCACGGCCGATTCAGGCACCCTCTCCTCTGTCCAGAGAACAATCTGGGGGATCTCTCCTTGGACCTGGGATCCCATATATAATCAAGAGGAGACTTTTTTTTTTAAAGTCACAACTTTATTTATTTATTTTTGGTCATGGAGAAGCAGTGAAAGTAGAACATACACAAAGAAAGAAAGGTAAAAAGCCCTGAGACATAAAGCAGACAAAGAGAAGCAGATTAGAACAAGAGCTTAGGTAAGACTGAGCATTCATAAGTAAAACAAGTCTCTGTGTCATGATTTGGTAGCTTGTTGGTGGCCCAAAAGAAAAAGCCTGGTGCAAAACTCTATATTGTTGTATGTGGGCATTTTAGATGGGCATTTTATGTCAGTGCACTGTGTATACTCCTGGTGCACTCTGAGGCCAGAATAAGGCATTCAATCCTTTGGAACTGAAGTTACAGATGGTTGTGAGCTGCCCTTTGGTTGCTTGGAATTGAATTCTGTCTCTTTGGAAGAGTATCCAATGCTCTTAATCTCTGAGCCATCTCTCTAGTTCTGGAATACAAATTTTAAAGGTATGTCTTAATGATTTCCTACATTTTATTGGTATCTGTTTTAAAGCTTCCTTTTCCATCACTAATATTATTAATTTGGTTCTTGTTTCTATTACTTTGGCTAAGGGTTTGTTGATCTTGTTGATCTTTTCAAAGAACCACCTCGTCTGTTTCATTGATTTACTTTATTGTTTTTTGTTCATTTCTCTTTAATTGATTTCTACCTTGATCTTAATTAATCATTTCTATATTCTGATTTGGGATTTGGTTTTAAGTTTTTCCCCCAAATTTCTAGGTATATAATTAAATTATTTATTTGAGATCCCTGTAATCTTTTTTTAATATCTGCACTTGGAGCTGTAGACTTCCCTTAGGGCTCCTTTTGTTGGATTCCATAGTTTAGGATATGGTGTTTGTTTTCACTTTATTTCTATTCTGCACATTTTCCATTGCCTTCTTGCCTTCTTGACTTCTCCAATGATGAACTCATCACTCGGTAGTCTGCTATTCAGTCCTCATGTGCTTATGCATGAGCTTTAGTGTCCCTTGTTAAGAATTTGATTCTCCACCCCTCCAATCACACCGCATTGTGGTCAGATAGCATACAAGAAATTATTTCAGTTTTTCCTATGTTTGTGATGATGTAGTTTGCATCCTATGATATGATGTATTATAGAACAAGTTCAATGGACTGCTGAGAAATGTATGTGGTGCAGAGTTTAGATGCAATGTACAGCAGATGTCTGTTAGAGCCATACAGTCTATGATGTTATATAACAACCATATAACCTATGATGTTATGTAACTCAGATGTTTCTCTGTTTATTTTTTTGTTGAGATGACTTGTCTATTAGTGAATGTGGGTACTGAAGTCACCTAATATTGTTATGTTTGGATTAGTCTGTGCCTTGTTTTTTTTACATCTAATAATATCTGTTTTATGGAATTGGAGACATTCACATTCATGTGGATATGTTTAAAATTGAAATGTCTTCTTGATAAATCATTCAATTAATCAGTATAAAGTGACCTTTATGTCTTCTGATTGATTTTGGTTTGATATCTGCTTTGTCAGATATTAGAACAGTGACCTTTGCTTGCTGTCCGGGTCCATTTGCTTGGAATACCCTTTTCTCCCTTCTCGGCCTAAAGTTTTATCTGTCATTGATAGTAAGCTTTATTTCTTAGAGACAACCACAGATGTATCTTATTTATCTTTTTAATCCAGTTGACTGATCTCGGTCTTTGGGGAAACTGAGATCCTTAATAGATTTTTTAAAAATGAAAGTCAAGTGCTAATTCCTATCATTTTGTTGATGCTGTAGTATTTAGTGTTTTCCCACCTCTCATTTCCTTCACTACTGCTCTAGCCTGCTCTATTCATTTCTGGAACTCTTACTGATGTGTTTATATTTCTCTTCAGTCAAATTGGCTCATTCACGTATCTTCTGTAGTACTGACTTAGTAATTGTGAATTCATTTATCTTTTTTTTTTTATCGTGGAATGTTTTATTTTCCCCTTCAAACATAACAGATAACTTTACTGGGTATAGTAGTCAGACTTGATGGTTATCTTTCAGAACTGAAATAAACCATTCCAGGCCCTATAGGCTTTTAAAGTTTCTACTGAAAATCTGCTGTTATTTTGATGGGCTTGCTCGTAGGCTAAGAATTGCAGTCTTCTGCAGTTTTCAATACACTTTCTTTTTTCTATATATATTTAGGGTTTTAACTATAATGTGATGTAGGAACTTTCTGTTCTGGTATTGTCCATCTGGGGTTCTGAATTCCTCCTGTACCTGAATGGGCATCATACACTCTAGATTTAGACATTTTCCTACATTTTCTTGAAATATTTTCTATGACCTTTGCATGAAATTATTCTTTGCTCATGATTCATAAGTTTTCGTATTTCACCATGTCTCGTTAGATATTGAGTATTCTGTCCATAGTGTCTCATGAACACATCTTTGCAATTATCTAAATGTTCCTTCTGGTTTCAGTACCTTGCATTTAGTCATAATTTCTTCCCTGTAAGTGGGCCTTAAGTTCAACCAGACACCTGTTCACAGGTGTGAACCACCTAAGAGGAGAGTCTACCTGTTCTGAGCTTGTGTGCTGTGCACGACTCAGAGTGAACACGAAAGGGATTCTCAAGTCATTTAGTGGTGGCAAACACCTTTAATCTCAGCACTCAGTAATCAGAGGCAGGTGGATCTTTGTGAGTTCTAGGCCAGCCTGGTCTACAGAGGGCATTTCTGAACAGCCAGAGCTACACAGAGAAACCTTGACTTGAAAAACAAACAAACAAACAAACAAACCAAAGAAAACCCCAAAACATAAAATACAAAAAGCAAGCAAGCAAACAAAAATGATGCTCAACAAATGAGCATTGCTTGCTTTCTCCCATGTGTTTAGTGAAGTTTCTTTTGCTTTGATAGTCTGCTCGCCCACCATCAACATTAATACTAAGGGCATATGTGCATGTGAATTATTAACGTGTTCTGAGAAATTAAATATTAATAAAAAAGTGTAAAGTCATATTTTAAAAGATATATAGATTGGCTAAATGCATAAATGAGAGTATTTAAAGATGAAAAACTGTTAACTCCAAATTATTAATGGCAGAGCCATTTGAAGAAATTACTGCTCTCTTCCCAGTTGTAAACAAACAGACAACTCAGTGACAGACTGACTTAATAATACTGAGAGTATTTGCACAGGGTGGAGGCGAGGAAAAAGGAATGTTCCTGATTTTGGAAAGTGCTCCAGATGATTTTATTTGGGTGTTTTGGCTTATAAGCATCACCAGAAAAAAATTATGGGGGTTGGTTTTAATGAACCATTTTAAAAATCGGTTTTGTTCTACACATGCTCAAGGTTATGGGGCACATAGGTAATAAAGATATGAGTCTTTACAAATGACTCCATGCATCATTTCCCCTTGTCATTTCAGTTTTTCTCTGTGTGATGTTGAGACAAGGGTTAATCCACTTTAATTCTGTTTTCTGCTGGTTGGAAGACTTGACAGGAGAAGAGAGGAAAGAAGGGAGGAGCCCTGCTCACCGCCATCATGGCACCCTGACTGCTCTTTAATAAGGCTCAGATTTTCCCCCAGAGACCCTAAGACTAGTAGGTAAGATATTGCTCTATTCTGTGCGTAAGTCCGGGCACAGTCAGAGGTGTACTGACGCCAGGTCTCCTAGTAGATGGGGTTTAGTCCAGGGAATGGATTATATAATGATAGAGAGGAGCCACAGTGGGTTTTCCAGGTGGGAAGCAGACCTCAGAAAAGAAGGGTTACCTGGCAGGGGCTGCAACTTCTCGAACTTTGTCTTGGAGACAGAGACAGATATGGAGAACTCTACTTATTTTCTCCCTCCTGATATTAATATCCCAGCAAATTCTCATATATTCCCAAGCCGTCGCACAAAAAAGGCATGAAAGAATCACCCTCAGGTTGAGGTAGAGCAAGGAAGAGACAGGGAGAACATATATTGGCCAGACACAAGAATATTGAATACATTTTAGGGAATTAAACGCAGGAAGATTAAGAGCCACAGACAGGGCCCAGGAGTTGTGAGAACACTTATTGTTCTTGCAGAGGACCAGGGTTCAGTTCCCAGAACCCATATTGGGTGCCCATAATTCCTGTTCCAGAGCATTCCCATCCTCTTCTAGCTTCCTCAGGCACGTGCATGCACACACACACACACACACACACACACACACACACACACACACGCATGCATATGCACAAAAGAGAATAAATAAATAAATCCTTTGAAAGCGTCATGTGGGTTAATTTGTTTTTTTTTTTAGAAAGTAATTTTATTAAATTATAAAAGTTTCCATTTACGCCCCTCTTCCCAACACCCTCCCACTCCCCCCACTCCCTCTCCTCCTCCCTCTTCGTCCCTAAGGGCAGTCAGGGTTTCCTGCCCTGTGGGAAGTTCAAGTTCCTCCCCATGTGGGTTAATTTGTGACACTCCCTCCTATCTGACAATATCCTCACACATACTCCTTCCCTAGCATTTTCAGTGCATGTACGCACACGTGTTTGCCTGTGCATATCCGAGGTCTTTGTTGAGGTTATGGCCCAGTCATGAGAAGAGTGCAAGTGATCATTTTAAGAGTGCATGCGAAGTGACAGCTAACACTCCCGATTTTCACTGGCACTTAACATTTGCACAATGCCAAGACAGCTGGTCATTCCCATTAATCTTGGCATGACGTTCCTCCAGTTGTCGTTTGTGTGCAGTCCATAAAAACATCTGTCTAGGTCGCCGGCACTTGGATTATGGCTGAACTGGCTGGTTGTTTAGTATCGTGCAGACTGCTGTTATGACTGGCCGAAGATGAAACAGAGCCAGCCACAGGGAAGACCAATAACCAATCTATGAAAAGAAACATCTGCATTGGAATTTCACTGGAAAAGATGAGAAGTTGCTTCTAAGATCTCGGACTCTCAGAAGAACCTAGACTAGACACGTTTATGTCTAGGCCTTCCTTCTGTTTCAGCTTTCTGTAACCAGGTGTTCCTGCCTGTGGACCCGCTATCCCAGGCTGCCAAGGCAACTCACCCTGAAGGCAGCTGGCTGGAGAACCTTCAGCCTAATAATTTTGCCTTTATATGTCCCTTCTTGTCCTCATCATCAAATGATTGGTGCTGTCATTCTGAGAATTGTTTCCTGTAGTGGACCCCTAAATAGAATCTAAATCTAAGTGCAATACTCATGAAAATGCTTGTGGATGATGCCATGTTAATAACTTACTTTTGATTTTCCCAAATAGGGATGTGGTCTCAAATGAGACTTTATTTTTATATTGTGTTTGTTGGAAGCATGCTTGTTTGGACATGGAGAGCATCCTGGGAGAAGAGAATCGATTATACAAGCTTGTGGCAGGGAACCTCAGCTTTTAAAGAGTGGGCCAGATCAGTATGAACTGTGGTTTTAGCCACCAAGAGCAGTCTTCATAACTTTCTGAAACATTCTATGCTCTGTGGAGGTCAGAGAAGTTACTTAAGTTTCATGGAATGGCATGAATATGTGTGTGAGTGTTTGTGCTTATGTTATGTGTGAGGTATGGGAATGTAAGATGCATGATATGTCTGTTTATGTGTGTGATATGTGTTGTATATGTGATATGGTGTGTGTGTGTGTGTGTGTGTGTGTGTTATTAGTGCCTATATCTACAAGAGCTTTGTATGGCCAAGGAAAGATTTCAGAAATGCAAACATCAAATATATAGGTTTCATTTGTTGAGAAGAATTCCAGCCTCTGTTTAAACCATCAAAATTGCAGTCAGGTGCTGGGAGAATCCTGTTTACAAGGTGCCCAGGGTTCAGCCGTCAGATGGTTTGGGTTAAGATGTAGTTTCCGTTCGTTCTTGTGCGGATGTTTCTGTCTGACAGTGTTTCTGTCACCCAGTGTTTACCAAACCTCTCAGCACTTGTCTCTGTTTCATGTTTGTGTAGTAGCTTTACAATAATACTTCGAGTTTTAACACTCCTTATTGAAAACTTACTGCTTTACAATTTTTCTGCTGTATATTTATTTTTATTTGGTTATGGGGTGTGTGTGTGTGTGTGTGTGTGTTTCTATTGCTTCCTTGGGGTTCTTTCTGTTCATCTCTTCCTTATGATGGCAGAGAGCTGCTATGAACGCCTTTATCCTACCATGATATTAAGGATTAAACTTATTACAAGCTAGTCCTTGCCATCTTGTCTGTTTCTTTCTGGAGAGTTCATGCTAATGTCCACTTGCTGTAGCTGCTCTGCCATGCCTAGAACAGCTAGGTCATAAAGTATCTCAGGACAAACTGGTTTGAACCATGGGAAAGAGTGCTATAGAGCAAGGTGAGTCCCACCGTGTCAAAGGGGAAGGAACCAAACCGTCTGTTCACAGAAGACTCGGAACATTCCCACAGGCATATGCTAGGACTGAAGCAGGGAAGCTGGTCTTTATGAGATGTACTGGAGTCATTGCCTGCCCTCCGCTAAAGCATCAATTGCAAAGCAATTTGACCAACTGCTTCCACAGTGGGAGGTTCTGATACTAGTGGATTTTGATTTACACCAATTTTCCTAAAGTAAGAACTCTTAGGCACCCAACCATTAAAAAAGAACACAGTAGGCTGCGTTTGGTCCTATTGACTGTGTCCTCTACCTTACATTAGCTTTGCTCATATCAGCTTTATTCATAATGGCCAGGATCTGGAAACAACCTAGTCTGGAAACTTCAGAAACAACCAAAGAATGGGTAAAGAAAATGTATGTGGCACATTTACACAGTGGAGTATTCAGTGGTAAAATACCAGTGACATCAGGATATTTGAAGGCAAATGGATCGAACTAGAAAAAAGTCACCCCGAGTGATGTAATGCAGATCAGTTGACAAACATTGCGTGTAACAACTCATAAGTGAATATTAACTGTGAAATAAAGAATAACCATGCTGCAGTCCACAGACCCAGAGAGGCTAAATAACATGGAGGGCCCAAGGGGGGATCCATGGATCTCTCTGAGAACGGGACATAGAGGAGATCTTCTGGGTGGACTGGGGGAGAGTGGGCATGGAAACTTAAGGGATCAGGTTGTAGGGGTGAGTGGAGAGGGAGAGTACTGAAGGAGATGACTGGAAGCGGCAGGGAATCGCTTTTCAGGGTCAGGTAGAAACCTAATGCAAGGGAAACACCTGCAAATCTATAAGGATAACCCCAGCAGTAGTGGATGTGTAGCCTGAACTGGCCATCTCCTGGGATCAGATTGGTTGACTACTCCAAGAGAGCCTTCGTTCAACTACTGAACTACTGAACTCCAGATGTGGAGACCCACAGCCAAGCATTAAGCTGAGGTCAGGGAATCTTGCTGAAGAGATGAGGGAAGTATTGTAGGAGCCAGAGGGGTCAAGGAGATCACAAGAAAACAAACGATTGCCTGACTCATAGGAACTCAGAGTCTGAACCAACAACTAGGGGTCTTGCATAGGACCAACCTTAGTCATCTAATATATTGGCAATTGCGTAGTTTGGTCTATTTGTGGGACTCCTGACAGTTGGATCAGCGGCAGTCCTTAGCACTTTGGGTGACTCTTGGGAACCTAGTCCTCATACCGAATTGCCTTGCCGGGTCTTAATACCAGGGGAGCCGCTTAGTCTTCCTGTAACTTAATATGCCATGCTTTGTTGATAGCCACAGGAGGCCTGCCCCTTTCTGAACAGAAACAGAAAAGGGGAGGATTAGGGGGAGCAGAAGGGAGTGGGGAGGTGATGGGAGGAGAGGAGGGAGAGGAAACTGCGGCTGGAATGTAAAATAAACAAATAAATAAAAAAGAAAGTTCAAAAAGGAACACAGTAGGCCCACCTGTACATTGTGTTTTGAATTCCTATTATTAAAATCTACATTTTGTTTTCTTATTTCTCTCTCTTTAGTAGCTTAGACTGGGCACAAGCTCCTGATGCTCTTGCTTTTACTATTAAAGTGCTTGGATTATAGTCATACACTACTCTCTCTCTCTCTGTGTGTGTGTGTGTGTGTGTGTGTGTGAAATATAGCAAAAATACAGAAGAATAGGTCACAAATTTCAGAACGAGTGATTGTGGGGATAGAAGAGGAGTGGAAAAGATGTAAAGACAGTGTAGTCATGTGTGGAGGCCTCGCATGAAAAATAAATAAATAAAAAGGAAAAAGAAGAACAGTAAACACTAAAAGAAGATTTTAAAGCATAAAGTCACCAAAATCTGAAGCCTCTCTGTGACCTTGACTGCTTTTCATCATCTCTGAAGCTGCAGCTATGCTTCCTCGAGAGCACCAGAAGGTCCTGGCCTTGCCCGTGTTCAGCTGGGAAGAATGATGCTAATTTTGAAAGAATAGAAAAGACAGTCCCAGCTGGCCATTCTTGGTTCATTTAATTAAAAAAATGTTATGTTAGTTTTAGTTAAAATGTAATTACACCTTTGTCCCCTTTCTCCCTCCAATCCTTGCAGTCCTTGCCCTGTGCCCCCTCTCCCATACCCACATTCCCACTCCCCACCCCAGTCTCAATTCCATGCCCTTTCTTATGGTCAAGAGATGAAGTCCAAGGACAGCAAAGCTAGAACCCTTGTGAACTAGTCCCTTGGATTCCAGATGATATTCACTGTGACAAACCTATTTACTGACGAATGAATGAAATTCTTATTTGTTAATTTTTCAAAGCCCTGTTTGTTTTATTCCTCTTAGTGAAGATTACTGCATGGAAAATCCATTTGCTTTTGATGACTAATTCAGAGGCGATCCACTGACTATCACCAGGTTTGTGGCTGTGGAGGGCTGAGTGGCGTGCGTGCTTCAGAATACACTGGGTGAGCATTCAGCCACAATCACCATACTTCTGACTTCTTTTGGCTCTTATCTCTTGACAGTGGGTTTTTTCTTCTTTCCTTCCTTTTATTTTGTAAGATTTAAATTAGGAAGCAAATAAAATGTTAACTCAAATATTTTTCTGTGTTTTTTAATATTTGAAAGCATTTTTTTTATACAGCTTTACCCTCTTTGATTCTCAGCTTCATAGATAGGTACCCTCAGCTCGCAACTGTGAGGCAGAATGTATCCGTTGTTTGTTTAAGGTTCTACATTAGTTTAGTGTCAGAGGCCATTGTCAGGCTTAGAATTCTTTCTTCAGAATTTGGCCACCTGGATTAAGAATATCAGGTGTAGGTACTGGGCTTTGGCTCAACTAAACTTATCTATTTGAAATACAGTTGCTTACCCTACAACCCCTGTGCATGGAAACTGCACTCTTGTTCAGAGCTTAGGCCCTGAGAACAAGGACGGTGATAGCGAGTATGTATTTATAAGTGAATGACTCATTGAGCGAAAGGAATGAATGATGCTACGAGGCTATTTTGGTTTTCCTCTGGAGCTTTTCGAGATAAGGGTCTCACGTGGTCCAGGCTAGCTTTGAACTGCACACTTTGTGGCGGAGGACCTTGAACTCCTGGTCTGTAAGCTTCTACCTCCTAAGAGCTAGCATTACAGGCTTGATTATCATACTAAGCCTCACGTGCATTGACTAATATGCTGCTTGTCCTCTTTCCTTATGCTTTTTGATGCCTAGAAATGATATTTGAAATGATGGATTTAGTCTTAGACACTAATGGACATTCCCTGCAAAAGTGTTTCTTTTAAAAATCTACTTCTTTATTCTGCTACCTTAAAAAAGCATCAAATTAATGTCTCCTTGGCCTTTGACGTCTCTTGACACTGGGGGCGACTGGAGAATACTTCATGTAATCGTTCACTTTGTGCATCTGGGGGCTTGCTTTTGGGAGTTCATCTTATAATTTAGTCTGGCACATTGTGGGTCCTTACAGAGTTGGTTTCCTTAGCTTGAAAGAACTGCCCTTGGGAATATCATGGGCATTCACTTTTCTTCTTCCCAGGGAACCTGGGGAATTGCTCAATAGTCATACAGCGCCACATTCAAGCCTCTGTCAGCCAGTACATACACTGCCATTAGGTGTAGCTTGCCCAACTGTCACTCCACCCCATACCCCATGGTCTCATCTACAACGTTCTTTGTCGCCCCCCCCGCACCACATTCTCTGGATTTAGATCCCTCAGGCAGACTGTAGATCTTTCCCTTGGAGCTTTTGTGTGTGTGTGTGTGTGTGTGTGTGTGTGTGTGTGTGTGTGTGTGAGTGTGTGTGTGTGTGTGATCAGTGGAACTTAAAGATACTTAAAAGATGAGCAAAGCCAAGGACAATGGTGGTGTTCCGGGTCTACACACGGTTACTGAATGATAATTCCCATAACTCTCTCTCTCTCTCTCTCTCTCTCTCTCTCTCTCTCTCTCTCTCTCCCTCTCCCTCTCTCTCTCCCCCCCTCTCTCTTTCTCTCTTTCTCTCTCCCTGAATGTAATAGACAGTGTAATAAATAAGATCTCTCAAGGAAGGGGGAGTTACACTCTTTTTCTCCCCCCTCGTCTCCTCACCCTATAAAAGTTTTTCAGACTCAAGCCAAACTTGTTCCCTGGGAGTCTAACAGGGTTCCTACTTGTATGGCAGGCTATTGCAGTGTTTTAATGACAGCCGGTGTTTCTTTAGGTCTGAGACACAGGTATGTGGAATATAGGTCAGAGGTTGAAAATTAATGCCTGCTTGTCATGGGAGAAGAAATAATTGGCCCGGAGAGCAGTGAAAAATGCCTGCCAGCCTGCCAGTGTCGCAGCCTTTCTTTGGCTATTGGTTTTGGCTGCTAGTCCCAGATGAAATAATGGGTAGGTTCGTATTGCGTGGACTATATCTTTATCCACTGGATCCGCTTATGGTGTCTTCCACTCCCAAGGGACAGGCAGCTGGAAGCCTTAGCCTTTGCCTCGTCTGCGCTGGGAGCAAGGCTGCACACACCGTGACAAATGGCTGCAGCTGGAATAATGAGTCTCTCTTTTCAAAATCAGAGCTGCTGGGGAGAAGACTGGGGCTTCTGAGAGGCTGGAGACAAACGCAGCAAGCCCTGCACGGACATCAGTTTGCAGCTTTATTTCGCTCCGACAGTCACCACCAGAAAAGTCACAGATTCCGGGGAAGCTCAGGCTCCAAAATGGGCTGGGTTCTAATCATTTTTGGAATATTGCACACCTTTTCCCTTTTATAAAGGGAATTTTATAAAGAATTGCACAGGCAGTATGTCATAGTCTAGTTTTAGCCTGTGTAGACATCCAAGGGAAAGTAGAAATATAACGTGCGTTTTCAGTGCGAAGCAACAGAGAGGAAACTGTTTTGATACTGTTAATGAGGCAAAATGAAGAAATGGTACCATTCAAGGAGCAGTTTGGGCTTTTCTCAGAGCTTTCACTGTTTTATTAGGGACAGCTTAGTGGGACAGATGAATCACTACTCCAGGCATTTTAAAGTGACTATGGAAACATTCAAGGACTTTCAGGGTTAGAGGCCAGTGGTTTTCTGGTAAGTCTGCAACCATCATCATAAAAACTCTGCTTTTTAAAAACTCCTAAAATGACGTGGATTTTTTTTTCACTTTCTAACACATTCCACTGAATAATTTCCCTCCTGACTCTTGAGCTGAATTCTGAGCAGATCTCAAGGTTTTAGTTATTCCTCATTCTCAGGTACTGAATGGTCCTCCAGTCATTTAATGATCTGAAGACTCCAGTCCAATACAGTTCTCCACACCTACTGCATTGGCGTTCTCCATCCCTCAGCCAGGACTGGTCCAAGGACGAGAAGCCTGCAGGATATATGCACACGCATGTGCGTGAAGGTGTCTGGCTCCTTCTGGCTCCTCCTGCAATGCAGTATGGGGAAAGGGGACGGTTGAGGAAGTTACGTAGACCTAACTGGCGTGGCTTAAATTTGATATTGTAGATGTCAAAGCTAATTAGCATCTTGGGATTTGAGGGCCAGCTCTCCTCCTGAGATCCTCACGGTGACTATGATTCTTGTAAGAGAAACAGTTTCCTGCAGCTAGTTTTTGGGACATTCCTCCTATCCTTCTACAGACCAAACTTAAAAAAAAAAATAAAAAAAAGCACCCTGTATCTTATAAGAGCCCTAAATTCTACTAAACTGTGGGAGATGCTGATCAGACCTTTCTGATGTCACTGGACACCCCTCTTGTCTGGCTTAAGGCAAAGTCATCTTTTACTGTGGGAGCCATCCCTCCCGTAACCCTGGGTATCAGGTTTGTCCACAGTTCTTGTAGACACTCAGCCTGGAGATCTTTAGTGCTGGGGGGGGGCGTGGCTTCCCAGTCGGAGCGGCTCCGCACAGGATTCTTGTCACTTCACTCTCGGAGCGGAGCTTTAAACAAAGCGGATATAGAAGCAGCCGATTTTTTATTCAGCCATATGTTCAACCTCAGTAAACCAAATCTTATTGTCCTTTGCATCAGGTCCTAATAATAGTTCCCTAAACAGTCACCATTCAGGTTCATTTGACCACCAGTGGCATTATGAGACGAATGGAAACAGAACACAAACCCAACTCTTTATTAATGTGGCTGTGTTGCATGACTGGGGACATTCAAATGGCAAAGTGCGAAAAGTGCAATATTGTATGATTTGGAAATAGAAGAAAATGAAGGCATGAAGGGAAGTTTCAGGATAGATGAAGTTGCTTTGACATCTATTTTAAGCTGGTAGGTGACAGAAGGAGCGGAAATCGCGTGTCACTTGATACGGAATCTCCCACTTAGGCTATTACTGGTCCTTAAGAGATACCTTTCTTTACAGAGGAAAACAGTCTTTCAATTCCTCACCAGTTTCTCTTCATATCCTATTCTGACACTGTTGCATAGCTGTTCATCTGCACCGTAACATTCTCTCTTAGAGAGAGGTTCCTTAATACTCAGGAAGGGAACACAACTTACAAACCTCCGATTGCTCCTGTACGTTGAAAGACCTCCACGGTCCCTCCCCATGGCGCTAACAATTTCTGGGAAGAGCAGGGTCTCTCTCTGCTGCTGCCATACTGTGCAGGGAACTTCAGGGATGCAGTTTCTATGAGTTATCCCTCATCCTAGGGAGGACTTTTTTTTTCAGTGATGCCTATGCCTTTCGGTTATCTCTTGAAAGCAACTCCTTATTTATACTCCCGTAGGTAACCAACCCACTGACCTTCGTGGTCCACTAACCTAGACTTGGGAGGGGTAATTTTCTTAGTTTGCCATTGGTGCCTATCTGGAGCAAATGGACATTTGTTTCCAACTTCTTTTTTTTAAATTTATTTATTTATTAAAAATTTCCACCTCCTCCCCGCCTCCCTTTTCCCTCCCCCTCCCCACCTTGTCCCCTTCTAGTCCTAAGAGAAGTCAGGGTTCCCTGCCCTGTGGGAAGTCCAAGGTCCTCCCCCCTCCATACAGGTCTATAAAGGCGAGCATCCAAACAAACCAGGCTCCCACAAAGTCAGTTCATGCAGTAGAATCAAAACCCAGTGCCATTGTCCTTGGCTTCTCAGTCAGCCTTCATTGCCAGCCACGTTCAGAGAGTCCGGTTTGATCACATGCTCCATCACTCCCACTCCAGCTGGCCTTGGTGAGCTCCCATTACATCAGTCCCACCATCTCAGTGGGTGGACACACCCCTCATGGTCCTGACTTCCTTGCTCATGTTCTCCCTCCTTCTACTCCTCATTTGGACCTTGGGAACTAAGTCCAGGGCTCCAATGTGGGTCTGCGTCTCTATCTCCATTCTTCGCCAGATGAAGGTTCTATGGTGATATGCAATGTTTCCAACTTCTCAAGAAAGGTCACACGGCAACTATGACTCCACTATTTGTGCCAATCCGCTCACTCATCATGCATGCAGGAGGCCTGCAGTGTAATCTGGGTGAGGAACTCAGCAGCGATTTGTAAAGACCCTGTTAAGTTCAAAGTGTGTTCAAGTCATATTGTACTATGAGAGATGGGATGGCCATTTGAGGGCTACGGAAAGTCATCAGCCTAGCAACACTCACTAGCTGTTCACCACACTCTTGTCCTTTACAGACGGGAAAACTGAGGCCACAATGGTTAAGGGACATTTGAGTCCTATGACTGTGTTATGACAGGGTGGAGTTAGAACTTACTTCTCTGTTTTAGCTCCATGCTGCTTCTCCTATCCTGGCTCTTCTTGTGGACACCAAGTCCTGAGATAATATTACAGAATCGTGGGCTCTTTATTCCTGTAAGATGATGACAGGCTGGATCCAGCTCTCATCGACCCCGACGAGCAGATTGAATGCGCCTTCTGACTGTGAGCGATGAAATTGGCCAGGATGGGAGATTTCCCACCACAGATAGCAGCCAAGGCTCTTATCAAATACTTACTAGTATACCACAGCTTGTAAATAAGAAATGGCCTAAGTTCAACTCTCATTTCACGAAGCATAGGTTTTATAGAGAAATGAGATTTCACCAGGCAGGGTAGAAATGAGTAGACTATTTGAAAATGAACTAGCAGCGAGAGTGGTGGTCTTGGATACAGAATGGATGGCTAGATGGGGGCGGATATAGGACAGGCCTACAGTGGTCAGGCTGAATAAACAAGTGTAAAATTTTTGGTGGCCTGAGGAACGCTAGATCATGACGGAATCTGTGAAAAGTGGAAAGGAAGCTTCTCTAGAGATACTAAAAGAACACATGCTACATTCTAACCGCTCAGCCTTTCCCATAGAGAACTAGAGCATGTGTCTAGAAAGCAGAATCAAGTCAGCTACAGGGAGGGGCTAGCATTTTCCTTTTTAATCTATCACTAGTTAGCTTAGTATAACGAAAACAAAACCCAACATTCCAGTTTATTTATTTCCCGCTTCTTACCTTCATGCTATCATCTCTGTAAAATGCTTATGAATTATTTTTATTCTTGTGTGTATGCTTAAAAGGTTGTCTAGTAAACATTTTTCTCATTATTGAGGGTAATCTATATTTAAGTTTATAATACGATTAGTAGCTTGATAATTTCATTTTAGCAGTCACAAGACAGTCGAAGAAATGAAGAATTAGTTATATTTCTAAAATTGCTCATTCAAATTCCAAGGATATGGAAATGAGGTCTCTATAGAAAATGTGAAGATTATTAGGCTTATTATGCGTGGAAACCATTGTTTCTTTGAAGCGACCCACCACTTCTGGCTCTTATAATTTTTTCACCACTTCCTATTCTGTATAGATTCCTGACCCTTGGTGTGTGTGTGTGTGTGTGTGTGTTGATAAAGACTTCCCATTTAGGCCTGAGTACTCAAAAGTCTCACAATCTCTCAACATTGTCCAGTTGAAGGTCTTTATTGTGTGATATGTTGGCTTTGCTCTGACAAATAAAGCTTGGTTGGAGTCGGAGGGCTGAGCTAGCCACTAGCTGACAGAGATTAGCCATAGGGGTTTGGAGGACTGTAGACAGAGATGGGGCGAAAGTAGTGACGTGATGCCCAGAGAGGATCTCTGCCCTTTGGGAGGAAATGAAAGGGAAAGGTAGGGCGTGACTGTGGCTGCTCCCCTTTTTCTTGGATCTTTCGGGTTCTTACCCTGATATCTGAGTTTTGATTTTTTATTGATAAAGAATGATTAGATAAAGACTTCAGGTCTCTGTGTTGATCATCATCTACCTCAAGAAGTTTCTCTGGTAAGAGTTGAGTGATGCTTTGTTCTATGCGATACAACAGTATATTATTAGGGGCCATATTATTGTTATGTTACTATAGCAAAAGAGTAGCCATACCTTTCCCCATAGGGTCCATAACCTATCTAGTCTGGGGTCCTTGGCCTCTTCAGAGTGTTAGGTATGGGTTCCATCTCATGGAGTGGACTTTAAATCAGAAAAAAAGGGGGATTAGATACTCTCATGACATTTGAGCCACTGTTACAGCGGTGTGTCTTCCAGGCAGGTTACTGTTGTAGTTTCCGGGCTTTGTAGCTGAGTGACATTGATGATTGCTTTTGGTTCATGGTGTTAAGTACCTCACAGTAAGACTGAAGCGTCTACCTGTATATTTAAGCTCACAGAGACTGTGGCAGCACACACAGGACCTACGCAGGTTCAAAACACACAAAAATTCCAGCACAGAGAAGGGGAAGTGGACACAAATCCCCGCCCCACCCATGAAGCTGTTTATAATTAACCCCTGCTGGGAACGGGAAAATCAGTTCCAATGGCGTGTCACTGGGTAAATCCACCAAACTCTCGTGCCCAGAAATAGTTGGCCAACACAGAATGCATTCCATGTTTTTATGGTATGATTTTCTGTTTTGTTTTTAGTTAGTTAGCTTGTATTTTCATTTTTTTGGTTTGGTTTGTATTAGATATATTAGATAATATAGATATATTAGATAAAAAGAGATGGGAGAGCTGGGTGGGTAGGGAGATAGGCAGCCTATGGAAAGAGTTGGAGGAAGGGAAAGAAAATGATCAAAATATATTATATAAAAATTACATAAAAATAAATTATAAAGAAAAGAAAATATAAAGTTAGTATATTTTTAGAAAAAACTTAGAATGATTTTTTTTTCTTTTAGAATGCCCTCAGATTAGTTTGAAACAGACTTTTAAGTACAAGTCTTTGTTACATTAATCTGTAAGGATAACTATATACTGGTCAACAGCCATTTCTTAAAATAAGAATTTTCCATTTACTTCAGGATACTAAATCTATGTATATTTATTAAAAGTGAGAAATCAATGAAATAAGTGATAATGATGCCCAGAGAAGTGTTGTTCAATGTAAAGCAAGTTGTATAGTTCTTACTAGAAAAATTCTAAAATGTCCTAGTATTCTTCAAAAAGTTCAACCAAAAAATAATTCTTAACTCCTTGCTACTGTCCATAAGTCCCTATTATTATTATAGGCAGCCCGTATATGGCGGTTCTGTTGAACTTGTCCATATTGGGTTTCATGGTCTCAGTTGATGAGGACGACTGACTGGGTCTCTTCCTCAAGAGGGCACCAGATTTCAGTACAGATGGTTGTGAGCCCCCATGTGGTTGCTGGGAATTGAACTCAGGACCTTTGGAAGAACAGGCAGTGCTCTTAACTGTTGAGCCATCTCTCAAGTCCTCCATAAGTCCCTATAGTAGTCCTAAAATAGACAGGAACTGAGATGGACACTGCTGATGATCTTTGCTGCCCATCGTACATGCTGTCTCCAGCCTGAGAGAAGGATTTCATGAGTGTTCAGCTGGGATGAGCCAGCCAGGAGTACAGAAAGGCGGAGACATTTTGGTGTTCAGATGATGAATGGTAAGTGTCAATTGTGTCATGATAAGCTAGTCTATGATGCTGACCTCCTTAGCCCAGAAGTGCTAAAAGGCAAGTTATAGGAATGGGTGAGGGGTGCCTCAATTTCTGGTCTACTGGCTCCCATAAGTCTGCCAGATGTGAAAATGAGAGAAAAGTGGATGCTTAACATTTGGTGAAAAATTGAAGAAAAGATAGGTCAAGTGTTTTAAGTTCTGATAATTTAGGTTTACTTCAGCCTAGATTCTGGGCTTCAGCTCATAACCCCAGAATTCCACTGCAGAAGAGGTTAACACCCAGTAAATTCTGTGTATCAGGCCAGAAAATTGTGAAGAATGTCATGCTGGTGAGCTAAGGTGTAAGTATTAGAGGATTTCTGGAATCTGGAAGTATCTGAGAGGAAAGATGTGACTTGAAAAGGAGTTCCCAACTGGACTCCTCCCTCAAAGGCTGACAACTGTGATTGTCATGACCGTATGTATGCATGGACAGGCTTTGAGAAGTACTATGTGTCCTGTAATAAAGGCCAGACAGTGCTAACAGTATGCCCAGCGGCAATGGGTGGGTCTGTGTGACTTTGCCAAAGGGTCCATACCAAGTGTGTTTTTATTGGGGAGGAGAGTTGGGTGGGGTTTGGGGAAGTTGAAATTTGTTGAGTTTAATGTATTATATGTTCCAAGCCAAATGTCCAGCTTTTTTGGATGAGGTTGCTTGCCTTCCTAAGCCATTAGAGATTCCAGTGTTTTTAAACTTTGCTCACATTCCTTTCCTGTAATATTTTTTAATCTTTGGCTCTTATCCTGTCACAAGGCATGACTTGTTTGTTAGCATCTGCTCTTCTGTGTTGATTTAGTCTTTGATACTCCAAAGCATATATCACCAGTCTACATTCCTTTGCAACTTTCTGAACATTCAGTGGGCACTCATAGGCTTCCATCTCTCATTCACATCTCAGAAAGTTTGATCTCTTTGGATCAGATAGGATCAGATAGGAAACAGCTGAATCTCTGCCCATAGAAGTATCAGGTGATTAATGAACTCTGGGAGTAGCCCTCAACTTGATCCCAGGAGGTGTAATATAAATAAAATATGAATATGAAAATTATAATGATTCTACCTGCACCTCATAAGTGGAAAGAGCTTGTGAAGGTGTGCTTCACACTGCCTTCCAGAGTTCTCAGTGAGAGTAAACTCAAGCTGCTGGTAATGAGAGTTGGATAGGTCAACCATCCCCATTTGTATTCCTTTCCAACTTTCTATCTTTACCATTTCCAAAGACGCTATTAGTACTCCAATCCTTGCTTCAGAGCCCCTTACTGGGAAAATGCAAGCTAAAGCATACTGCTAATATTAGGGGGTTCCACATCTTCTTTCTAAACTTCTTACTAGCATGTCAGAGATTAAAAAATATTATGTAAATATATCAATAATTTGTACTCATGCTAGATATATAATGGTTTTGAAACCCAACAAAGGTTGTTGAAGTTCGAAATAAGTCATGGTAAAGGTGTCAAAGGGTCTCAGTGACCTTTTAGGAATGATAATAGCTAATCATGTTTGGAAGATTACCTGGCAGTATTGTAGAACTCTAAAATAACTCTGAGGCTTCTCAGCCTTAGTGCTTTTCCCCCTCCCCTGGGAACCAGGAATCTAACATTTACCCACACACGTACTGAAATGTTGGAAATTTCCATCTCCCTGAGTCTTTGTAAATGTTCTCCAGATAGAACGCAGTTATTAAAATTGGGGCAAGATAACCCTTTAGATGGTGACTCAGTTCCTGATGTTTTAACTCAGTCCCTGGGAAGGGATCAAAGTAACCCTCAAATGTTTCCTCTTACCTCACCTGATCTGGCAACTGCTCTCCCACCCTGGATCAATCATTGCCAATAGCCTTTTGAATAAGCCAATCATAATAGTTAAAGAAAAATCCCAAGACTCTCCCCTTGTTTCTGTGGCTTTTTACTTAAAAAGTAGCCTGTACCAGCTATTCAGGGTTTTTCTGGCTTCTCAAATGCTGAAAGACCTTGTTGCAACAGAATTAATTAAAATCCTCATGCTTTTACATCAACTGCGGTGTGGGAGTGGTGTCTTGAAGCGACTGCTCCTCAGTAATTGGACTCTAGGGTACAACTATATATATATTATATTATATATATAATATACACACTAATATATATATTAGTGTGTGTGTCTGTGTGTGTGTGTGTGTCTGTCTGTCTGTCTCTGTGTGTGCTTATCCTAATTCTAAAGCTGTGAGGTAATGATAATGATTCCATTTTTGCTACTATGAATATGAATGGGGTTAAATAGTTTGCTCAAAATCAGTCATCTCAAAAAAGTCAAAACTCAAGTTTAAACTCTTACTAAAGGCACTTAATTAGTTTTTTGTTTTTCTTTAAGGTTTCCTCTAAGACAGATAGTAGGCATGTATAGGAACACCATCTCACTGTCCAGAAATGGAGTGGAGTAAGGAGAATTCTGAGTGCTTATTAGAAAACTCCAAGGAAACAAGACAAAACCTTGTGACCTCAGTTTCTTCAAAATCACAAATTTGTTCTTGGATTCTGCTTTTGTGGCCCTTCCAGGTGTAGAAGATAGGAGTGAGTTTACTTTAGATTATTCATTACAACTGACTATTGCCATTTACTTATATGCTTCTACTGAAAAACAAGCTCTTGCCAAGTGTGGTTTGCCCACGTGTATGGCTTGTCAGCTAGGTGAAGCTTGTCCTTGTAATTGTACACTTTACTTAAGTGACTCCTCTTAAACCTTAGAGTGTAAACTGTCTAATGCTTTGAATAAACTGTCTGATGGCTATTGCATGAGACTTTAGTCTGCCTCGTTTATCAGTTCCATTCTCCTGGGTTCCTCTGCCTCTAGAGCAATAAACAGTATGTAATCAACACTATTAACTTAGAAATATGATTGATTAGGTCATAATCCTATAATGGTACAATTATAACTCATCCTTTATGAGATGAAGTTGGGTATAAATCATGGACAAGTTCAGAAGAAACTACTTTTAGACATTCTTTTATAGTAGTGGCATTACCCATCAGGAAAAGCTAGAAAAATAGGTCAGAGTTTTAAAGGTGTGTGTGTGTGTGTGGCATTGTTATTGGACTACAAAGATTATGTAGATTATTATCTTTAAATTGCATTGCAATTTGGGGCTCGAATTTGTTGATCCTGGAAAAACTGAAATTTAGTGCTTCTTTGTGAGACTAAACTATGTCTTCCCGTAATTTAAACTGACATTTTGATATACTGAAATGAAGAAGAGGGATAAGAAAACAAATTGGGTTGCTCTATCAGTTCCTGCAGGTTTTAGAAATCTTAATTTAATGTGAACCTGGAGGAAAGGTGAGATGAAGAAAGAGCTGATAGGAACAGGAAGAAATTGTCCAGGAACAATGAATACATTAAATACAATTTTTAAAGCTCAAAGGCTGGGGTTCTCTAGCTCCCGCCTACCATGTCTGACTACCTGTGGTTTAAACTATGGAAATATTGCACTTTTCTTTTAGGGTAGTCAACATTTAAAGGTGAGAAATCTCCAGCATAGACATCTAGTTTGCAGAGACAGATTTTCTTTACATTAAAACTGGGAGATGTTGTCTCAGAGATTAACTATTTGACTCCTTAGTATAACCACGGGATATGTATGCTAAAAATGTTTGTCTTCAGATTCAAGCATTAGAACATCTGGATTCATGTCTTTCAGGCTGGTGGAATTTACTCTCCCACATAAAAAGAAATTTGAAACAGGTGGCTATTAGTAGTCAGTGGGTTAAGGTATGCACTCCAGTGTCTTGATCTATGAACTTTCTTCCCCAATGGCAAGGGGCAATAGTAGATTTAGCAACGTTCTGTTACAGACAGAAAGAATGGGGAGCCATGTGGACTTTGTTTAGGTCTCTGCACCTAGACTAGATTACAACAATAAGCACTACCTGAGATGGAAATCAGACTAGCAAATATTTTATTACTCTGCCCTTGTGTTGGAAAGTGAAAGCGGTGGAATTTAGGAACAAGTATAAAATCAATCAATTCAGCTGGACAATGGTGACACATGCCTTTAATCCCAGCACTTGGGAGGCAGCGACTGGCGGATCTCCATGAGTTCGATGACAACCTGGTCTACAGAATGAGTTCTAGGACAGTGAGGGGCTATGCGTAGAAACCCTGTCTGGAAAACCAAAACAACAACAAACCAAAACAAAACACAAAAAATTAACCAAGTCAGAGTTGTCATATGGTGTCAGTATGTAAAACAGGATAAATATTAATTTTTTTTTAAAAAAAAACAACAACAACCACCAGATTTCACTGAAAAGGACTTATTGCTCATGGTGGCTCCCCAGAGCTCAAGCAGCTGTGTCCAAAGGTAATGTAGCCCTATTGTTGTATATTTTTAAACATTGGTGAGTGGATATTTGACTAGTCTCTTATGGAAAAGATTTAAGCCTTATATTGGAAAGAGGTTGATCTTGGTACTTTTAAAGACAGTCATCAAAACTTTAGTTTCCATGGTGAGGTAAGTTTCCCAATTTCTTGCAATTTGATAATTATTTTCTCTTTGTGACTTACTTATCTGTCATCTGCACTGATACACATTCACTTTCCTTGAATCTTAACATTAATCCCACACAGTGAGATAGCTAGTCGTATCTTTGTCGTCAATTGTAGTCACATCTTAGGAACAGAGTTTTTTTTCTTCCTTCCAGAGTCATTGACAGAATTGACATGAGAATGTTTCTGAAAAGTGCGAGAATTTTAAAAGAAAGGTAAAGCTGTTTAATGATACACATTTAACCTCTCAAAGGCTTTGCTATTCTCGCCTACCTTGTATTTAAGACACAGTATGAGCTCCTTCATATTTTGATGTTTCCTTTTGAAGTCTACACTTATGAAAACCTCTTGCTTGGATTCAGTCTATGTTTATGAAAGGTGCATTATTTGAAGAGAAAAAATCATGTGTAATGAATTGAAATGTTGGATTAGGTAATATGGAAAATTTTGAAGTTTTTTTTCATAGAGGCCAAATTAAAATGGAAGAAGACTGAATTCAGTCTGAAAAGCTAGGGGAAAGATAAGGTTCATGGTTTAGTCAGGACTGCATTGTATTTATCAAACTCTGAAGTCATAGGACTGCTCATTATACCTTCTAAGTCTCAGGACAAAGAACTTGTTATTGTGCTTTCCTTCTTGGAGTAAGAGGACCTTCTGTCTATGTGTTATTTTCATTGGTCAAATAAAGAAACTGCCTTGACCTTTTGATAGGACAGCAGCTTAGATAGGCAGAGTAGACCTAATAGGATACTGGGAGAAAGAAATCTGAGTCAGGCAGACGCCATGGCTCTCTTCTCTAAGAGGATGTAGGTTAGACTCATTCCGGTAAGCCACAGTCATGTGGTTATATACAGAATATTAGAAATTGGTTAATTAAGATGTAAGAGTTGGCCAATAAGAGGCTAGAACTAATGGGCCAGGCAGTGTTTAAATGAATACAGTTTCCATGTAATTATTTCAGGTAAAGCTAGCCGGGAGCCTGGCGGTGGGAAGTGGCCCGCCACTCCTTATTACAACACCTTCTCACAGATGGCAGCAGAAGAGAGCAATTTGTGAAAATATGAAGAATAAAGATAAACTTAAGGCAAAAAATGTCCCAATGTTGATACATCAAAGAAACATTAATGCAAAATAAAAAGTGAGATATGTCCCTCATTATCTTTAAGGCATGATTAAAGAGTTGATGAATTCATTGTTGGGGAACCCCTTTCATTTACTCATTGCAGGACTATAAATTGCCCCAAGTGATGTGCAGGATAATTTACAACATATCTGTCAAAAGCTCTAAGAAATGTAATAATATTTGACTCAGAAACTGTACCTTCTGGGATTTTTTTTCCTCATGAAAGCTTGATATGCATAGAAAACCTATAAGCCAAAGACCAGCTGTATGGTATTGTTTGCAACAGTGGAAACGTTTTCATATCTAAGTCAACAGTGATGGGAAAGGTGGTTGTTGAGAAACTAGGGACACTCATAGAGTGCTGAACTATGTAGACTTGAAAGTAACATGGTTCCTGACAAGGAGAACTGTCTCTGATACACTGTAAAAGAAGCTATAGAATATTATTATAGCCTGGATTCATTTCTACTACACTCTTCACATTTATTTGTTTATAGGGGTTTTATGTCACACATGCGGAGGTCAGAAGCCAGCTTGCAGGACTTGCTTCTCTTCTTCCACCACATGCGTTCTGTGGCCAGAATTCAGGTCTTTAGACTTGTCATCACGTGCCTTAACTAACTGAGCCACCTCCCAGTACCTTCTAAATCATTTTTTAATTTAAAATAGTTTTATAAGTGCATTCGCTTTGTAAAGTTGATGCTGATCTAGGGACTAGCCTATTTAGGAAGAGTTGCATTTGGCTAAGTGTCTTAAAAGTCCCATCATCTAGCCTTGAGAGCAACTGTTATTACTGAGACTATGGGAAAGGAAGTTAGTGAGAACGGAACGGGTCTTGATAGCGAGCACTGCTTCTGGGATTGTGGGAAGGAGATTAGAGAATACAGAACTAGAGATCAGCTTACTGCTAGTTCTCATCCTTTCATGGGTTAGTTAGAGTCATTCAGAATTGAACTCCCCAGAAAGACTCTGGCCGTTTCGATCAAAGTTGTGCAGGGGAAATATAATGCAAATTACAGAAATAATTTTAAGTTTTTTAGTCAACCACATTAGAAAGACAATGACTTAGTGGGTATTAATTTTAAAAAACATATATTTTATATTTCTTAGGATGATAGAGATATTCTTATCTAAACACAAAATCCCTTTAATATAGTGAGATAATTCATATGTTTTCAAACTGTCTTTGAAATATGGTATCAATTTTATACTCATAGAATATTGTAGTTCAGAGCAGTCATCTGCTCATTGACTAAATGCATCCAAGACTACTTTATTGAACAATGCATGTATAGATTTTTAATGCTGAAACTAAAGAACTATTCATTTTTAATTTATCTTGATGAAAGACAGAGAATTGTAGCATGTTTTTATCCCTGGAATAATTAATAGATGTTTAAAATGACAACCAACTCTATGGTCATACAGCAAACCACCACTTAATCTTAATAAAGGAAATGTAATGGATCTATGGCTGACCCAGTGCCAAGGCTAAGGAAAAATACAAGCTGCTAGTGCCTTCTATTATGCAACAAATAGAACTGTAACCCACAAATCCAAAGGGAAAAGTAAACTAATGAGCTTTGGTTGGAATAAGACCAATGGCGGAACCAGTTCGACCACACAAGCGTTTCCTGAAGTCTCTTGGGGAGAGGGATTTAAGGGCCACACTCTGGGATGGAGGGCGGAGAGCCAAAGGGCAAACCCAAGATCTTCCAAATGTCAGCTTTGATATGTTGCCCATCTGTTAGCCCTTTAATGAAGCTTGTTGAACTGACTGGGCAGGCTGGCTGTGGGATGTTCAGTAGGGCTGTTGCAGCATCGGGTTACAAGCAATGGCAGGAATCACTTGCACTTAGCGTTCTGTTTTCAGAGGGTGTTTTCATTTACTTTTCTGCAACTTTCAAAGGCAGCTTTTTTACTAATTTTGGCATACTCAACATGAAAACATCTGGCATAAAAAAAAAATCATTTCCCCAAGTGATTGCCGAACAGCTTGTAAGCAATGCGCCTAACTGAGTTTCAGGAGACAGTGAGAAGTGAAGTGGAGGACCCAGAAATGCTAGATGTCACATGTCTAATCTCAATCATCTGCACCATTGGTCTCAGGTAGCGCGCTCAGGTCAGCTTCATGCTAATGCCAACGTCTTGCTTCTCATGCAGCGCCGAGAAGTGCCTTCTGTGTGGCTGGGCCAGTAGACAGGTATTTTTTTTTTTTTACCTTTACAGCTCCTTCTAAATATGCCACTTTTATTGTTTCTAGAAACCTTGGAAATTTATCCTAAGATAATATAAACTGTCCAATTATTCAACTTTACCCTGCCCAGTCTTTTATGTTTTATTGCTTTCGAAAAAGCTGTTGGTTCACAAATAATTCGGTTTCATTATGGCATTTGTCAAATCAATTGGCCTTTATTTTAATCATTCATTTTATTTATTTATTTATTTTAAATCATTATGACCACGTTGGGTGCCATTATGTTGGGGCCTGGTTCTAGCCTGGTCCATAAATTATTTCTCTAGACCAGACCCCCAACATAAACTCTCTCTCTTGACCGGCCTGGAGGAGACGGAAATAAAGACACAACTCACATGGCTTAGTTGGGAGGGAGATTCTCAATGATCCCTCATGAAGTCCTGAGTTCACATCCTGAAGAATTCCTCTCATTTATTCTCCAAACAGCTTTTATACCAACACATAAACTGAGCAGGAAAATACACCAGACCTGTCTCCTAGGTAACCAGGTGAATGGCGTTTTGTCACATCTGCATCTACCTGTCTGATGTGTATGCTAGCTGTCACGTAGGCTTGAATCAGCATCTCTATAAGGCATCCTCTAAATTACAAAGAAAGGAGCAACAACATCCTGACCCTTTGTTAGACAGTGACAACCTGTCTGCAGGGCTACGTGACCACCTCAGGTGGGGCCTATGGCTTCAGAGCCTGGCTGCCACACCATATAGAAATATGGGCCTACACTACTTCTTCCCCCTTTCTCTTCCCTCCCTTGTGCCACCCCAGCCTCATTTCCACTGTCATATCACATTTGACTTTTGCCCCCTCCTGACAGCTTCTGCCCCACCCGCTCTCATAGACTCCTATCTAATGCCATAGTCCATTTCTGTCCTGACAGCCTCTAGTTTGCAGACACACAACTCTAGAAGTTAGGGTCCACCTGCAAGAGAGAACGTGATTGCATCGTGTCTTTCTGGGGTGTGTAGCCTCGTTAAGTTTCTTCTCTTTTCCTGCAGCTAACAGATGAATAAAATTCTGTAACATGAGGGGCCAGATTGTTGGGGTATTTGTTCCCTCCCGGTACCCCACAGCTGGCAAGTCCCAAAGAAAAATCACACACAGGACTCCATAAGGTTATAAACTGATTGGCCCATTAGGTCAGGCTATTTATTAGCTCTTATAACTTTTGTTACCCCATTATCCTTATCTACGTTAGCCATAATGGCTTGGTACCTTTTTCAACCGTCAGCTTACATGTTGCCTCTTCTGTGATCTGCGCAGGAGTGGAGTGAGAATTTCCTGCTTCCCAGTATACTCCCAGTCTCTTTGCTCCACCCCTACTTCCTGTCTAGCTTTCCTGCCTATACTGCCTGCCTGGCCAATCAGCGTTTTATTAAAATATGATTGACAGAATCTACGTCCATATTCCCAAATATTACTTATAAATGTTCTTTTACATTTAAAGGGGGTATGATATAGATATGAATAATTTGCATTGGTATGGATTTTTAGGTCAATTTTGTTATATGTATATACATTTCTGATCTTGATTGAGGTATTGTGATTGTGTAGTTCATTAAAAAATGTAATGTATAATTAAAAATATAGGTTGTTAATGGATAATCATTGATAATAGTCAAGCTTGTAGTAATGTTAGTTTGATTTTCTAGATGTGCATAGATATAT
This sequence comes from Myodes glareolus, assembly GCF_982192425.1. Lineage (NCBI taxonomy): Eukaryota > Metazoa > Chordata > Mammalia > Rodentia > Cricetidae > Myodes > Myodes glareolus. The sequence goes on from NC_142046.1 coordinate 33,402,593, forward strand.
TTCAGATATGCATTCTTCATATCTTTCAAAGACTACAGAACATGGCATTTAATGTTTTAATAACTTAGGACTTTTCATGACAATGAGACACGTCTGCTCCTGGCAGCACCAATCTACTTCAAGAGGAAGATGGGCATCGAAGAGGCTCCTTATGGAGTTTGATAGCCATTTTGGGCAAGAAACTGCTCTTGCCTGGACTGTTGTATAAACTGGACACAGAGAACCCGCAGAGAGAGGACTGCTGAACCTGCCTAAAGGTGAGATGATATTTCGGGGTTCCTGATTCATGAAAGAGTCTGCGAGACATTCTGCAGGACACAGCAGATAGTGACTGAACTGCCTTTGAAATTTCCTGCTTCATGGAAATGTCTCTGGATATTATGGACCTGAAGACTGAAGATGGGTGCCCCAAACAGAGGAACTTTGGGTGACTGTCCAGGCAGCGAGATGTCTCTGTCATTTCTAGAGTTTTGGAAGATGCTTACTTCTTGTTTACTTAGGTAATATTATATCCTTCTGGAGTATTTGATGGAGTTAAAGAATAGTTAGTTATAGTTTTCAATTATTATGATAAAGATAAAATAGATACAAATATTGTAACTGTAATTCTTACTCAATAACTGTTTTGTTATATGTAATTTTACTATGTTAAAATGAAAGCCTTTCTTTTTTGTTTAAACAGAAAAAGGGGAAATGATGGAGGAGGGTTATCTGTCTATTGTGTTATTTTCATTGGTCAGTAAAGAGACTGCCTTGGCCCCTTAATAGGACAGAAAATTAGGTAGGCAGAGTAAACAGAACAGAATGCTGGGAAGAGGGCTATGAGGCAGACACCATGGAGCCAGCCACCAGGTCAGACATGCTGAATCTTTCCCGGTAAGCCACACCTCGTGGTGCTATACAGATTATTAGAAATGGGTTAATCAAGATGTGAGAGTTAGCCAGTAACTAACTCTCTAGAGATAATGGGCCAGGCAATATTTAAATGAATACAACTTATGTGTTATTATTTCTGGAGCTAAGCTAGCCGTAAGGGAGCTGGGCAGGATGAAAAGCAGGCCTGCCCACAGCCCCTCACTACAAAATTCCACAGTGTCAGTAAGTGCGCCGCCATTCTGCATTCCTCTTTTGGCGGCCATCTAGGGGCGGCGATCTAGGCTGACCCTATTTCCTTGTGCTGGGAATAGTGTAGCGGTACCCGTGGGCACACATGTGTCGCTGATGTCCTTTCGGGACATGCTCAGGAGTGGTGTAGTCGGGTCACATTGTAGTTCTACTTTCATCTGTTGGGAGAGCCTCCGTGCTTATCCCTATAGTGTTCAGTGTTCACACTGGCACCAGCTGTTCCTCTTCATTCATGTCTCCGCCCACACCTGCCATTTGCTTTCCAGACTGTAAGCTTTCTGACTGGGGTGACAGGCCATCACAAAGGTCTTTCTTCCCTTTGTTTTTAATGGAAATAACTTAAAACATATTTAATTTTTTTATACAATAGATTTAGTCATATTGTTTCACCTCCCCCACCTCCTGCCAGATCTACCCATCCAACTTTATATTCTTTTTCTCTCTTAAAAAGAAAACACTGCCTCCTCTAAGCCCCACCCCAACCCAAACCAAAAAAAAAAAGCACAAAAATAAAACCCAAAACAAGACATGGCAGCCATTTTGTGTTGGCCAGCTATTCTGGGATGTGATTGATGGACCCATAATTACTCCATTGAAGAAAATGGATTTTTCCCTTTCCCAGCAACCGTCAGTTTTGAAAAGCTCTTCGGTGAGAAGTCGATGTTTAACCTCTTGGTTTTGGGTGACCTGCTGTTAAACCAAACTTACAGCCTTTGGCTGAGTGCATTTTGTACCAGATTCATGCTATCAATTCTTTGACCCCAAATTATACTATTATAAGTACGAAGGCACTTGAGATTTGTTCTCCTACATTTTATATTATAACAATGTATGTGCTTTTCATATCAATTACCTTTCCCCATAAAACACAGGAACTTCCTTTCATTTGGACAGAATTGCTAGATTTCCCTTTCTGACTATGGGGGCAGCTAAGCCTTTCCTCTAGAGTCTGTCTAGGGTTTCCAGAACAAATTATTTCTCTTCAGCTTCTTCCACATTTCAGTGTCACAGGGGGTCACCATGAGCCCTATACCAACTCTCGTCTCCAGGAGACTGTATTGCCAAAGGAGTTTGCCTTTGAAAGGGAACCAACAGAAGGATGTCTCAAGAGTTAAGGACTTGGGGAGATCATATTCTTATCTTGTGCTTGTTTCTAAAATAGGTGAGACCTCATACAGAAGTGGTCAGAGACAGTCTGTCGCCGAAAAAGAGATGCCTCTTTCCTACTTGTCCTCAGTGATCACCCAAGTGACAGAGAAGAAGGAAAAGATGGTACCTTTCACAGCACACTCCTGGAGTCTAAATTAGGTAAATAAATACACAAATGACTCATGATTGTTAGTGGGCCTGGGAGAAGCAGTTTTGAAAGCAGTGAAGAAATATCAGAGGCTTTGTTTTGGAGGCTCCATTTGTGTGGTTTAAAACTCAGGCTCCATACATCCATGATTCACGTACACACACACACACACACACACACACACACACACACACACACACACACACACACAGAGAGAGAGAGAGAGAGAGAGAGAGAGAGAAGGGGGGGTGTAACACCAAGAAAACACAGAATGCCTCCTTTATTGTGTTCCAGGGCAGCTTATATAATGTTTTTCCCTTACCAATGACCATGCTCTAACTCTCAGTTGCAAGACCCCCAGAAACCATTTCGCAAACATCAGGAACTCCTGAGGGTCTTGTGCTCAGAGCAGTTGCAAGCATAGGAAAACAGTTTACTCCAGCAGGCAGAGGGGTCACAGGAAATTCAGGGTCTGAGGGTCCACAGTCCCCAACACCATGGCTTCTACAAACTCCTGACGTCAAGGCCTCACTTTTGATTATTTGAATCTCTGCAAGATGGGACCTAAGCACAGTGGTCTTTACAAGCTTCTGAAAATTTATAGTGTAGTCAGGACGGGTCCTCTAGTAACATTATGTATTCTAGGAAGATGGCTCTTCATTTCACACCAGTTAATTTACAGTTGTCAATGAGGAGATGAAGCTCCATTTTTAAAAGCTCTCTGGTGGTTCCAGAAGATAGTTCTGAGCAGTTACCTAACTGGGGTTAGGAAAGAGCTGAGAAGGTTGGAGATGGAGGGCTGTACCTCTAAGCTCAGGGTGTCCTTTACTCTCTCTGGTCTTTATTCTTGCTTGTTCTCTACTTCTGTGATGTTTACGCTGAGTCTCTTCTCCAGATTCCCATAATACCTCCATACCCAATGAATAGTACTCCAGAGAACTGTAAATTTCCCGACTGGCTCAACACAGGTCTGTGTTCAAGTTTGCCTTTAAAAATGCAGGCTGAACCAGTCTCTGCTAATAGCTCGTCTATGAAACTGTGGAGAAAGATTAAACTATTGCTACTTATGATCCTGTATTCTGTACATGCCTATGTATGCATATGCCTGCATGTACCCATCTACTGTGTAAGGGTAGGAGGGCAAGCCCAGGCACTGCCTCTCAGGTATTACTTACCACTTCTTAAGGCAGGGTTTCTCACTGACCTGGAGCTTCCCAAGTTAAACTTTCTCCTCAGAGAGCCCGGCACATCTGCCCGTCTCTACCTCCCCAGAGCTGGAATAGTAAGCATGTAACACTATGCCCAGTTTTTTTGTTTTGTTTTGTCTTTTTAAACAGGGTTGTGGGTATTGAACTTATGTCCTTTTGCTTTCAAGGCAAACAATTTTCCAGCTGAGCTATCTCCCCAGCTCTTGGCCTGGGTTCTTAAGAGTTTATTCTCACCGAGCTTAGCCTAAGGAAAGGAGCCCTGTCTTACTTTGTTAACACTTGACCCACAATTTCAAGTGATTTGTAGGTTAAAAGAACACTATACTGTTCAATTTCAGTACCTTCAAACAAGTCAATTTATTTCTCGTTCAAGTGTGCCTGATATTCTGCTGACTCCCTCAGTGGATGTCACCACTATCTGATGATAAAACCTATCTGTTTCACATTTATATTGCAAACAAATCCACCAGCCTTGTGTAGTTTTAACTCTTTGGAGACTCTCTTGCTGGTTAGAAAGATCATTGTTTTCAGTCACTCCTCAGAACCTCTCAGTTCTATTTTACTTTGTCTCATTCTCTTTGCTTCCTCCTGGCCACTCTGACAATATTCAAGCCACCATTTCAGTACAACATTGCATCCAATCCATTCTCCCCCTTGTCTGGATCCCTCTTGTCGCTCCTCACTTGTTCCTCTCTCCCTGTTGCCCTGATTCATCCTTCTTGCTTCTGCCTTCTGCCTACCTTAAGAGAAATGCAATCGTATTGCTGCCCTACCCCAAATCTTTTAATGACTGCCCACAGCTTCAAAAGTGAAATCTGCAAGGCATGAAGCTGTTGCTCTCTACCTCTTCTGTTTTATTCCTCTACCATCCATCTTTACGCTCCAGAAAGGATGAACTAGCTGTCAGGTTCCAGAGCAGTCCATGTGCTTTGTATTTACTTACTTTCTGCCACTTGGTGCCCTATTTTTATTGACTCCTCAAGAAGTGTGGTCAGGTCCCAGTCAGTAGCTTCTTTCTGAAGCCTGCCTTACCGTTGTTAACACCACCACGGTTCATCAGAGTGTCTTTCCAGGTAGACAATTTTCTTCATTCTGCTAATTGTGTGTTTCTAACCTCAACAGAGCCTGCTTCTTGAACCTTGGAAGCATGAAGCTCTGAATGATGCTCACTGTGTAATTTGAATCTGCTGAGAGAAAGGTAGTGTTGCATCTGGAACTAGAATGTACACAGTATGTTCAGTACAGGCATAACTTACACAAGATCAGTGAGGTCAATGGTAATTCATTCCCCATGACCAATTTATCTTGTACTCTAAGTTCTACCATTTTGTAATATAGTAAGGATACATTTTGTAGCTAAATGAGTGTGTGTATTTTGATATGAAAATGCATTTTTTGTTTCAGCATTTTTAAAAGAGGAACAGCTTTATTGAGATATATATGCATTACACAATTTCCCTACTTGTTGTGCATATTCTGCCACCACCATTGATTCTAGATTTTTTTCAGCACATATTAAAAAAACTCTACTGAGCAGTGGTCATGCACATCTTCAATCCCAGCACATAGGGAGGCAGAAGCAGGCAAACCTCTGTTAGTTTGGGGCTGGCCTGGCCTACAGAGTGAGTTCCAGACAGCCAGAGTTACATAGAGAAACCCTGTCTCAACAACAATAAAAAAAGAAAAGAAAAGAAAAGAACAAAGCTCGATAAACACTAACTATTCCCCACCCTCCTCCATCACCTGAGCCCAGACATTCACTAATGAACCTTCTGTCTTTTTTATTTGCTTGCCCTGTTAACATTTTTTTAAAAGTGTGCATGCTTCCTGTATGTTGATAATTGTTTATCCTTTGGTAAATATCTTTCCATTCTCTCCTCTGCTATCTAAGCTCCTAATAACCAGCTTTATTTATTGTGCTTTATTGTGTTGATGTCGCTGTTACAAAATGTATTGTTAACAGCCTAAAATTGTTTAATACATTTATTGAATACATTAATTGAATATGTATTATGTGTAAAACACTCTGATACTGTTAACAAATATGAAGACATCAAAAATATAGCTCCCCTTCCCATGGAAGTAGGAGGTACGTAGGCTTTGTATAGGCCTATCTCAACTAATCTCCACAGCATGGCAGAGATCATCTTCATTCTGTGAATGAAGGTATTTGAGAGCAGCAATTGTCATCTCCAGATCTTCTGAGGATGTTCTGGAATTTTCTAAATGTAAATATATCTTCGTTGCTTTAGGACATTCTTAGAGTTTCCAAGTGTGTTTCTATAATGTCCATAAAAGCCCTCCCCTGGCTCCTGTGAAGTGACGTTCTGAGCTAGCAGGTTTCTGATGGAGCTGAGATTTTTCTGAAGCTTTGCTGATTTTATTTAACAGCTTTTGTTTCTTGTAAGTGCAGGGACCACGAGTCCTTCATAATGTTACAGTAATTCTACATACACAACACCAGCAAATAATGCAGCCTTATTTACCAATTCTGGGTCTCTTGACTGAGGCCCCAATTTATGTACATTTCCTCCTTAATTTCTTCACAGAGCTCTTTAGAGCTCTTATATTTTTGCAAATATATAAGCTGAGCTCAAGCAAATATTAATTAAATAGAATAATTTACTTCTCATGACCCTAGGATTTGTTGTAGGGAGCTAGCTGCTTGTTCATCCTGGCCGCTGGCTAGCTTAGCCCCAAAATAATCACACAGAAACTGTATTAATTAAAACACTGCTTGGCCCATTAGCTTTAACTTTTTATTGGCTAACTCTTATGTTTCAGTTTAACCCATTTCTTTTAATCTGTATATCACCATGTGGCAGTGGCTTACTGGGAAAGATTCAGCATGTCTGACTCTGGCGGCTCCATGGCAGCTCTCTTCTGACTCTGCTTTTCTTCCTCCCAGCCTTCCGCTGAATTTTCCCCATGACCTAAGTTCTGCCCTATCAACTGGGCCAAGGCAGTTTCTTTTTTCATTAACCAACGAAAGCAACACACAAACAGAAGGACCTCCTACACCAAGGATTTGAATCCAGGGTTCATTGCTCAGTCTATGTTCTTTCTGACACGTCACATTGTTCTCTATTATGGAGATACTTCCTCATCTAACAGGTAAATAGACCCCATTGGATAATTATTGCTTGAGCCTGAATTGTGTCAGAGTCTTTGGAGACTTTTCCCTCACTTGGTGGTATCTGTTTTTAATGGCAGGAACCCCTGCATTTGGACACTAGAAGAAGCTATCAGAAAATCTTCGGGTCTAATTAGAATTATGTTTTGGTCAGTCAGGTCCTGGGCGTCAGCATGTTTCAACGGGGCCTGTCAGGAGCTTGATGAGGCTGTATATAGGGCTGACAGGGTCGCCATCTATGTTCTTCACACGCACTAGCAGTCACATAGCTGTCTGGTCCTCATTATCACTTGCTTCGTTTTTTATTTGACTTCTGGTTCTCTGTCAGCTCACACCGAATGACCTTGACCTGGTGGTTGCATATTTATTCTGAGAAGGGAGTTGGTGTATAGTTGGTTGGAAAATCAACGTGTTTTTATAGTTTGGAACCTGTCTCATGCCAATTTTATCTATAAGAGGAAAGATATTTATGTCAGTTTTGGCTGCAATGAACCTTGTTACTTCCTGGTCCTCACTGGTCCATTGCTTTCTTGTCAAACACAAAAGTTGATGGCACAAATAAAATTTTAGGAGATGAAAACATGCCCTCTTTTACTTCTTCTGTTTCCCCAAGGGTTTTGAAGCCGTATTGGCTATGAGAGTGACTTAGGCCTCCCATGGCTTTTTTTGGTTAGTAGTTTCCAACCTTCTGGACTTCTTACTTGGTGTCCTCTTCCTCTAAAGCCGTCATGAAGACTTGTACACACTCAGGGGGAATGTATCCAGGAGAAAGCCGTTACTCATCACCAGGGCTTCTGATAAATTATATAATTCAATAATCAGAATGATTCTTTTATTTTATTGAAAAAATATATTTTTTCATACAATATATTCTGATTGTGGGTTTCCCCTTGCTCTTTCCACTTTCTCCCCACGTCCCTTCCCATCCTAATCCACCCCCTTTCTGCCTCTCATTAGAAAACATGCATCTAAAGGTTAGTATTAAATAAAATATTGTGAAAACCAAAAATAAGCAAACAGAAATGGAACAAAAACAAAGAGAAGAAAAGAGGCACAATAAATAGACCTAGACACAGAAACACACTAGTTTTCACACTCTAGGATCCCACAAAAATACAAAGCCAGACACCATAATATATATGCAAAGGATCTACAGATAAAAAAAATAAAGGTAAAATAAAAACAAAATTTAAAAAATGGAAGAAAAAAGAAAAAAGAGAAAAGCTTAGGTATGGCATTATGAAAAAAGGAATTTTCATTGATACCATTGGGTTCATCTTCTATTGGTCATGTCCTTTGGGGCATGTGGTCGACCCTTAAGAGTAATTTGTTTCCCCAAATCACTGTTTGAAACTCCCTTGGAGAAAACTAAATTTTCATTTGCAAGTGGTTATCAATTGGAGATAGCTTCTCAGTTAGGGAGGGGGCATGTGTCGACCTTTCCTTTAGCTCTAGGATCCCATCTGGTGCAGACCCATGCATGCTCTCTGCTTGCTGCCTCATGCTGTGGGTTCATGTATGTGTCTGCCCTGGTGTGTTTAAAAGGCCTTTTTTCCCATGGTGTTCTCCGTTTCCTCTGACTTTTATACCTTTTCTGCCTCCTCTTCTGCAGGGTTCTCTGAGCCCTTAGGAGAGGGATTTGACAAAATATCCCATTTAGGAACAAATGTTCCAAAGTCATTCTCTGCATATTTTATGACTATAGGTTTCTGTATTTATTCCCATCTGCTGCAGGAGGAAACATCTCTGGTGACGACTGAGCAAGGCCTTATCAATGAATATAGCAGAATGTCATTAGGAGTCATTTATTGGTGTGTTCTACTAAGAACAGCTTTTAAGAAAGTAGTTTTTCCCTAGGTTCCGGGGCTATCTAATCTCAGACTCTTGGTCATCACAAACATGACATGTTTTGGGCATGGGTTCTATCTCATGGAGTGGGCCTTAACTCAAATCAGATACTGGTTGGTTACTTCCACAAGCTTTGCGCCACCATTTCACTAGCCTATCTTGCAGGCAGGGCACCATTGTAGACTGAAAAGTTTGTAGCTAGGTTGGTGTGTTTTCATTTCTCCTTTGGTAGTGTGCAGAGTACCTTCCCATATCAAGAACACAAGCCAGTAGGGGTTAAAGGCTTTATGTAGGCACCAGTTCCACTTCATGTTCAGTGAATTGCATAGAGTTTGTCTTGAGCAATGGGACCTTGCTGTCAATTGTGGAAAGCCACCTATAGCCTTGCTTGTAATTGAACTTTCTCATTGGACTTTCTTTGGATTGTCAGCCCCCAAATAATGACACAGAGACCTATTATTTATGAATGCTTGGTCTTAACTTAGTCTTATTCACAGCTAGGTCTTATAAAAAAATCATTCATATTAATCTACATTTTGAGACATGACTCCTTACCTTCCTCCACAATGTATATCTGACTCCTACTGTGTCTCTCTGGTGACCACCTGGTGCCTAGATTCATTCTGATTTTCTCTTTCTATTTGGAAGTCCCACCTAACTTCTCCTGCCTAGCTATTGGCCATTCATCTCTTTACTAAACCAATCAGGTGCCTTAGGCAGGCAAGCTAAAACAGTGACACATCTTTACACAGTTTGCTCAAATATGTCACAACACTGGGTTGTTCAAGGGTTCCCTTAGTTCCCCCTTGGACAACAACTCAATTAGATGTAACCCAATCCAGTACTAGAAGTTTCATTTGGTGACAAGATATGTCCAGTTGGATCTTTGTATGCCCCGTTATTTAATGATTTCATTGAGAATATCTTCATATAGGTATACATTTTCTTGAAATGGCTGTTCTTTTAGAAAAATGATGCTGTTCCCTGAGTGATAGTCAAAGACAGAGTTTCTGAGAACATATTCTCAAAATGATAGGCTATATCTCCTTATTACCTGATTGTTCTTGAGTAAGTCACATATGCCGCCTTAAACTTTGTATAATCGGGAAAATTATTGTAATAATGCTATTATGAAAACAATGGGTTAAACACTTGACATTCATCCAGAACTCACTAAGCAATAGTTTGTATCTATGTTACTCATTATTGAGAATTTCATACATGTGTACAATATATTTTGATTAAATTCATTCCCTACTCCTTCCACTCCAGAACTAACTCACAAAGTCTCCTTCCCAACTTCATGTGTTTTTCTTTTGCCTACTTTCTCTAGTTAGTGCTAAGAGTATGTGTGTAGGTATAGGACCATCCACTGCAGCATGAGAAAGCTTTCAGGGATCATATCCCAGGAGAAAGCTGACTGTCTCTTCCCAACACCCATCAACTTTCCCTAGCTCCCCAAGAGTGCTGGGGCTTCATGAACCCATGGCTGGGTAGTGCATAGGCCTTGGGGTAGAGACTAGTACTAGTATTTCACCAAATAGACATAGTATTAAGTCGCCCTTTAAACTCACAGATGATTATAGCTTTCAACAAAGTTCTTTTTGGCAGTGGATGGCAGTTAATACTAAGACTCACAACTGGTCAAAGTGCTAAGAATGCTATTATAGCTACAAATGGTCTCTGCCCTGCTGGTCCCCCTGGACTGGGTTTTCTTTGCCCTCCTGTTCCCTAAGCTGCTTATGAAATAACCACTCTGAGACTTAATATTAATTATATACTCTTTTGCCTATTATCTCAGGCTTCTTATTAACTAACACTTACATCTTAAATTAACCCATTTCTATTATTTTATATTTTACCGCAAGACTTGTGTTTTGTTACCTCGCATCTCGCTTCTTGGGTGGCTGGCTACATGGTGTGTTCCTGGCTCCTCCTTCGTTCTCCCTGCATTCAGACTAGTTTTCCCACCTAACTCTATTCTGCCCTGCCATAGGCTAAAGCAGATTCTTTATTAACCAATAGCATACAGAGCAGAATCCCACATCATTTTAGCTTTTAGGATTTCACTTTAACATGTTTTAGCACATTTATTTATTGTGTATATATGTGTGTGTGTGCATGAATGTGTATAATATAAGGTGTCTGTGGAGGTCAGAGGGGAACTTCATTTTCTCCTTCTACCATGTGGATCCTAGGGATTGAAAGCAGCTCACCGAACTTGGTCACCCATAGCCTTTGCTTGCTGAACCTTCTCACCAGCCCTTATTTTACTTTCATTTTATTTTACTTTGTTTATACTCTAAACAAAGATACAACTTTGAAAGAGTGTCAGTTTTGGTTTGCTTATCTGTTGGCATTCTGTTTAAAAAGAATTCATCTGAATGAAAAAGTTAGTTTAGAACTACAGTGTGACTGCTGACTATACTTAGATTGTCCTGTAGCTGTTTTTTGTATTGGACATTTACAAGCTGTTGCGCTTTGCTTTCATTTCTCCCTGATGAACAGTTACTTAATTTTGCCCACACAATCAACTTTATAATATACTAACTTTATTCTTCAGCAGTTGATGTATTTACTGGGGAGTACAATTTTACTTATTTATTCACCTTTTCTTTGCACTCCCATCCACAGACAGATCCAGTTACAACAAACCAGGAATGCATCCACATGAAAGGGGCTGGAATGATGACACTATACACCAGCAACCAGTAGTAACATGTGGCAGGGAATACTCTTGGGTACTTCCTTCCACACAGATTTTTAGCATCTGAGGCTCCATCATGTTTACTTGAAATCTGAATAAATAAATACCTCAAGAATTTATATTATTTGAGCATATATAGTTTCTCTTGGGTCCCAGATTACCTATATAGCCCTTAAGTTAAGCTCTAATCTCTTTATGTACATACTTAGACACTGAAGCATAGACCATTTATTCTTACGGGTCAAGATCCTGTAAAAATTAATGAGCGGTGTCAGAATAGTACCTATGGGGATGACAAAACCAATGGGGCTATTCCAGATGGAAGGCAAGGCAGTGGAGGGCACTGCTGACCTTGTTCAATAGGAAACACTCTTGTGCTCTGGAGACCGCTGCTATAGTTTCCCCGAAGGACCAACTTAGCACATTGTTAGTTGCACGTTGAGATGGTTAAAAGCACAGAGCTAAGTCAATTTTTTCTTCTGATAAACTGTTTCAGATCCCTTCTTCATTGTTCTAAACCCCTTCCTAATGTGATTTATGCTTTTATAAATATCTAAATATTTATAAAATTTAGAATTAGACAATGAGTAGTTTTTATTGCTATTAGTTATTTGTCTCACCGTGTTGCAATCCCTGACTAAAACAACTGACTGAGGGAAGGGATTATTTTGGCCCGTGGTTTGAGACCAGCTCATCAGGGCAAGGAAGCCATAGTCAGGAAGCAGTTGTCAGTGAACGCCTATGCTCAGTTCACTTCCTCCTGTTCTTTCGTCTTAGGACGCCGGCCCATGGCATGGTGCTGTCCATGGAAAAGGTGGTTCTTAACCCTAAAGTAGCCCAATGTAGACAATCCCTCACACACAAAGGCCTGCTTCCCATGTTACTCTATATCCCGTCAGGTTGACAGTTGAGATTAACTGTCCCAGTTGCTAAAGGAGTCGTTGTTTACTGAGACGTTTTATGATTCTTTTAAGTCAAGGTTCACAACCCTATTGCTCACACAGGTCACGTGGGACATATTAGTGAATACAGTGGATTGGATAGAAAAGAGGAGAGGTCCATTCACAGACCAGGGTAAGCTGCTGTGTTTCAAGTAATAGCAGACTCAGAGTCTGAGATTTACTTCAGGCTCTCCCACATATTGGTTTGGTAATCTTGGGTGTAAGCATTTTATCAGAGGTGAATTCCAGCTTTAAGTGTAAACCTCATCACCACTATATAGTGTCATTTCAATTGCATTTTAATAAATAAAGATAATAAACAGTCACACTGGTCAACCTTACAGATCAGGTTGTGGTAACATACACCTTTAATCCCAGTAGCCACACTAGTTGCCATAGAAACCGGGTGTTGCATACCTTTAATCATGATGGTCCATGTCTTTAATCCCAGCCCTAGAGAGGATTATAAAATGGGAGGAAACAACTCTCAACACACAGTCTCATTCTGAGATTCTGGGAGGCAGGATCGCCATTTCAGACTGAGGTCGAGGTAAGAGTCAGTGGCTGGTTCTTTGGCTTTTTGGATCTTCGGGCTGAACCCCAGTTTCTCTCTCTGAGTTTTCATTAGTCATGCTTCATCACTACCCATCCTGCAATGTTTTAGGTTAGAAGGAAGAAACACAGGAGCCAAGTGGAACCAGAATCTCAGCTATATTCAGAGTGTCTTCTGCCTTTTTCCTAAGGAGGACTTTGAGAATCATTCCCTTAGATTAAATCCCTACCCATCCTCCAAACATCATAGAACAAATGTCTACAAATTACAGTATATGGGACCAATCCATGTCAGTACCTATAGTTTTGCAGAAACACCACTGTACTGTATATAGCTGCTGCGAGACATCAGGCAAACAAAGGCAGTATAACAGTGAAAACTATTTACACGTTGGTACTTCTCAAAGACAGAAAGGCCTTGCCAATTCTTTCCAAGTAAATCAAGCAACGAATATGTGTGAGCGAAATGCATTTTATACAAAAAGAATACAAGGGAAAGATAACTGTGAGATGGTGTTTACAAATGTGACTTTCTATAAGAACTGACCAGGCATGTGGAATAAAGCAGGATGGCATTAAAAACCCAGGGGATGGATGGTAAGTATCCCAAAGACAGGTCTTAGAAGTTGTCATAGCTGAGCAACTTCATGGCTTAGATCTAAAGCCACTGAGTAGGATTCAACCTACTCAGTGGTTATCCTGTTGTGATGTAGTGAGAGACCCTGTCTTAGGAAACAAGGCAGATGGCTCCTGACCAATGACCCCTGACATCAAGTTTTGATTTCCACACACATATACACACAGACACACATGACACTGAATAATAGCTAGTAGTTGTTCTTCACCATAGCAGAGATGGTTCTCTGTCCACTAAAGTTAGTTGTGAGGAATATCTGTTGTGGGAATTCGTTCAGTCAATAGCCTTTCAGACCTGCCCATTAGGGTGTGGTCTCAGGTACTATAAGGACAGAGAGGAAGTGTGTCGGCCTTCTTTTTCTCTTCTCTTGGTTGGTGGTCAGAGTTTGGCTCACAACCCCAGCGCCCACAGAGCAGAGGAATGCAATAGCTTTCTATTGTGAGTGGTCCCCAAAGAACATTTGTTACCCTTTATTACGGGCTCTTGTGGACTTTCTTTTAATTAAGCAACAGACCTCAAATTCTTTGGCCTCTTGAAAACTGGGTTTATCTGTGTATCACCATGCCCAGTTCATGCTGAGTATTGGACCCAAGGACTTGTACATACATCCTGTCAACTGAACTGCCTCCCCAGCCCATCACAGACCACACTTTAAAAGCATTTTTAATTGAAAAATTTTCATGCAATGTATTTGATCATGTTCTTTTCTCACCCCTAACTCCTCAAAGATCTTCCCTACCTCTGTACCCACTCAACTTCATGTTCTCTCTCTCCCCCCAAAAGAAAACGCCCACCCCCCCACCCCCCACCCCCCCCACCCCCCACCCCCCACCCCCCACCCACACGCTGGAACAACAACAACAACAAAATCAAAACAGACAAAAAATAAAAAAGAAAAAAATTAATCAGATAAAAGACAAAAAGTATCTAAACAACACAAAAAACAGGCGTGAAAAATCATGCGATCCATTTTGTGTTGGTTAACTGCTCCTGGCTTGGGGCCCGTTCTAGAGTGTGGTTGATGTTCCCAGTGTCACTCCATTGGTTAAAATCCATCTTCCCTCTCGTATCAGGTATCGGCTGACTAATTGCAAATGCCTTCTTGGTTAGGGATGGGCCTTAACCACTCCTTCTTCAGACATTTGCCGCTAAACAAGAGGAACTGGACGAAATGTGAGAAGTTCAAGCTACAAGATGAAAAACTTGCAGTCTTAAATCTCTGATGAAAGGAAAGGCTTCTAATAGGGAACACTGCGAGCTTTTTGTGGGAAAAAAAACAAAAATCAAAACAAAATCATAGCATTTACTATGGCAGAGTCAGTATGTATTTTTGAGTTTGTACTTCCGTTGCTATTATTCTGGTCCTGGAATACTTACTAGAAATGTACTATTATAACAGAAAAAGAAAGAAGGAAGGATGTTTCCCAGCTAAACTAAACTGTTTTAGTTGTGAGAATGGGAAAGCCTGGAAATTGAAGATCTGTGTTTATGCAGCTTCAAGGCATTTGAAAACAAGATTTTTTTTTTTACTTAATTGAGAAGATCTTGTGCCTAATAACACTGTAGCTTGGAGTGATGAGAATTAAGCAGAAAGATGGTGTATATTGAGTTTTAATTTCTACTTTTAGTATTATATAACAACAAATAGATGACTTTGGGGGAGGCATTGATCTCTAGTACTAATAAAGGGAACAGAAACATCTAGAAATTTGAATCAGCCTTGACAAATTGGAGAAATCAGCTTGTAGCTATTATCAGGTTCTAAATATTATGGAATTTGCAGTGTCAGGCACTGTGGAGAGTTTTGACTGTAGAGAGTCTAATATTAACTCTATTATTCACTATTTGATTGGAATTAGACAGGCTATTTAACAGGTAAATGAAGAAAGGCCATGAGGTAGGCGGGTGCTGTGAAGATGAAGGCAAATTCAAGAAGCTGAGACCTTGAGGAGGCAGAAACTCTTAGTAGGCAGGAAGCAAGAAGTGGGGGGAGGGGAGGGAAGGACCTGAGGCACACAGATGTCTAAGGACTGCAGAATGAACGAAGCATATGGTAAAGAGCTGAATTCCATTGATAGTGAGGTGCATGGTGTAGATTTGGGGCCTTAGGAAATACTGTGGCTCTAAAGTCCTGGTCTCTGCTATGCCTCACCCTCTAAGTGTCTCTTCTTGTATCATACTAGATTCACCGTTCTTCATTTTTGTTTTTTTCTAAAAAACAAAAAACAAAAACAAAAACAAAACCCTCTACCTCTTCCTTATATTAACATGAGTAAACCAAGCTACAGCAGATGAAACAAATGTTAATTTCTATGAATGCATGTGTCTATCATCACATGTGTTTATGGAATTTTACTCAGATATAGAGAAAAATGAAATCATTAAATGTTCAGAGAAACGAGTGGATCTGCGAGGTGTAATATTAAACAGCAAAATAAACAGGTGTGAGTCATGCCTGAAAATCAGAAAGGAGTCCGAAAGAGGGTCAGATTAGGAGGTGCAGAGGGATGGGTTGGGAAAGAGGACCCAGAGCGTATGAGAAGAGCTGTGGAGCCGGGGGGGGGGGAGTAGGGAGATGGGGGGAAGTGAATGAATAAAATGCACATTGCTTGAGAACGTCATAGTATTTACCACTTCCTATGCTAGGCAATGAAAGAAATCTATGTTCTCATAGTGTTTTACTGTTGTGCAGAGACACCATGACCAAGGCAGCTCTCATAAAAGGGAGCTTGTAACTGGGGGTGTGTGTACAGTTTTGGGGTCCATCGTCATCATGGAGGAGAGCAGGGCAGCATGCATGGCAGCATGCAGGCAGACAGGAACTGGGGCAGGAGTTAAGAGCTTCTCCATGGCGGGAGGGAGAAGATGAGAGAGAGAGAGAGAGAGAGAAAGAGAGAGAGAGAAAGAGAGAGAGAGAGAGAGAGAGAGAGAGAGAACATGCCTGGGCCTGTGTGGACTTTTGAAACCTTAGCCCACCCCGGTGACATACAGAGTCATAATACTTCCTTCAACAAGGTCACACCTCCTAATCCTTCTATTCCTTTCAAACTGGTCCACTCCCTGGTGACTAAGCATTCAAATATATGAGTCTATGTGGGCCATTCTTATTCAAATCACCACATTTCACTCCCTATCCCCTGTATGCCACTTTCCTCCTCAAACTATAAAATTGCCTTCAGTCTGACTTCCAAAGTCCCCATCAGCTATCACAGTCTCAACACTGTTTAAAAATTCCAGAGGTTAAAGTCTCCAAGACGACATCAATCTCTTAGCTGCAACCTCATGTAAAAACAAAAGCAAACAGAAAATCATATACTTTCAACGTATTATGGCACAGAATAGATATTACTATTCCAAAAGGGAGGAAAGGGAATGTAATGAGGAAATACTGAACCAAAGCAAGACTGAGAACCAGCAGAGCCAACTCCACCTTCTGTATTTCCATGTCTTACGTCAAAGACCTCTTTAGATCTCCAAATCATTTCACCTTTGTTGAGTACAGCACACCACGTTCTCTTGGGTGGTTCTACACCAGTTCTATAGCTCTTCTTGGCATGTACCCCACGACTCTGGCATCTCCAACATCTTGGGGGCATCCCAGGCAATCCAGACTTCACCTTCACAGCTTCATCCAGTGACTTCTCTGGGCTCTCATGAAGGGTTTCTCCTGATACAAGCCTTGCCTCAGTGGCTTTCCTTAGCTATAGAGGGAGATTCCATAAACGCTTTCTTGTATTCTTGACTTGAAAGCCAGAACCACATGGCAAAAGCTACGAAGTTCTGCCGCTTAATGGATTTGGAACACGCTCCCGAATTAAATTTCCATCAGCTGTCTAGCTTTGATGGTTTTCTTTACTGCTTCAGTATTTCTTTTATTCCTTTCCACAGGTTGGAAGCTTGGCTGGGTAGGGTCTTGGCCTGTGGTCACCACTCCCTTTATTCTACTGAGCCTCAGGCTTTTCTTTAAACTTGGTATCTCCTTGAACACTTGACTCAGTGTCATTGCATCTCCTGGTGCTCCTCAAACTGCACATTTTGTATTTCTCTTTGTCCAGCTCGCTCATTTTCAGTATGGATCGGCATAAGAGTGATTACTACTAACCACAGGACACAGTCACTATTAGGCTGTCCTGAAATCTCTGCCAATGCCACTAATCCAAGTCTCTTCAACCTCAGGAAGACTTTCAAGATGAGAGCAAAAGCAGCCATATTCTTTGGCAGACTATCACAAGAATGGTCTCTAGGCTTCATGCTAATATTTTTCCCCTCTGAAACTTGCTGATCCAGGCCATCATAAAGTGCATTACTCTCCACACCTCTGTCCTTGTTCCTACTAGGATGACCTTGTAAGTCCTGCTGAGTGTCCAACCACTTTCTAGTCCAAAGTCCCAAAGTCTTCATTCCACCACCAAGCAGCAAGGTCTAGCCTATCACAGCAATACCCTGCTCCCTAGTACTAACGTTTGCCTTAGTCTCTGTTCTGTTACTGTGAAGAGACACCATGACCAAGGAAACTGTTATTCAAGAAAACATTTAATTGGGGATTTGCTTACAGTTTCAGAGGTTTAATTCATTATCACCATGGTGGGGAGCATGGTAGTATGGAGGTAGGTATGGAAGTTACTGGAGCAGTATTTGAGAGTGTCACATCCTGATCCACAGGCAGAGAGAGAGAGAGAGCGAGAGAGAGAGAGACAGAGAGAGAGAGAGAGAGCGCAGGGGACTGGGTTGTGGTCTTTTGAAACCTCAAAGCCCACCACAGTGACACACTTCATCCAACAAGGCCACACCTACTCCAACAGGACCACACCTCCTAATTCTTCAAATCTTTTAAACAGCTCCACTCCCTGGTGACTAAGCACTCAAATATATGAGCCTATGGGGGCTGTTTATATTCAAACCACTATACATATGTGTGGGGTGTGTGTGTGTGCAGTGTGTGTGTGTGTGTGTGTGTGCAGTGTGTGTGTGCAGTGTGTGTATGTGTAAAAGCTGGTTACAGTTAAAAAAATAAATCTGACAAACAAACTTCTCTGGTTCCTCCAGATAAACAAATTTTTGTACAAATTCTTTTATGTAGATATACAGGGATTTAATTCCAATATGTTTCTTTCATTCATCTTCAATTCTGTCTTTGCCTATTAACTTTGTGGTTAACTTTTGATCAGACAGTAAGCAGAGAAAGTCAAAACATAAAGTAAAAACGAAAATAAATTGTCATAGTCATGTGGGAGGTTTTCTGTTTGGTGTCGTTGTCCCCTAAAGAAAAATCTCTATGCTCTCTAGAGAAAGACTCTAATCATCTACTGTCTCTTTTTCTCCTTTGTTTTCAGATCTGGCCCTTTAATCCATTTCATCTAGAGTATGATATGGGGACATAAAGAAATGACAGAGTTGGTAGAATGAAAATGCTTCTGGGAGCAAGTTGGGGACATCAGCTCACTCCTGCTCCCAGCCTGCCCCAGACTTGAGTGACAGGTGCAGCGGCATGGTTGTCTGTAGTTTCACCTGTGTGGACTCTTCCCTCTGTCCCCTGTTCTGCCTCAGGATAGCTGACGCTTGCCTGCCCACATATTCTAACTACAGTAGACTCCTCCTGGGCATGAACATGAGGATAATTTTGGTATTTTCACGGTGTTCTTAGGCTTTCAACTCTATTCCCTCAGCATTGTAGTAGCTTCACCGGGCTCTCATCATTATTATTGCTTTACAAACGAAGTGAATAAAGTTACAAAAGATCCAGCACCTGCCATAAGACACAGATCTTTCAGAAACTAGAGTTGCTGGGTGATGGTGGTGCATGCCTTTAATCCCAGCATTAAGGAGGCAGGCAGAGGCAGGTGGATCTCTGTGAGTTCCAGGCTAACTTGTTCTGCAAAGAGAGTTTCAGGACAGCCAGGACTATTACAGTGTTACACAGAGAAACAAACAGAAAGAAAGAAAGAAAGAAAGAAAGAAAGAAAGAAAGAAAGAAAGGAAGGAAGGAAGGAAGGAAGAAAGGAAGAAAGAAAAGAAAAAAAAGAAAAGAAAAGAAAGGAAAAGAAAAGAAACTAGGCTTCCAGACTGCAAGGCAAGTCTTGATCTCTGCCTGCCTAATTGATGATGTTAGGGTTACCTGTCTATCTGGCAAGATCTTCAAGATACTGTAACACTGTGGGAAAAAGTTATTGGTTGAAGATCTTTCTGGGGCCTCATATTAGAAAGAATATAGCAATTATTAACCCACTACTATGGAATTATAGAGCATCTACAAATTTTTGGTGCAACGGGGCTAAAGGGATCTGAGTTAAAATCTGAGATCTAAATGCATGGTGGGGATTCACCTTGGGCAGACACCATCTCTCTCATCTTGTCCCTCCCATCTCTGGTCCTCCTCCATACCACTCTGCTAGATAACTGCTTTAAATTCCATATGCTCATTGATTATTTAGCTTTGCTTAAACCTATTTAACATTCTCTTGTATACAGAGAATAGTGTTCAAACCTTATGGTGAGATTTAAATGTGCCCGTTTGATCTTTTTCTGTTATTGTTTTCCTGACTAATTTTAACCCCTTGACTATTTTGTATCCACTGTTCACCGCCTGACTATTTTGTATCCACTGTTCACTGCCTGACTATTTTGTATCCACTGTTCACCACTTGGGCCGAGTGGCTGCCTCTACCTGAGATGCCAACCCACACTTGGCTCCTGGTACTTTTCTGTACCCAAAGACACATTTTGGAGAAGCAGTTGCTTGGGTGCTGCTCTGAGTGTTAAGACATAAAACTGGGCCTGGTCTGCCAAAGGGTGCAGCATCTGTGGGGAAACTCACGCGGCTACCTTCCCTACATGGCATGAGGTGGTATGTTTTCTTGCTATAGTGACAGCTGCACACTTATAATGATGGGTAATAAGAATTGCAGCGAGGATCAAACCAACTGGGAGCCGAGTATGATTGGATAGATTTTCAGGGTGTCCATACTCTTCCTTGAAGCAGGGGATTGCATGTCTCTTTGATGAATGATGAAAAAGAAAGAGGGGGCAAATTAGTTCTGTACTGGAGAGCCCTTTCTGGAATCAAAAGTCATAGAATCCTCAGAAGGAACTGGATCACGAGTGGTGAGACAGTCACCTGGAAGACACTTCTAAGGTTTGACTTTTAGCACGGTGAAAGGGAAAAGTCCATGATTAATATACAGCTAGAAACCTTAATAATGGAGCGCTACAGCAAACCATGAGAAGTGAGTCTAAATTGTTTGAGTTCTGAAAGACTTCCAAGGAAGAAATGAAATAACATATAACACGCTGGCTTGTGGAACTGAGGGGCACGGGGCCAGATGGACTCAGTCTGAGTCCTCCGGGTACGGAGCAACTGAGCAATAGAAGTACTCATCTCAATTGACCCAAAGACTGCATAATCTGAGGGGAATAAAAGTCGTTAGACACACTTGGTAGTCAACAGCTGAGGTCCTCATGATAGTCAGGAACTGAAAGACGAGGTAGAGAGAGGAGGGGGAGGGTGGGAGGGAGGGGGGAGGGAAAGAGAGAGGAAGGGAGGGAGGGAGGAGAGAGGGAGGGAAAGAGTGAGGGAGGAGGAGGGAAGGGAGGGAGACAGACAGGTAGAGACAGACAGAGAGGGGTTACTGGGAGAACAGGAGAGATGAAATGCTGTGTTTGATACTCAGATCATTGGGCTGATGAAGCCGTAATCACAGGAGAGTTAAGGAGGTTCGTGTCGTAGGAATCTCACAGCTGTGTGGGATTTCCATGGCTTTGCCGGGTGATCTTTTCAAAGCTGGAGAAACTCTGGATCTGAATGCTTTCAACCAATTGCAAACAGTGTTTGTAAGGTGCTAAATGCTCAGAATTGGGTGAGAGGGGCAGTGTAGACAAAGGTTTCTGTCTGGGTCACTCAAAGGAAAATATGACAAGATCTGTGTAAAGCCAGAGCATCTCAGGAGAAAAAAAAATGTCAGAAATTCTATTTTGGGCCTGTGAGCTTCTGGAAGGCTTCTAAAATCAAACAACAGTTTACTGTAGGGGTGAAAGAAGGGCTGAGTCACTAAGCAATACAGATGAAACAAAAAATTTAAACTGTCTCGGAGGTAGGCAACCATGTAGCTAAAATATACAATTGTAGATCTCCCGCTTTGGGGTGGAAATTGAAATTACTGACCCAGCTAAGGGTTCTATCTGTATCACATGGAGCCATTGCAATGGCCGTGGTCTGGCTAGCCACAGTGACAGGTCAGAACAGCCTGTAAGGTCAAGGACACTAAAGCTAGGTGCAACAGGAAAGAATGCAATTTGCTCTTCCCTGGTCTTAGGCTTGTCGAAGCAGTGCAAGCCAACTTCATTGAGCTCATCGGGGCGATGGGTTGCTCCTCAGATGAAACCTGGAATGGGGATGTGGGCTAGCTCATGGAGAATGACTGTGGATTATAGAAATAACGTAGTATTTCCCCTCCATGACACCGTACGCC
This sequence comes from Myodes glareolus, assembly GCF_982192425.1. NCBI lineage: Eukaryota > Metazoa > Chordata > Mammalia > Rodentia > Cricetidae > Myodes > Myodes glareolus. Next base: position 33,424,506 of record NC_142046.1, read on the forward strand.
AGAATTGCTCTTCCCAGGAAGTAACTGATACAGATTATAGGATTTTTCTGTGTTACAGTGGAGCTTGCTAACTTTTTAAATATAATTTATTTGTGTGTATTTATGTGCATTGATGTGTTGTTTGCAAGTATGTCTGTATGAGGGTGTCAGACTCCCTGGAACTGGAGATACAGACAGTTGTGAGCTGACATGTGGTTCCTGGGAATTGAACCCAGGTCATCTGAAAGAATAGCCAGTGCTCTTAACCTCTGAGCCATCTCTCCAGCCCCGCTAAATTTTTTTAAGCATCTACCCTCACAGATGCTGAATCTAAAATCCAATTAATGCTGGAATGGATGACATTGGACCAATAAAGAGGTTTCAACATGTGTTAACCCTTGAGTGCTTACAGATTTGACAAGATATCAGAAGGAAAGGTGAAAACAGACATCAGGAAGAAAGAAAAGGGTCTTTTGCATATATATCATGGCTTCTGCTTTGAGGGGGGGTTCCTCTGTGTGCAAATGTGTGAGTCTTTTTGTCTATAGATATTTCTTGTGCATTTTCTTTGACTCTTTTCCTTGTTTGATTGTTTTGTCATATTCCGGTTTGGCTTTGATTTATTGTATTGCGTTTTATTATTACTTTAAAATGCTTGTTTGTTTTCTAATGAGAGACAGAGAGGGTGTGGACACAGATGGGAGAGGAGATAGGGAGGAACTGGAAGGCATAGGGGGAGGGGCAACCGTACTCAGAATGTATTGCATGGAAAAAAACCTACTTTCTTTAAATAAAATAAAAAATCAGTTTAGGTGAAGGCACCTTCATGCTTTGAAGAAGGCGCTCCAGGGACCACAGTGTTGTGACATGAAGATTCCGGTACCAGAGGTGCTCTGCCACCCTGGGAGTCACTCACCCCAGAGACTTCCATTGTCCACCCTGTTGTGGAATGCTAATTTAGGATGTGCTACATTCATCTATGCGGGGGAATATTTTTTAATGATGCAAAGATTTGTTGCCTTCTTTTATGTTGCATTTGTTTAATTCTGTAAAGCTGTGTTACTTTGCCTGCCCAGAACACCTGATTGGTCTAATAAACAGCTGAAAAGCCAATGGCTAGGCAGGAGAAGGCTAGGCAGGGCTGTCAGACAGATAGAATTTATAGGAGAAAACAAAGAAAAGGAAGGGGCGTGAGAAAAGGAGGAGAAAGGGTATCAGGGGCCAGCCACCCAGCCACCCAGCCAGACATGGAATAAGAAAGAAAGAAAAGATATACAGAAATAAAATAAGGTAAAAGTTCAGAGGCAAAAGGTAGATGGGATAATTTAAGTTAAGAAAAGCTAGTCTGAAAGAAACTAAGCTAAGTCCAGGCATTCATAAGCAAGAAAAATATCTCCGCGTATTTATTTGGGATCTGGGTAGGCCCCAAAGAATAAAGCCTCAAAGGCCAGAGAGCAAAGAGGAACAAACAAACAAGCAAACAAACAAACAAACAAACAAAAAACCACCTCCCCCCTCACTCTATATAGGCTATTGCTATTGGTTGAATAACAAAATTAGACTGTCTAAATCTCTGCTGCTTGAGACACATGTGTTTGCCTGTGGGGCATGCAGCAATGAGGCTCGAATGAGCTAAATGCTCCCTTCCTGCTGACTGGCTTTCTACTACGATTCAGTAGAATGTGTGTGTGCATGTACACGTACACAAATATGCATATGTGCATTCCATAACAATATTTGCACATATATACCAATAATTTACAAAAGAAGGGGTCATTGATTTAAGAAGGAATTGGAGACAACAAAGAAGGCAAGGAAGGGAGTAGAAATGATGTGAAAACAGTACTTAAGGATGACTTTCTTTTTAAAAAAGTTATAAAAGTATACCTAAATATATTTCGTGTCTTTAAACTGCCCAATAATTCTTCTCCATAGTTCTCTCATAGTTTATATGATCATTTTACTAAGTTCTTTTGGATATTAAAATATATAATTGAGTTCTTGCTTCGGGATATGATTACCAAGTTAAAACATTTACATGTGTATTCTCATTATCTATTGCGAATGCTCTATTTCCATCAAGTGGAGAACACGGCACTAGGAAGGAAGTCCTTCCTGATGCAAGATGCTCATTGTTGTTCCATTTCTCTCTGTGTCTTAAGCACCACTGTGTGTTTTGTTCTCAGATGTTTCATAGCCTTAGCAGCTTAGGAAGAGTTCGCAGAAAAGACATAGTCAACCTAAAGAGCCATCTTTTCTGATGCAGGCTGTCAGAGCAGGGTGCAGTGCATAATGAGATGTCACAGCCTGGGGGATATGCAGAGCCAGTGAAGGCAGCCTCACCGCCAGGCAGAGTGACTTAATCCTGAGGGCGAGAAGTCTGGGCAGAAAGAAATCCATTTTCTGTCATTCTGTGTACACGACTGAAAACACGTCGTTATCAGAGCTTCAATAAAGGTCAAGTTCTTCTTTTTAAAGGACACGTAGCATCTCTTCGGAAGCAGCATGCACTTTCCTATCTAACTGCTGCTCAAAACACTTGTTGTCAACCAGGAGAAGAGATGTGGCTACCACCTTGATGTTAAACGCGAATGTGGCCTGCGGGTTTACTGGTTTAGACTATGCGATTTGATTTGAGATGAAATTTTCCACTATGGTAGCTTAGGCAGTTAGGGTTCCCTGGCTTTGCTTTTCATTTTAGCCTGGTTTATAGGCATAGTAAAGAAAAGGCAGCTACGGGCATAGAATGTAGGTGTGTCAAATCGAGGAACGTATGGCTTCTTTTGGTGGTAGAGGGGGAGACACTCTATTAATTCCAAGTTGCTGGAATTTACTAAGTCTCTGTAGTTCATTAGCCATCTCCTCCTCTCCCCGCTCCACATTTAAGAGTAGATAAAAGGTAAGCAGTGTCAGGGAGAAGCATTACGTGCAGAGGGGGACAGGATCTGCCAGTCTTCTCTTAATAACAAACAGTGTTCGCTCTCTAGGAGGCAGACAGTGTGAAGTGCAAGCAAAAACCATAATTATGCTCTCTGCAGGAAGCCTGTGTTGAGAGTGGCAGCGAGAGCCTCTAAAAACCTGCGAGGTTAAGGCTGCTTGTCTTAATTATATGTATTAGGAGTTGGTGTCTTCACTTTTTACCTTTAACATCCAAAGGAAAAAAAACCCTAATTATAACTTGGACTCCAGTAAATTGGGCCCTATTTAAACAATGAGCATTTGACTATCTCCTCATGTACCACGATGATGCCTCTGACTGGTTACAGCTTGTGTGGAAGTCAAACTGGCTCATGCAAATAATTTGTTTTTGTTGCCGCCATGACAGAAAAAAAAAGAGAAAAACCCCAAACCAAAACCAAACAAGATAATGAAATTGCCTCCACACCCCCCTCCTTTTTCTTTAGTCAATAACACCTAAGACCGATGATAGAAAGAATGTATATGTAATGCATATACCTCTCCTGAGTTATTCTTACTGTATAGAATCACATGTTATCTGTGTGCTATTACTGTGTGTTTGCATAGATAAATATTGGACTAGTTGTCTTAGACTATATTTTGCCTTTCTTTTGACCCTGGGTATAATAATGCGTGACCATTGCTCCTTGTGGGCTTTAGTGGAACTGTACAGGGCTCCAAATTTTAGGTTTTTGTCATCAGTGCAGTAGTATGTGTTGGCTGACATACTTCAGAGTTGTAGGGACCAATCCTGTTGCATTCAATACAAAAATTGTCCCCAAACATGGGGATGGCTATATTGAAGTTTTTTTTTTATGTGATGTGTATTTCACTTGACTTCTTGCACACAATTTCCACAATTTCTCAGCTGCCACAAAAATGCTCACAGGGCAATAAATGAGAGAACCCCAGCCATTCTACTATCCTCGGAGTATAATCTTATAACGAAATATAGGAATCTGGGGGCTATGGACTTCTGTTAGCCTTGGAAGATGGCACTTCGTTAGCTTTATATGCTTTGCACAAGCATGCACATTGCTACTTTTCCATTTCACGTGTGCACATCAAAACTGGAGAGGGTTGAAAGTTGCAGCATGAACTGGACAGAGGGCTGATGGGTAATCACCACACTCACATGACTGGCCTATAAAAGTGAGTTGAACCGACTTGATTTTATACGTGTCTTTGCCTCCATTCCTGGAAGCTATGATGGACTTTATGCTTGCACAGTGTTATGGCCGTCAACTATTTTTGGTATTGAGTTACACGCTTCTGTAGTCTCAGGCAAAAATGGAACTCAGAGCTAATGTATTTTATTGGTTCCAGAATTTATATCTCCTAAGTTGAGTCCCTGTCGTCTGCCTTTAAATAATCACAACGGTTTCAAAAGGATCTAAACAAACACTGAAGCACCTAGAAACTCTTTGCATAGTTGTTGGGAAGCCCCTCCCCTCTGAAGTTTCTAACTTAGGCTTCCCAACTTTTAATTTTATTGAAATACCAATTTAGATTTCATTAGTGTTGGCTTGGGGGAAGCAATCACTGATTCTAAAGTTAATAATAGTTTTATAGGAGAGGCTCATGGATTTTACAGTGATAGGGATCTGTAGTCTAAATAATGGCAGTTTTCTAATTAAGCAGCGATTGGATAAACACAATAAAATCAAGGATAAACTATTCATTAGTTTTGATGTGTTTAGTTCAATTTAGTTTATATTTCTTAGAGTATTTGTTATTTCTCTGTTGAATAATTTATAAAAGTAATGAGTAACATGAATCATTGGGACAGTTTTTTTTTTAATTTTATCAAAATAAATTGTTCAATGAAAAATGAAGCCCGGTTTACAGAGGCAGCCTGAGACATTATTTGGTGTCACTTGAATAAACACTATGTAGCAAGCTACAACCTTTCACACAAACCATCCCAAAGTGTGATCAGTTCAAGAGAAAACTTTTATTGCAATTAGTGGAAACCATAACTGTGAGAATAGGAGTTGGTTTAAATGGCAGGGAAGACACTAACATCCAGGATCTCATTGTGTTGTGAGGCTTTGAAACCTCATGAAAGCGGAAGCTTGGATCTGTATTAGCCATGCAATGTGGTTATTTTCTCAAGGGTTCCAAAATTTGATCATGCCGTATCAAAAGAAAATGACTAATAGAAGTTCACCCTTTTATAGAAGGGAAATGGTAGAAAGGATCCTTGTAGACATCTCTACGGAGTATGTAGTGACGTTAGCTAAGCCTCAGAACCCAGACACAGTGCGTTTGTCTGGACTTATTTCTTCTGAAGATGCTCAGTGATCAGCCAGCCTGCAGAACCTCAGAGACCTGCCACTGTGTATTTTCAGAGTTCTATTCTTGAGTAACTCTCAAGTCAATTTCCTCCCTCATAGGCAGAGTCTTATGTCAGTTTATGCCAGTGAGATACTGCCCAATTGGAATTTTCTCGTTGAAGATCTTTCTCCCATTATTCTACTTTGAGAGGATGTAGCAAATATCACTGTCAGGAAAACCTGACAAATAATTTACGTTTTAGTACGACCCATATTTTGGTTCTGTTTTCTGTAGAAATAAATGACACTGGTTTAAATGACTGTCTTGGGATCGTTCTATATTATTTTTATTTAAAATGATTTTGCTTACTTTCCCCTTTGCTGTCTATCAAAAGCATTAGATACCACCCTCCTTTCCTCTCAAGTTAACTCATAAATATTGAGTGAGGTTTGAGATTTTTAGGATAGTGTTTCAGGCATGCTTAGATTTTCTATGACGTTTGAACTGGAAAGAGTCTTAACACGCAGCAATGGTCTCAGCTCTCGTCATACAAACATTGTTTTCACCCTTTGCTTAGTTGTGTTAATTTTATCCTTCCTAAAATTTCTATTACCGCACAATGCCTGGAGGTACGATAAGTGGGATAGATGTTATTAACATGAAGTAGTCAACTGCTGTTTATGTCTAGAGAATTTAAGTCATTAGATGTGAGAATCTTGGTATTTAGTAAGTAAATGGATTATACTTAACAGTCATATTTTGTCTCACCTATACTTTAAAAAGTATGTGTTTGTGTGTATATATGTAGTATATACATGTGGAAGAGTGTGGTACCTGTGAGCCCATAGAGGGTGTTTGGCTGTATTGCTCCCCTATCTCCTTGAGACAGAGTTTCCCACTGTATCTGGAGTTCACTTTATTTATTTATTTATTTATTTATTTATTTATTTATTTATTTATTTATTCACAGCTAAGCTGGCTATTCATCAAGCTCCAGTGCTCCTGCTGTGTTTCCTTTGCGCATCTTAGGACTCTGAACCCAAGTCCTCTGAACTCCACTCTTCATGAACTCTCTCTAGTTGTCAACACATTTAAAACTCAGTTTCAGACTGTGAGTGATGCCTAGAAATTTGATTTTAAAACCTTGTAGAAATGACTTTGTGCCATGTTAGAGAATTAAATGTTGTTAAGACAGTTGCTGTTATATTACCTTACAATAGCACTTACAAATGTACTTCCCTGTTAAAAGATGAGTTTGGACACCATTATGGGTTAAATTATGAGTTTAGGCTTGCACTTTGTTTTAGGAGTGAAGCTAATACATAGCATTTCTTATACATGAAAACCTATGTCTAATGCCTTATGCACGGCTCCTGATGTCATTGCTTCTTAAAAAGCTTTGGGGGTGCTGCTCTGAGATGGCTCAGGCAGCAAAGTCCATTTTGGACAAGCCCGAGGACATGAGTTCAGATCCCCAGCACCTACATACAGAGATGGCATGACATCACATGCTTGTAATCCCGCTTCTGGGGAGGCAGATAGAGGAAGAACCCTGGGGCTGCCTGGCCAACCTGTCTAGCTCAGTCCGTGAGCTCTATATTCAGGGAGAGAGCCTGTCTCCAAAAGTAAGGTGGAGAGCAGTTAAGCAAGACACTGACGCCGACCTCTGACCTCCACACACATGCACATACATGTGAACAAATGTTCAAACAGTTAGATATTTCCTCAATCCAATTTGCTAATTGTTTAAAGACAGGGTCCTGGCAGCCCACTTGTTTGAGTCTTACCTTGAAGCTCATGTGAATTATGAATTTACACGAAAGGCATAGGGGCAGGAAGGAGTCAGACAAACAGGTGAAGCTGGACTTGCCACTTATTCTGATTTCTTCCAAATTTGTCTTTATTACTGAGGAGTGAAGCGAGCACCTTGCCTGTGCCAAGGTGACCTCTCGACCATTGGTTACATTTCTGAGCCTCCTCCGATGCTCCTCACCCTCCCCCCCCGCCCCCTGACACTTTTGCTTTAAGCACAAATTGGAATCTTGATATAGGATATTCTCTTAGTTTTAAAAAGTAGGTCTGCGTTTTCCATCTCAGACATGTTTATAAGGAACCTGGGGCAGTGCCACTTGAGAGGAATTTCTTAACACCAGAATTTATGAGTCTTCTGTCTGTTAGAAGAAAAATATGGAATTTTCCTTCCTTGAGCCATGTTTTTATTGGGACAGACTTCTTGCCATCGCTGCTTAAAACTGATCCCCAAAGAGAAAAGCCTCATGAATCTTTGGCTTGCTTGCCTTGGAGCAGGGCCAGAAGCAGCACACTGTCAGGATAAACAGTGCGTGGGCTAGAAGAATGGCATAGAAATGTCTCAGGTGGAGTGGCCTTCCGTTCCTCTGGCATGGACTGTGCTCCACAGTGTCTTACAGATAAGGCAGTGTGAAACAACTTTATTTTATGATACCCACTTCCTAGATATTTTATCAAAATGTGTCTTGGGCACACTAAAGAATGTGGTTCCGAATCCTGGCGTTTGTTGCTTGTAACTTGTGTACATGTTCCTCTCTGTCATTGAACCAGGACTCTCAATACCTGTTGTCTACCACTGTGTTTTATATCCTAATTTTAGGCCAGAATGTTGCCCAGACCAGGTTAAATATGTATTGAGTGCATGAATTCAGGTCCCTGTCAATCAAAATTTGATGAGAAACGTAAATCCGGGATTCTGAAAATTACACACACGGAGCGTTTGGTCTCTCTAAGTGGCAGTCACACAAACCTTTGCGTTTGACAAAGAACAGAGAGACAGACAGGAGAAAGAGAGCTCAAGAGATTATTTGTTCTGCTCTTCCTTCCCTGTCTGTTGAGATTGGAGGCTCCTGGGGTGAACGATACAATCTTTGAGGTTTATATTGTCCTGTGTTGGTATGGTCTCAGGTCAGGTTTCTGGAGCTTAATGGCAAGCTTGCTTTGCCTGAAAGTATAGCAAGGGGCTAGGTATAATAATAATGTATTGTTTGGGAGACCACGATTGAAGGTATTGGCGAAAGGAACTTGCTATTTCTTCTTTCTCCTGTAACATAACTCAACTGTTAATAAAATAAGAATGATACTCCTGAATGTTACTTGTGGACTGCATTTTCCTAAGGCACAAATGTGGCATTGAAAGCATAGAAGGGAAACAGGTCATGCTTATGGTTTTGGAGAGTTAATGCATTGTTAACAACATTACATTCCTTGACATTTCATTTGGGAAGAAAATCTATTTCTCTATTTAATTTTTTGTGCTACACCAAATTTACAACTTGTGTTTACAAGTCATTTGTTTTTGGAGTTTTGCTGCCACCCCCATCCGTCTTTCGGCCTCTGGCTTATTTGAAGACTTTTCTGTGTGCGTTTCCATTAGTCAGAGATTAGAATTAAATTGGAATAAGGCGGTGAGCAGACTTGGTGCAGTCTGTATATCCTTTGCGATTATTTGAAGCCTTATGTAAACCCAGTGGATCCCCAATATTCACAGATTGTATATATGCAAATTTGCATAGTCTCTAAGGTTTATTCGTAATTCACAAATCAATGAACAGGGGAGTGAAAGTTGTAGTGACTTGATGTGCAGGTTCCTGGCTGATGTCAAGTGCAGTAGCATTCCTCTGCTTCAGCTGGCACGCTCTCCACACTGTGCAGCCTGGGCTTCTCAGTGCCACCGTTTTCACATTCCTGTGCTTTTGTTGTGCTCAAGTGTTGCGCTTCTTCTTCTTCTTCTTCTTCTTCTTCTTCTTCTTCTTCTTCTTCTTCTTCTTCTTCTTCTTCTTCTTCTTCTTCCTCTTCCTCTTCCTCTTCCTCTTCCTCTTCCTCTTCCTCTTCCTCTTCCTCTTCTTCTTCTTCTCCTTCTCCTTCTCCTCCTTCTCCTCCTCCTCCTTCTCCTTCTCCTCCTTCTCCTTCTTTTTCTCCTCCTCCTCCTTCTCCTCCTTCTCCTCCTCCTCCTTCCTCCTCCTCCACCTCCTCTTTTTTCTTCCTCCTCCTCCTCCCTCTCCTCCTCCTCCTTTCCCTCCTCCTCCTCCTCCTCCTTCTCCTCCTACTCCTTCATCTTCTCCTTTCTTCTTCTTGTTTTTTTGAGACAGAGTTTCTCTGTTGCTTTGGAGCCTGTTCTGGAACTAGCTCTTACAGATCAGGCTGGCCTCAAACTCACAAAGATCCGCCTCTCTCTGCCTCCCAAGTGCTGGGGTTAAAGGTGCCATGACCGCCCGGCTAGCACCGTGTTTATAATTGTAGAAAGGCTATATGCTGTCTTGAGACAGAGGTGCACATCTTAGTCGCATGTTGCCCAGGCATGATGATGGTGCAGATGATCACGTATTCTGTGTCAGTGAATCAGAACATATTTTTTCATGAAGTCTCTTCAAACAATAGCACCCCTAAAACAGGCTTATGTATGGATGGTTTGATGGAACTATGACAGAGACTCATGGAAACCTACTTGTGCATGGTCCCTAAAGAACCAGTATAGGCCCAAGTGTCTCCTGCTTGTGTTGACTTCACAGAACACACTGGCTGGAACAGCCAGTGTTGAGTGCACATGTGTTTTTGCAGGCCAAGGAGCCTTCATACTCATCACATTCTCAGGGTGGCTGCAATCACTTTGTGGGTTCAAGAAGAGGCCTTTCCATCCTAATGGTCTTGGCATTGAAACCTTAAAGAGAATGACGCAAAGGCCTGAACACCTGCCGTTTCCATCTTCCCCTTGCCACATGCATGGAATGATCTCACCGTTCCTGTCTTTGCACTTTACAAGTGTGGTTTGTGTCCCAAGTTTTGAGTTTACTAGTCATGTGATCATGAGCAAAGTTTCACTTCTTTGTTTGGATGTCTCAGGGGTAATGAGGATAGCCCAGTACCTACCTACCTCATACAGCTATTGTAAAGACCAGATTAGGTAATGGCCACAAAGGACCATGTAATGTACCTGGGAACAGTCAAAATCACGGATGTAAATGTTACGATAGTAGACCCTCGACAGATAATTGTTAATTCCTTTGTTTTTCCCTTTCCTGGAGAATATGTGACCCGTTTTCCTATTCCTGGGTGAGTTAGCAAGTTCATTACAGCCGTTCTCCTTCCTGCAATGATGAATGGTAAAAGCGAGATGATCCCCAGTGTCTCTGGTTTTCTTTCTACAGATCCCTGAGGCCTGTAGCTCTGTGGTAGGGATGGATGTCAGGAGCTCTGTGGTTTTGTGGAAATTGGACTTCTACTCCCAGCTCTGTCCCAAGGATGGAGGGGAGACATTGTGCTTGGGCAATGCCCCAGGTGTGTGCCTCCCAAGTGGGAGATCAGGCTAATGCCCACTGTTCTGATTCCCCGGAGTCCTCTTTATAGCCACTGTCAAGGGATCTCGGTGGATTTCACCTTCCTAATTTGAAAACCCGAACTCCCTTGTCCTCAAATACTTTTTCGACTAATCATTTCCCGTACCCTCTCAAGAATTCCCCTGACTTATCTTAAATATGTAAAAGAATGTAAATAGGATGACAGGTCTTTGGAGGAATGAGGTGTTCTACGCTAATGGATTTTCCAGGTGAAACCGGCACCTTGTCCTGTTTGCTTTAGTAATTGCATAGAAATGGCCATAAATTGTCGTAGACAATCTTTTGATTCCTTAGGAATATTTATATGAGGCGGATAATTTAAGCGTTTTTTGATTAAGTATGAACAACTGCTGTAGTCTATGACAGGACACAGTGTTGTCCTCAGAGCCTGCAAACACGAGGGAGCGAGCTGGCTCCGTGCAGTCATGGTTTCAGCTTTCTTGTTGCGTGTTTTGATTGTTGTTGATGTTAGAATTTTGTTGTTAGATGATGCAAGCTGACGAAGAATGCCGTTGTTGCTCACGTTCTAGAATAGAAGAATGCCGTTGTTGCTCACGTTCTAGAATACAGAGAAACACTCTATTTGCACGTGCAGACAAGCTAGAGGATTTATGTGCACAGTTGCCTAATAAACGTGTTGACGTATTATACTAGTGATGAATACATTGCTTATGATGCTATATGCTTCTATTTAGTATAAATATAAAATATTCTGGTACACGCAGCCATTCATATATATTTTACTCTTTCTCCTGTAAACTTTACCTCTAGGTGAGCTAATGTACTAGGCACTTTCATGTAATTGGCATGTGTATCTCCAGGATAGACTGAAGAATATCCCACCTCACTGAGAATTACATTTGCTATTACAGTTTCCTTTATCAATTAATTAATAATAATTAATTTATTATAATTATTTATTTAATATATAATTTTATTTATATATTATATAAATTATATATAATATATTTAATATAATATTAATATTATATTAAATAATTATATTTAATATAATTAATTATTATTAATAATTTATTAATAAGTTTCCTTATTAATGTTTCCTTGTAGAGCAGAGAATACATGTCAACTCCTGTTCAGCTCTAAGCTTTCCTAGTTTGACTCCTGACTAGAGGTAACAGTTCCCAGAGCCTCACAGAATGACATTATAATCTGTTGTCTGTAACATAATTTCACTCAATTCAAGAACAAGCAGAGTATAAATAGACAGCACCAGGATTTCTTGCGCCATGTCTCTGCTCGCTTACAACCCAAGTCAAAGACTCTCTGCCCATTGATTTAGCTTGGTGCCAGCTAGGATGGCCCGTGAACCTGCTGGTACTTCCAGGTTCTTGTTTTGTTTCTCGAAGGGCCCCCAAAATGGCCACATCTGTGTTACTTGAGAGCTACACATTTGGTAAAACAGAGACAAAGAAAGGAGGCGCTGTGAAATGGAACGACTGTCCTACGAGCAGAGGGGAGATGAAATGCGAGAGAGGTTGCATTTGATGGGAAAACTCAACCGGGGTGCCATTCTTCTACAGAGCCCCCTCAGCGGAGAGCGTGCGTATAATGCATGGTAATGAAGGGGCCCAATTTGGGAAAGTGGCTTTTAAAATGCAGCAGCAGAACACTATTGAGAGTCTCTTAAGGAAAAAGGCAAATCTCATCAGGGACCCTTTCAAGCATCATTTTCTCCTGTTTAAATGATCCCGCGTGAACTTGCCGTTAGTCAGCTTGGCACAGAATTCAGTATCCTTCGTTAATTTTGACCACTAGAAAAAGGGACCAGAAAGGCTGTTATTAGTGACCTGTGGGTTGTTGCAGGATTTACTCTAGGTATTTATGAAGCCCTTTGCCTCATGTTTATTTTGTATGAAGTCGTGTGATCTAAGGGGTTTCATGGCCCCCTGATGCTTTAACTTAGAAAATGTTCTCAAGCGATTACTGGGAAAGCAGCAATGGATGCTGGGAGCCAGCCTCTTGCTCGCGGAAGCTTCATTGCCCTTTTTTCTCCTCTTGTGGGAAAATTTGGTTGGGGAATAAAGAATGCTATTCTCTTTGATTATCTGTGCATTTGTGTGTGTGTCTTTTCATCTTTTGGGTGAAACTGGAGCCTTGTAATTGACATTTCATAGATTCGTACTTTTACCCAACTATATTTGAGGTTGTCCTAAAATGTTTACTGGTGTAGAAAACTCACACATAAACCTCAGTTACTTTTGATTTCTTTTCTTTGGGGGCAATAGCGCTTTACTCTTCTAACAAACCTCCGGGACACAATGCAATACTTTTAATTGCAGTGGCTGGAATGAGAAATTGTTATTGAGCTTGGGCGGAGGTGGGGGGTGAGGGGTGGGGGAGGTGTCCCAACCTATGCTTCGTGTTTGGTCTGGCCACATGTTCTAAATAAGCCGATTTTAAAAAGCCACATTAAACGCAGAAAACAGAAAAAGGAGATTTGTTCAATGTGGCCACGTTAGGAAGAGGGACACAAGGATCTGGTGAACTCTGCCCGCTCCCCAAGTTTGCCTGCAGGGGAGTCCTGAAGAAATGTTAAAGTTGAAATGTCGGGACAAAGATGCATACCTTAGCAGTTCCAGGCACGGCGTGGTCCTGCCTACAAATGATTGCTGGCTGGCCTTCAAGTGCATCCTGTAAGATGGTCTAGCAAGTAGTTAGGACTCTGAAATCTCTTTTCAGCACTCAAAGTACCCCCTCTGCCTGGGGCCTCTCCCTTCACCCAGCACGAGATTTCTGAGGAAATTTTCATTTCCTTTGGGTCCATTCTTCCTATAGTCTTACTGGAGGATATGTAATGGAGGGGAACGTCTAAAGTTTAAAGCCTCATGGGACTTCCAGGCTGCTTTGAGCTTTGGATGAGATGTGATCTCTCAGCTTCCTGGTCCTGCCACTATGTCCACTACTTGCTTCCATGCCCCCCACCCCCACCCCAATGGTGGGCTCTTAGCCCTCTGTTACCATAAGCCAACTTGAGCTCCCCCTTCATTGAGTTTTCTTTGGTCTTGGTGTTTTATCACAGCAAAGGAAAGGTAACTGATGCAGTTCAAGTCTCCAAGCTTAGCGCTGACTCAGTCATCCTATACAGCTACACCTTTACACCACTTGGATTCTGTCTCCTCTCTCACACTCATCAACCTCACTCACTGGACTACCACCATTCTATTCTTTTTTCCTATGAGTTCAAAGTTTCAATTCAACACACAAGAGATCATGAAGCATTTTTCATGTATAATTTGCACCAGAATCATCCATATTGCTACAAACAAGAACCGCATTCCATTGTGTATGTATACCCAGTCTTCTTCATTCATTTATATTGTCCACATCTCATAGCTAGTGAGACTAACGTTACAATGAATCTTGCCATAGTTACTGCTTTGTTGTTGTGAAGAGACACAATTACCAAGGCAGTTTATAGAAGGCAACATTTAATTGGGAGCTTGCTTACATAGTCCATTATCAAGGCAGTGGGCAGGCATGGTGTTGGAGAGAGCGACATCCTGATCCACAGAAGGCACACACAGAAAGAGGGAGGGAGGCGGGGGAGGGGAGAGACTGGGTCTGGTGTGTACTTTTGACGCCTTGAAGCCTGTCTGCAGTAATACACCCCCTCCTCCTTCAATAAGTCCACACCTTTTAATCCTTTTCAAATACTTCTACTAACTGGGAACCAAGCATATAAGCCTATAAGGGCCATCCTCACTCAAAGGAACCAGATAGGGAAAAGCAGACAGCTCTGTAGCTGGTGATTTCATTTCCAACAGATTTGTATCAGAAGTGGAATTACTATTCATGGGGTTGCTGTAGTTTCAGTTCTTTGAGTGGCATCTATTTTTTCAAATGGGTTATACCAACTCAGTCCTGGTAATAGCATACATGCTTCTATTTTATATATTTCCTCACTAATTGTTTTGTCTTGGCTTTTTGTTTAAAAGCAGTTATAAGAGGCATGGAATGGTAGCTTGACGTAGTTGTGATTTGCATTTCTCTGATAATTAGAATTATTATGGTAATTATTCATGATAGCATGTTAAAAAACCCTTCATATGCTTGTTGGACATTTTGTGTGTTTCTGCTTTGTTTTGTTTTGTTTTGTTTTTCAAGATTAGGTTTCTCTGTGTAACAGCCCTGGCTGTCCTGGAACTCATTTTGTAAATCAGGCTGGCGATAAACTAGTGGAGATTCACCTGCCTCTGCCTCTGTCTCTCGGAGTGCTGGGATTAAAGGAATGTGCCACCACTGCCTGGCACCTTTCTTCATTTTTAGCCCCCCTCTCCAGGTATTTTGTCTTGCAGTGACCAGCTAATATTGTACCTTTATAAAAGAGACTTGAGGGCATCATTTTGCCCCTTCTGCCAGGTGAGGACACATTTATCTGGAATAAGCTGTCCAAGTCACTGAATCTTCTGGCTCTTTGCTTCAACTTCCCAGTCCCCAGAACTGTAAGTAACGCATTTCCCTTGCTGAAAAGTTATCTAGCCTAACCCATGTTTTTTTTACAGGCGCTTATACTGACCAAGCAAAGTTTATAGATACCACAAAGAATGTGAAAAAAAGAAGCAGTCATTCATCCCCTATCTATAGGTTATTCTAAGAGGATTTTTAATTTTTTAGTACTGAGGCACATCGTGGTAGCTTACAGTGGGGAGAGGTTTGGAGGGAAGTGAAGAACTGTTTGATGGCATCATGTTACCTGACTGAGCCCTATGATGCTGATCGAGTGGCTCTATTCCTAATGAGCTCTCACAGTCAGCTCGTCTTTGTGTGCCTTGTAACATAGTAATATTAAGATTACTTTGGTCATTTGTCTGATGCATAGGGACCCAATTGAGGCACTGAATTATGATTGTACCTATCCATGTTTATATACCCTCTCTCACAGAAGAAACTAACATACTGCATAGAGAGTATTTGGGGTGTCAACCAGCATTTTCTTTTCATTCATGCTATTTTGGAGCTGATGTTCCTATATCTACAAATGTCACTATTTTAGCACAGATTGGGAAAGAATACTGTTCTGTAATATTATCACGGGCTGAGTTAAAAGAGAAAACGCATGTGAGTTTTAGAGCAGAGTTATTCGGTTTAGCTGGGTTTGTAGGGAAATGTCATAATATTCAGGTCTAAAGATCAGATCAAATTTGGAATGGAAATTAAGTGTGAATCGACTTCACAAAAGGAAGGCTATGCAAGACAGAGAATGGCGCACACCCTCCTCCCACAGTGTTTTTCTGTGGACCCAAATGAGTCGAGAGCAGCTTGTAGAGCGAAATGAGCTTCATGGAGAATCCAAACATCGCAGCTATTCCCGGGATATAGTTTGAGTTTAGTTGCTCTTCCTTCGCTTCTGTGTGTGGTGGATGGTCAGGGTCTGTACGTTACCCTGAGTAGGGACCTTCAGTAAGTTCAGTTGTGTCCTTTGTCCTTCCTTCTCTCTGTTCCCTTTCTTTTCCTTAGAGGGTTCCTTTCCTTAATATCATTGGAAAGTCTTTGTTCCAAGGAGTTAATATTGGTGACATACTAACAAATCAGATAGAATGAATTGATATTTTAACATCACCAAATTAATATATGTGATAACATCACTGTTAGAGTAACAAACTCCGGGTCAAGAGAATGCAATCTTTGGCCTGGGGACCTAACATTCCAATTGGGTGAAGTCACTCTAGAAAGGTAGGCACACCTTAAGCCATGCTGAAGAGGGGCGGGAATTAGTCTTTTACTGTGATCTTGGGCTTTTCCTCTCCAGAATCCCCACCCCTTCTGTAGGAACTTATTAGGGCCGAAGTCATGTGGCTTCATAATACTACCTACTTTCCTGAATTATTCAGAAAGCTGTAAGCTCCCCCCATCTCTGCTCTAAGCTTTCTTTAACTTTCCCAGATCTTTGGGTTTCTGTACCTTTGTTCTAAAGCTCCCCTCCTTACCATGTGGCTGGTGTATCTTACCTCTGTGTATGCTTAAATGGCATAGTCCCTGTTTCTCCTCTCTGTTCTCCTCTCCCAGGCATTGACCAAAGTTTTACAGGATTCCTTCTCTGGGGTTCTTCTTTTAAACCTGGATGAAATTGTTCTCAAGCTTTTGCTCGAGTGTGTTCTTAAATTCTTTTATTAATGAGACTAAAAAGCCTAAGAGGGGACCCTGGTTTCTCCTATATCATCTGGTGACTATGATAGGACCCCCCCCCCAAATTCCAGTAACATCATTATTTTCAATGTCAGGAGCTTCCTTTAAAATGTATTCCATTCTGGGTCGATGCAAGGATCTCTGGTTTGTATGTTACGGTGCAGCCTTCGCGGCAATAAATCTTGTATGAGTGGACTTCAAGAAAATAAAGATGAAATATTCCATCTTCTCTTTTTTTGCTGTATGCCGAAACAATACATATTGATCATGGAGACACAAGGAAATGGAAATAAGCGTGCACCACCTGAACATTGGCTTCTCAAAGACAGTAACAGTATTTTGGTGTGCATTCTTTCATTCATACATATTCATGTGCAATTCGCCCTCTGTAACAGTATTATGCTAAAATTAGATCAGATATCTTAGCCAATTAACAACCATTCGAAACTTCTTTTCAAATTAGGAATATGTTATCTACATAAGCATTTCTATCAGTAATATATCATACCATGGTATAAAAACACACCATTAAAATTACTCAATACTAAACCCTAATATTGATTTAAGATTCTTTTGACTACTGCCTCTTGCACATGCATCTTTGTGGCTAATGTCTGGAAACGAAACTCATCATGCATTTCCACACTGTTCTGCTGTGATTGCTCTACATTGCCAAATGCTTCCCTACAAGGCAGGACCGAGCACACTTCCCTTAGCATCTGGGCAGATTTCATTGCCCTGTAATGATTAGCATCTGTTTTGATCTTTAAAGACTCCATTAGACAGACAGGGGAAAGAGGCCCTTCATTGCTTTTCTTCGCATTCCTGTGCCTATCTGTTCTATAAGATAATCATGCTTCTTAGACAACTATCTAAGCAAAATGTAAACTTCCTTAGGTCAAAGAGAAAGTTCTCAATTGCATAAATATTTATATCCACCATCCTTCTGAAATAGAATAACCCCCAGAGAAGAATTTGAGATATTTTTGGCAGACTATCCATGGGCTAATAGTAGCATATAACTTTATTAAGAATGTCCTTAAGTTTTACTTGAAAACCTCAACCCTTAGTTTTCAGAATGATTTTTCTAAGGTAACTGGCTAGACCGTAAGAAGTGAGAGAAACATGCATGTCAGGATGGAAGCCAGTGGGGTCTAGGTAGGACAGTGGACCAGCCTTTGCTTAGCATGGGGCCACACAATTGCTGATTCCCCGAACAGCTTTCCTCAGTGTGGAGACTAAGCAAGTCCAAAATGTGTTTGCTGCCATAATGTTTTCACTATATTGAATACCTCCCATCTATTGTGTGAACCTGCTTAAACCCAAATCTCATAAAAAGGAATTTAGGCTTGTCATCAGAGGCACAGTTTTCATTAGGAGGAATATGATGTTTAAAGAGTCTTCGTAAAATGAGAAGTTTCTTTTCAGTAAATGTAAGGAAACAAAGATCAACGGTTCCCATCTGTGATTACAGACTGGGATCTCACATTATCTAGAGCGTTCCTTGGCTAAACAAGGCAGGGTTTAATGACTGGTCAGTGGGGTTCAAGAGAAAGACACCACTCTGTTATTAAAAGGAGACTTTAATGACTGAGTTGCCATTGGGAACAAAACAGACTCCATAATAAAGCTCGCTTTCTGCACTGATCACGAGTTACCAGAGCTTGACATCAGCGGTATTTCTCATCATTTAAAAACGAAAGTCCAGGGAAATACATTCACCAACCTTGTGACTGCATCAAGGTGATGAGACAGGTGTATCTGACTCCTTGTAAACCACCCAAGAACAATCAGACTATGAGTGAGTGTGGGGGGAGGAGCTGGTGGTTTTTTTTTTTTTGATATTTAAAAGATCACCTCATAATTGCTCCACGTGTTTAAACTGGGAGAGCTTTATAATATCTATGTTGTAAGAAAGCCAAGAACTACAGCACGTTTAAGAGTTATAAAGACACGAAATACCATAACGCACAATGATACCCCAGGTTCACTGAAAATCATGAGGAAGAAATGAAGGGACAAGGACAGTGCATGCTCACAGTGCGCTTGTACGGCACCAACCCCTGCTTCACACGTCCGCTTGTTCATTCTTTAAACTCCCCGAAAGTTTTATAAGGTATTTTATTTCACTGAAGAGAATGTTAAAGCACAAAAGAGTTAAAATAATTTGGCAAAAAGTCACACAGCTTGCTAGTGACAGGGGTGTAATTCACATTTTGTCTCTGATTCTCCGTCTCAGGTGATAAGCGCACTGCCAACGGCCTGGAAGAATGTGTCATCCCCTCAAGGGTTCATTGTTGGCTTTTGCAGAACTGGTGACTTTGTGAATATTAGTGCAGAACTAAAAGCATTCCTAAGAATGACTGTTACAGCTTGGTATTCGGGGGAAATGCCGCATATATTTCTGAAAACAAATTTTAACAGCTAAGTACTCTTGGGAGCTGAGTAGAAATAAGCCACGTTCTGGGGCTCAGTTTCCTCTCCTGTAAACCTAAAGAGATGGATGCGTAACAGAAAAAAGTCCGACAACTAATTTATGAAGCAGACCTGAGTATTGAGGTCTGGTCATTCTGTCTGTGAAGACCTCATAGAAGGGACCACTGGTAGTATTGTCTGCCATACACAGGTTCACAGAAGAAAGACTTGAGCATATTGAGATATATCCACATGGTCACTTTTCCTAAATCCCTCATCTGTGATGCAGAGAGCGTCAAGCTTGCGTAACTCACACCTGTAATCTCAGCATGGAGGAAGCTGAGACTGGAGGGTTGTGAGGACCGGCCTGAGTGAGAGAAACAAATCTGAGAAAGCACTTCAGATTCGATTTAGTGGATATCGGCTTTTTCTGGGTATTGGAGAAGGTACTGACCCAGGCAGTAGATCACACTTGGAACTGAAATTCTACTCTTCAGAGCAGTATGCAGTGATGGCTCCCCATGCAGCCGGCTTGTGCAGACAAGTCCAACAATTAATTCCGGTCACCAGGATTTCCCATCTTGCTGCTCCAATCTCAGATTTATTAGGTCAACGCTGATGAAGACAATAAACTTCTCCTTTCCGTCCTTGGCGCCCTTGCGCTGTGACACTTTGTCTAATCACAGAGACTGAGTTATTGGTAACCATACACAAAACAGAGCAGCCTCACCAATCACGGTTTACCGCCACACTGTGGAAACACCCAGGTTAGAAAGTAACTGTGGTGTAGCCGTATTGATTGATGGAAGAAAGGTCAAGCTAATCTTTACCTTGCCTGAAAGACATGAGTTCTACATGGCGGATGTGTTGAAATGGTTCCTGTAGAAAAAGATAAAAAAAAAAAAAATTGAACACTTCATGCATCGAAAGTAGGAGAAATTCCACTAAACTATCACTCAGCTAAAGGTCAGAAAAGGAGCTCTCATGCAAAGAAAATTGGGAAATACTATCTCTTCAACAGTCTGAGAGACTTCAAACACCAAAATGTTCAAGAGGTGCAAGTTACTTAGATTTCCTTTCGTTTGTAGTAGAATCTATTGGAAACATCACCACCAGTGAAACAACCAGCAAAGGACCACGGATCAAGCAGTCACATCGCAGAAGAGCCCCAGCCCCCGGGAGACCAGAAACAGAGTCCCTGTCCTCAGGAAACAGGAAGTCGGAACAGGAAGTACTTTCCTGCTTCCAGGAGGATCGGGATCTCTCACAGCAGAGGACCTGATGCCGTCTTCGGGTATGAAAGAGACAATGCCTCTCACAAGATAGTGGTATCAGGGCAAAACCACCCCTTGCTCTGCCCAGCCTTTCTTCCTTTGGCCCAATTGACATTATAAAAGTTTGATAGCTGAAATGTAGAATCTCGAGGAAATAGACACAAATGGAAAAGGCTAACAGCCAAAGAGTCTCGTACAGAGAAGCCAAACTGTCCAGGCACTGCATGAACAGAGTGCTGAGCTGAATGGCTGCGCAGGCTGCTGGAAAGAAGAGATGCGGTACCTGGTGGAGCGGTTATCAGACCTGAGAGTGAGAGCTGAGATAGTTTCCGCCTTCCACCCAGGCCCCAAAGGCGGACAATGTCTGAGACTACAAAGGCTAGGGTTTGTTGTCGTCACAGCTTCAGGGCTTGCTGTGATAAAAGCTTACTTTTGACTCTTGTGAGCACCTGTAGTTAGGAAATTCTTCTTTCTTTGACATTTGGGACACATAACCCCTGTTACTGCTGTTGACATCATCTGAGCGCTGTCACTTGGCCTTTGGCGAACTGCAAGCAGGTCTGGGAAACATGCCATAAAAAGTGGCGTGTCTAGGTTTACCGTAGAACACGAGGGATTTGGGCTTTCCTAAGGAAAACTTTCCAGCGGCATTGTTAGGTATCAGAGGGAGTTACCAATGGAATTTTGGAGAACTTTATTAATTTTTCTTGTTGGCGCTTGGTACTTAATTTTTCTTTGAATTTGACTCTATGAGTTACACTTTTATAAGTGTATAGACTTTTTATCTACATTAGCTATCTGTCTGGAATCATTTCCTTATAGAACAGTTTATCTTTTTGAACTTATGGATGATGTATGCTTTTTATGTGAAGGAAGCAAAATTGAAAGAAGAATAAACAGAAGTACAAAAAGAATGGAATTTGAAATGAGACGTGTTTTATTCATGAATGTATACATTTGTGGGCTAAATCAAATATCATTAATAATAAACATCTAAAGACATTAGTCGTAATTTGCACTAATTTCTATGTAAAGTACACAATCTAACCTTAGCATCACCATCATTGGAATTCTGATAGGTTGGATGAGACACTTCCTGCATTTTTTTGGTGATATGTGCTTCAATATATGTTAATAGATGATAATTATATGCTTTTCATTTGAGTAGTTCTTACCCCAAAATGATTTAATATTCACATGTCTAATAGGTTGCCCATGGCTATTGATCATTTGGATCAGAGTTCAATTTGAGCTGCTGCTGGTTAGATTAGAAATTGTAATCATGGCAAAAGATAAATGGCAAGGTCTCTGCAGATTAGTTCTGTCTTCAGATTAGATGCGCTTTCAGGCATGTGGAAGGAGGAGGCACGGTGGTGCCACTATGGGGCCCTCTCTGAGGACACATCCAGAGGGTCTCTGCAGCGCCTTTACCACCCTATCAGTGAAGCTAAATTTATAGGATATGACATTTTATTACGATCGAGACAGTGACAAACATCCATAAATTTTTAGTGACTTATCGTTCTGCGGATTAAAGACAAATGGGGGGGGTATAGTTTGTAAATGTAAATTCTGTTGTAATAAAGTGCTATTAAAACAGGCTATTTAATATATGGATATTTTGGTTGTTTGTTTTGGTTGGGAATAGAGGACAGCTAAAGGAAGATTAATTTAGGTGAAAGAAATCCCGGATAAATAATATTTTAAAAAAATTATTTTTGCTTAAAAAGTTTTTTATTCTTTTTCTTGAGGTAATCTCTGTAGTCTCAAATTCCTTCTCCATTGCTAAAACTAGCCTTAAACTAATCTTAGTGCCTCCACCCAGCAAGTGCAGGGGTAATAGGACTTGACCACATATTTATCTTAAAATTGTATTTATAATAATTACATTATACAATACATATATTTTTATGATACAAAAATTTTGAAAATAAAGAAAACTATCTTCAAGGAAACAAAATATGCTCATTCTCCAGCAGGGTCCATGTATTGCACAACATCTTGAGAAACTTTTTCTAGCTTTTCTTTTTTTTTTCCCAGAAAATAAATAAAAGGAATTTCAAATAAAACTTCAAATAAATGGAATTGGAGCGAACCCTCACTGTCTGTGGAGTAAGCTGATCCCAGCGCCTCCTATGGATACAAAGTAGTGAATGTTTCAGTCAGTTGTGTACAGTGTAACAGTATTTGCTATCTTCTCTTGTTCTGTCCGTGAGTCTTTGTTATCTACTTGGCGAGATTTAGAATCAGAAGACACACCTCGGCTTGTGTCTCTCAGAATATCTCTAGGCTGATGGAGCTGAGGTCGGAAGCCCTACCCTTAACAAGGGCTGGGACCTTTGGTTGAAAACTAAGAAAGGCAGCTGAGTGCAGCATCTGTCAGTCTTTACTTGCTGACTGTGAGCGCAGTGTGACCAGTTGCTGCATGACCCTGTCACCACAGCAAGACTGCTCTGTATTTTGCAACATGTACTTCCAATTTTTCATTCACAAGTAAATATACGCATACAGTAGATATTCCCCACTCTCCGTGTTGGACTATTATTATGGAGTTTTGTTTTTTTAATTTTTCTATTATCTATAAACAACATAATATCATTTCCATATTTAAAAGTATATGAATATCACCATTATCATCATCACTGTCATAAGGGAACTACTTCTATGCAAGCTTAATTATTCTAAGTATCTGTGCTGTTTTTCTAGGCTGGTAATTCTGTTTTCTATGATGGCCTAGGAACAGTGTTGTAATAGCTTTTTTCCCTGTGTAGTTGCCTTTGCATATTTAGCTTAATTCTTTTTCTTCTCTTGCTGTATTGCAAATACAGTCTGGAAAAGGGTGATCATAGGGAGAAAGTTTAGATGGGTCCATTTCCAGATTTGAGAGAATTCTTTTTAATATGAACATTCATTAGTATGGCTGTGGCAGCTATTCGTGGATTGCTTCTTATCAGATTAGTCTGTTTTCTTTTTCCAAGTTTCTGAAGAGATTTGTTAAACTTTACTGCATGCTTTTCTGTTCTGTAAAAGGATTATCCAGCTTTTCTTTTATAATCTGCTTACATAAAATCATATTAGTAAAACTTCTAAGGTTTAATAATTCATATATTCTTGCTACAACATGTATTAAATCATGATATATAACCTTTGATTACATTAAAAATATTTTCTTACATTCCATGCAGAGACTTGTGTCTACATTCAAAATAGATTTGTCTAAACCTTTTCCTTGATGAATTTTTCTTCTGCCCTCTTGATCTCAAGGTTATTAGCTTTAAGGAAGGAGTCAGGAGCTTCTTTTTATTCTAATTATTTGAGGCATTTTGAAATATTAAAACTATCTGTTCCAACATTGCTTGTTCTTTCTCATTTGAGGTTCCTAGCTCCAAATCTTCAGAATTGAGTACATATACTGGAGTAGCTAAAGAAATCAGGAAAATAAGAGGGGAACTGAAGTAGGGGGAAAGCAAAAGAAAGGGAAATAGAAGGGTCTAAGTGACCTGAACGGGGGGAAGTAGGGTAGGACTTAACTAGAACAGCTTAGAGAGTGGGAGAGAGATAAATACAGGAGGGAGGAGGAAAAAAATAACAATAAGAATGCCTGCAGAACTCATAAGGAATCATAGTATTATCTATTTACCCAAACTATATCTACTTTATATAAGTGTCTGTGTGTATATCTGATTTTATAGTTTAAATAATTTTTTTAACCTGATTTGACAATGCTGTTCCCCATCCCAAGGGCCATAGACTATCTAATAAAAACTTCAGCATCAGGCATGAGAAGTCCCCTTTTGAGATTTTGGTCAAGGTTGTCCAAGAGATTCCTAAAACATTAGAGACTATTGATATTGCTCTTGGGTGCTTCCCAGAAGTTGAAGGTTATGCCTAAAGGCATGATGAATATGAAATGGATTTGAACTTAAAAGTGATGTGAGATTCCCCTCTGTATGCTATGATTGTATTTTATTACCATTGGTTAATAAAGAAGATGCTTTGACCTATGGCAGGGCAGAATATAGCAGAAAATCTAAGTAGAGATAGAGGAGGAAAGAAGGTAGAGTCAGGCAGATGCCATGTAGCGGCCCAAGAAACAAGATGTGAAATTCATGAGCCTTGTGGTAAAATATAAAATAATAGAAGTGGGTTAATTTAAGATATAAGAACTAACTAGGAATATGTCTGAGCCATTGGCCAAATAGTGTTGTGATTAATATAATTTTTGTGTGATTATTCAGGTCTGGGCTGTAGGGAAATGAAAATGCAGACTCTGCTTACAGAATGGCACCCAAAAGTTTATGACTAACCTGCATGACTCACCACCCATTTTGAGTCTGGGTGCTTGTATGCCTGCTCAGGATTAGAAGTAAAGTAGATGGAGGCACACCAGCAGTTCAACACTCCCCACCTGAGCAACCAGTCAGATCAGGTCTGCTAATCATGAACAGGCAGGAGAACATGGTAAATGCCTGCCACCATACACAGAGATATTTCCAGGCCACACAGTGTGCTGCATGGCAGATTTAACTTCTACCCAGACTAAAAGGATTTTTTTACTACATGCTCTTTCCCAAAGTTGAGGTGGTGAGTGTGGCTCACACCTAGCTGCCCCAGAACTGGCGGTAAACATATCTCTACCATATTAAAAGGCTAAGAGTGGTGGAGCCAGCATCCAGGTCCACTGTGATCAAGCTACTTACCATTTTAAAAGTGGTCCTTGTCAGAAAATGATTACAGATATGCAGTAAAGACAGACTCACACAGAAATAAACCTCTGAATGGGTCATAATGTGTTTCAAAACTGTAAGTAGACTTAAGAAAAAAATGGGTATAGGTAGTTTAGAAGGAAATCATTTTTAAAAAAGAAAACAAAGTCTTTAAAAAGACAGTAAGAGTAATATAAAAGTCACATATAGATGGAAAATACATCCATTGTGTATTTTATATGTACATCATTGTGTTTTCTTTGAAATTTTTGACTGTAAACGAGCTAACTATAGAGAGACATTTCATTGTATGGGCTGCTAATCTAAGCCAACATAAAGGTATCTTGACTTCAAAATTTGAGTCTAAGGATATGTTACTTTAGAAAAGAGGTTTCGCTTTTGTTTCCACAGACAATGAAAACCTGTGGATTCCTTTCAGACTAATATGGTTTGATGTAACAAGACCCCTTGAAAGGTCTTCATAAACCCTAAAAATACTTCACCCAAAAAACAGCAGAAAGCAATTTGGAGAAAACTACACCCAAATTTCAAAAATTATGGTTTATAAATGTTTATTTTCATTTTAAAAGGGTTTGTTATAAGGTCACAGTCTATTTCTAAAAGAAAGAGAAGAAAAACAGAGATATGATATAAAAATAAAACAGGGGTTATGATATAAAAATGGACATTGGTTTATTGATACAAATTTAAGGTCAATTTTGTTTTATGAATATTTCTACTATTGTTTAAGGTATTATGTTTATACAACTCTTTTAATAATGTAATGTATAATTTAAAATTATAGATTAATAGATAGTCATTTATAATAGTCAAACTTTTAGTCATGTTAGGTTTTTCTAGATATATAAAGATATATTTCAGTTAGATAGATAATCTTCAACACTCAAAAACCTACAGAATATGGCACTTAAAAGGTTTTAAGAACTTAGACTTCTCTCAATAGTGAGACATGTCTGTGTCTGTCTTCACCAATTACTTCAGGGAGGTTGATGGGCATTGAAGAAACTTGTTATGGAATTTGCCTTCAGTGTGACAAGGCTAGTCATTTGGGTAAGAAAACTGTTCTTGCCTGGACTGCTTGGTGGTATACTGTATAAACTGAACATAAAGGACCCACAGAAAAATGTTGACTTGAACTTTCCTAAAGAAGGTGAGACAGTCCTTCAGGATTCCTGCTTCATGAAAGATTCTTTCAAGCATTCTGCAGGAGACAAAAGAAAGTGACTGACAAACTGCAAATATAGGTGAAATAGCCTTTCCAATATCCTGCCTCACGAAAACGTCGGCCAGATACTATGGGCCTGTAGGTTGAAAATGGATGCCCCAATGTGACAAAACTCTGGGTGACTATCCAGGCAGTGAGATGTCTCTGTGAATTCTAGAGTTTTGGATGTTGCTTACAATGCACTTCCTGTTTATTAGGTAATAAACTTTCTGGTATCTTTGATGGAGTTGAAGATAGTTATAGTTTTCCTTATTATAAAAGTTATAATAAAAGATAAATTAGATATGAAACTTTAGACTTACAAAGATAAGATAGAAGATAAAATATTATCTTTATTTTTTCCAGACACAAATAGACTAAATATTGTAACTGCAATTCTTGTGTTTACCTGTTTTGTTATATGTAATTTTACCATGTTAAAGTTAAAACCTTCCTTTTGATTTAGACAGAAAAAGGAAGATGATGTGAATTTTTCTCTGTATGCTATAAATATGTTTTATTACTATTGTTTAATAAATAAGCTGCTTTGGCCTCAGGCAGAGCAGGGAACCCAAGCTGAGATAGAGGAAGAAAGAAGGCAGAGTCAGGCAGATACTATGTAGCTGCCCAAGAAGCAAGAAGTGATGTAACAAACCATGAAACTTATGGTAAAATATGAAATAAAAGAAATGGACTAATTTAAGAAGTAATAGCTAGCTAGGAATATGCCTGAACTGTTGGCAAAACAGTGTTGTAATTAATATAGTTTTTGTATGCTTACTCACGACTGGATGGCCAGGAAATGAAAGCATAGTCTTCACTTATAGAAAAGCCTCTTCCCTGTGAACTACCTTTCATGGTTCCAAAAGGTACCAAAGGAGGAAAGCAGCCACAAGTACTATCTATCTATGATGCTCATGAGCTACATCAATGACCAGTAAGGCATCCTAACCCTAATGGTACAATAGTGGCGTGCATACTTTGGCAATGACCAATAACTCTCTAATTGGACTTAAGGCCCACTCAACATGAGTGAAATAATACCTGGTACTGGAAAATTATCCAGTTAATAAGTACTAGAATAGTCATGGATTTTGGAGTAGAATTTATAATTGTTAATCCCCTAAAACCAGGATAATTTCTAACTACATTCTAAATATTTATCCTGATACATCAGTCTCATTCCTCATTAAATAAACATCTTTTTGAAACAGAGATCATTATATAAAACCACAACTGATGAAAATTCAGAGAACAAGTGACCATATGGTGCCCAGATCCAACTACATCAACAACACAAAGTCTGCAGGTCAGGGATCATAGAAGTTGGGAAGATTGTCAGAGCTGGAGGAACAGTGAGTTTTCTGTGTGATTGTCTCTCCTCAACATGTCAGAGAAGCTCTACCCTTGAAGCCTCATCAGCAAGGCTGCGTAAACAAGTCCTGGACAAGAATGATACCACTAGACACATAGGAAGAAATGCCCTGAGGCCCCAATTCTAGACAAGTATCTACAGATAATTAGGAAATTCTGAGAATGGGGAGAAGTAGTCTTACTTAGGGAAGAGCCACAAATAACAGTATATGGACTGAGAAGACTGTATTCATTTATTCAGGAATATATATATATATATATATACATATATATATATTTAATTACAATTAAGAAAAATACAATTATATGCAATTACGAAAAATAGTCCAAACATTTGAGGATGTGTGTGTGTGTGTGTGTATGTGTGTGTGTGAGGGTACATAGAAGTCTTTAGATGAGAAAATGAAAAGGGGAAATGATATAGCTATATTTTAATTAAAATATTTAAAAAAATACTTGTTACCTGAAGTTTTAGTCAAACTCACAGAACTACTGGAGCAAAACTTTTTGGACAAGGACAGGAGTGGAAATTCTGATTTTATCTGCTAAGTGGTTACAAGGTTATTACATTTTAAATTGTATTATTGAGTTGATAGTGGTTCTGATTTCCTAGCACATTTCCAGTTTGTCTGGGTTTTCAAATTTATTGGCCAATTTATTTTTTAGTACTCTGTCTGAAGAATCACAGCGGACTATATCTTCCGATATTTATTCCTAATACCAGAGGTTTTCTTCTTTTCTTCCCTTCCAATTCATCTTGCCAAACTGTCCATTTTATTATTTTGAGATGTGGCAACAAATTCAGAAGTGTGTGTAATGCATGATCCAAAAATGCTCACCGTGAGTTGAGGTTTGTCTTTTATCCCTTAGAGTCAGTTCTGACACATTCACATTCCTTGGAAGGTTTCTAAATTGCTCATGCCTATGATAAAGGAGCTCCTAGGTCCTAGGCATACTTGTCTTGGGGCATACTGTTCTCCAGAAAGCGGCAGAACAATGGTTTTGGATTATCATTTTCTTCTTCAATGTGATATTCCCCATGAGGAGATGGAGATTATTATTTTGATACCTTGAATCTAGGTGGGTTCAAGAGCTGCTTTGATAAGCAGACTGGTGGAAGAATTCTTAAGCCAGTGCTAAGTGTCGACTTGTCCTGATTTTTCACCTATTCCCTAGCCTCTTGGAAGTTAGGCACTGTATAAGAAATGACACTATCCTGAGATTACCTTGTTAAGAAAACAAGTGAAGCAATGCAAAGGGAGAACGTCCAGAGAACTAGGAAGCAGCGGCTGTGAATGGCAACACTGTCCGAGAAAGCCCAGCTCAGCTTTCCGATGGCCCAGCCCCAGCTCCATCTGAGGCTAACACGTGAGACTCCAGGAAAGACCCTCTGACAGGAGCTCGTTCAGTCTACATAAACATAAGAAATAATGAATTTTATTCTTTTAAGGATCCAAAGTTTGGGGAAATTTGTTTGCTGCCATAGTAATAGTACAAATAGATTATTAAGTGTTTTCTCCACAACCACTGCTAGACTTTTTCAAGGAAAAGTCTCATCTTTGAAAGGATAATTACTCAAAAGAGTACCCACATCAGTAAGTGGTTACTGTATTCTTGCTTGGAGGTAACATTATTTCCCTAAATGACCCGAGATGTCATTGTATGCCCCTGCTTAGTGTGGGACTATGTCACACTGTTGTTAAATAAGGAGAACTGACCCAAGACTACCTACCCACACCCTGTTGGGTCTGAAACTATGTAACAGTTAGTTTCTGGCATTTTGTGTCAGGTCAATGTATATTATTTACAGCTAATATTTTCAGTAATAGGTGTAATTCTCTTCCGTAATGCTGTAAAATGCATAATTGTATAAAGAATGTAATAAAGGGGTAAATATGAACAAAGTATATTATAAATGTATATGGAAATGTCATAACAACCCCCCCATTTGTATTATTGACATATAGTAACTAAAACAAGTTAGCAAAAAACAAAAGCAGATTAACAAGAGCAAGTTAGATAAAAATGTAATAGCAACAAAGTTCAAAAAGAAAGGAGGAGAGTTGCAACTAAAAGGAATGATGAAAATTTATCTGTAACAAGCAATAAACACTGATGACAATAGAAGATAAAGCTAATATATATCATTGTATTAAAACAAAGGCCAATGGCTACACAGTGCTTACTAGGTACAAGGTACAAGGCTCTTTAATAAGAGCTATGCAAATCTTGCCTCCCTTAATCTCCATGTAACCTTTATGGAAATATTATTAATTATCCATAGTTTATATATACACAGAAGCTTAGTCATAAAGAGGTTAAATAGTACACAAAGAGGTTAAAGTCACACAGCTAGAGTTCAGATAGTGACAATGGCTCTGTTACAAGAAGCCAAACAAGGCAACAACTCTTTCAGACTGTGTTCTGTATTCCAGGGAGCACCGTGACTGGACCACGGTTGGAAACAATGTCCCTCTAAGGACCCAGAAGCTGCACATTCTTCAGTCTTTCTCTTTCTTCTCTGAATGTTTGGAGTGAAGATCTCAGTCATAACACACACACACACACACACACACACACACACACACACACACAGGTTGCACAATGGAGAATACTTAAGTGAAAAGTGTGTGTCACAAACAAGAGGTAGATATGTGGTTAGTATACCAAAGGTTATATTATTCTGAGCATCAACACAATAGGTTCACACTAACTATGGTCCTAAGCCTCTCTTGACAAGGCTGTTCTCCTGTGCTTTGCATCTTAGCTGAAGGTCAGGTCCAGTCTCTAATGGAAGTCTCTGAGCAGAGGGGAAGTCTCTGGGGGAGACTCTCCAGCTGCAGGGCAGATCAAGGTGGGATCTCTCCAGATGTGCAAAACAGAGCAATGCTCTTGATCTCTGCTTATATACTGTCCTGTGGACGTCATGGGGTCTAGAACTATGTCTGATAATCTTGAGTGAGTGATGTTACTGGGTTCTGCCTATCATGTGCAGTCTTCGGTTTAGTGGGAATCCTGATTAAGCTATTTTCACATGTCTAAAAGGCTTGCTTTTTTTTTTTTTAAACCATGCTCATTACAGTGGGACAAAGCAATGTTGAAGTCAAGGAACTCGAGTTCAGGGCCAAGCCTTCATCTCAGTGGTGACCAAAGGGAGTTGTAGACACCGTGAAGGTGGCTTTTTGCTTTTCACCTTGATGCTAGACTCGCAATGAAAGCTATGTTCCAGTGCTAATCCTTCCATTGACCTTTTAAATGTTTCTCTAGTTGAAAGAAGAAGGATATTAACCACATGGACTACAATATAATACAGTTCCCATGATGAGTTGGCACCAATTGTATACATATATACATCTATCTATCTATCTATCTATCTATCTATCTATCTATCTATCTATCTATCATCTATCTATCTCTCTATCTATCAATCTATCATCTATCTATCATCTATCTATCTCAGTCTATCTATCTATCTATCTGTCTGTCTATCTGTCTGTCTATCATCTATCTATCTATCTATCATCTATCTATCTATCTCAGTCTATCTATCTATCTATCTATCTATCTATCTATCTATCTATCTATCTATCTTCCTACTGGTGGAGTAAATGTGATGGAAGGAACCAATCAACTCAACCTACTACTCTGTCAGTAGTGTTAGTTTCTGCTCGTTTCTCTATGGATCAGAGTGTTAATTTGTGAGTCTGGGTAGTGGTGGCTTTTTCTTTACATTTTGGATCATGATTATTGATCAGACAGTCAATTAATTAGCCAGTTAATTATTTTTGTACTTTCTTCTTTTCTCTCTTTACTTGAGTGATACCCTCTTTGCAGCCCCTTCCTGGTTAAGGACAGGTCTGCCCTGTGTGATGTTTTAAAGGCCTCTTGCACACAGCTGTTTTGACAAGCTGGGAATCAAACTGACAGCTCACTGGAAAGGCATGCCTCGTCTCAAGTCTGAAGAGACACAGAAAGACAGTTCACAGGCTCCAGTGCAAGGATGGGCTCTCAATCTTCTTCAGCTGGCTAGGATCTTGGCTAATGTGGGGTGCGCCGATGCCAGACAGCAAAGAGCCTGGAGGAACAAACAGACGCCCAGCAAGGTAATTAGGATTGACAGAATCTTTGCCTGCCCCACAATCTTTGCAACAGAAAACCAAGCCATGTCGAATACATCTTGTGAGAGTGTGAGCACCCACACTCAGCTCTTTGCTGCCTGAGATAGTTAAACTTACCTCATCTGTGCTGATTTTGCTTTTTGCCCTGGGTTCCTCAAACCGTTCTGTGTCTAGGCCGGTGGCTAGAAGGATGGCACAGCGATCCTCTTATTTGTTCCTTTTATAATATTGTGAGCCATCAAGGCAGAAAACAGAAATCTCGGCTCGGTAGGAGGCAAAGAGGTGGGAGAGCTGTGGACCCCTTGAGGCCCTCCCCAACCTGTGAATTCAGGGGCTCTTCCTGCTGGGCCTGCTGCAGAAGTGAAGGCCAGGCTGCAAACTCCATCCAGATCTTCTAGCTTTTCAGTTATCTATGTACATCTCAAAAATAGGCCAAGGGAGGACATTAGATAATTATGAATATATTGTTTATACCCGGTGCGGGAGACAGGATGCAAGAGTGATCTTTGTCTAAACCACGATCTCGAAAGGTAGTTTAGAATGCAGTGTGTTTCCAGGAGTGCACATTTCCTGAATCACTGATGTACCTTTGAAACAAATTAACTCCCATTTTCACTTATCCAAGTCTGCGATGTGTCACGGATCTCAAATGGTCAGGAATACTGACTCACGGAGGGCTCTCATTTATAGTAGAGGGCACTGTGGTTTCCTAGTTCTATTGACGACAAAACTTAGGCAGGAAAAGAACATGTCTGCTGAAAACTTGGTAGCTGAGCTTCAAAAACGGTGGTGGGATGGGGAGTTGGGGTTACAGAGATCCACCTGACCGGAAGTAAATGTCAACACAGGAGGTTCCTCAACTGAAACCACCCACAGTCCTTAATCATTCAAGCACTTCTTTTCCCCCTCGCTTTCACACTGAGTTTATTCACTTTAGTAATCAGCTGCTTGCGACCATGTAGGGAGGCTGACCCCTTCACTGTCCAGGGAGTGAATCTCTGTAACTCTAATCCTGCTAAGCCTGCACCTTGACTGCATTTGATTTGGGAGTTTGATCATGTAGGATAGATCTGCTAAATTGGTTTGGAAGAAAGATTTTGATTCTCAGCCTTGACTCAGGGGAAAGTTCATTTGCTTATTTTTCCGTGGTTCAGTTGAAGGAGATGATGCCAGAATTCTAGATCTCTGTTGTGACTGTGAGAAGAACTAGATAAGATGTTGGGGTATCATGGTGAAGGTGTTGCCCCCTTGAGGATGTCACTGAACAGGCAGATAAGCACCCCTAACCGTTCTACTGACTGACATCTTGTTAGATTGACAATGCATTTCCTGATTTTTAAACTGACTTTTTAACTTGAATTTTTTTTATCATCTCTTAGACATACTTCATTAATACACTGAGGGAAAATTGCATAGTCTCTTATTCTAAGAACCAAATCAAAAACCTATCTACCAAATCAGTGCTCTGCTTTCTTGGATTGAGCCCATCTATTTGACACTAGTCTCAGGATAATCACTCTGTCATAGAGTCATTCAATACATAATTATTGAACTTTTACTATAGCCGGGGCCCCTGGATGAGCTCTGAACCAAATCAATACTGTCGCTACTCTGATGGAATACATATTCGGGAAAAAGGACTAATATTGAGCTCATGTAGCTAGAGAAGAATACTCTGTGAACCTGATTTTATCTTTACAGGACCTACACTTGGCTGGGGGTATTGGTGGTCCATGAGACAGGGTCTCCTGAAATCCGCCCTTAGAGGAACCTGAAACAGCAGCTTAGCTCAGCATTGCTTACTCTCATACCATTTTAGAACTTAATAATGCTTTATATCATATTTCATTTTTTGCCCTTTTGGATTAGTTCATTGGTAGTTAATAATTGGAATACATTAGCATACATATCTGAATTTAATTCCCAAGGGCTGCTGTCAAGTACGGGAATATTTACCTCTAATTAGTCCTAATTAGTATCTGGGAAGGGCCTTGAGCCAGATTTTAAACAGCTGGTGTCTTTTATCACTCCTACATCTCTCAGACTTCCCTAGCTGATTTTCTTCCACTCTGCAAGCCTTTGTTGACTTTTCCTATGCCTCACAGGTGTGTGCGTAAGCCAGGCAGCAAGGGCGGGTGTCTCCATTTCATCCTCGAAGGCTTTGATTGTACTCTAAGAGGTTCGGTTTGGAAGACAGGCTCTTCTATGTATTTATAAGTCAAGACTTGCTTTAACTCCCGATTTGTTACATACAGCATTGCCAACAATTATAGTACCCACCACATAGGTGTTCATGAGGATAAAGGAGTGGAGCAGCCATGGGGTAGCCTTTCAGTCAATAGTAACCACACTACACATGCTCTAACTGTAACGCAGTGTGCAAGCAGTCTGCTGCACAGAAGTCTGCTGCACAGAAGTCTGAGCAGTAGTGCATAGATGCGTGGAACCCAGCTCTGGGAAAGGGCAAGAGGTACTCCCAGAGGCAGGGTCCCCAAATTAGGTTTAAACTTCGGCCCTCTGCTCAGCTTTGGTTAACTCTCTGTTGGAGCCTACACTTTAGCTTCTGAGGATGCAGAATCCAACTGGTTGAGATCCAGACAGCCTTCCTTTTTGTCTGATGGCCCCAGGGTACTCTAAGCAGTCACTGTCTGGAAGCTGACTCTTGGTCACTTACCAGAAGTGGATTATGAATGGCAAGACCAACACAGGCCACCAGCAGAGAAGTATCACTGATTTTTCTCAATTTCCTGGACTCAC
The DNA here is from genome assembly GCF_982192425.1 of Myodes glareolus. Classification (NCBI taxonomy): domain Eukaryota; kingdom Metazoa; phylum Chordata; class Mammalia; order Rodentia; family Cricetidae; genus Myodes; species Myodes glareolus. The sequence goes on from NC_142046.1 coordinate 33,459,102, forward strand.
GACCCTGGGGTTTTGGAGCTCTGTGAAACTGAATGGATGTTTTTGTCTCCCTGACTTTAATTAACTCATGTTTAAGGAGAGACGAGTGATTCAAATAGTCTACAAAGAAGGTGTTTCACTAGGGACTAGTTAGGGTCTCATATAAAGTGTGAATGAAGGAAGTTTTTAGAGGGGATCTTTTATATATTTATAACTGTAGGTTTGACAACCCTTGTTGCATGATCTGTGACTGCTCCTGCAACACTCTGAAATATGCTCTCTCACATTTCTGGGGATCAGAAGTCCAAGGTGGGTCTCACAGGCAAAGCCTTGGTGTGGACAGATCTGAGAATTCTAGAGGAGACTCTTGTTGCCACTCATTAAGATAGCTGTAAGTCCCGGTCTCTGGCCTCCATCTTTGGAGGCCCTGTCACTGTGCCCGCCAAACCTTGACCCCTCCCACGAGGAGGGGAAAGGTAGCCTGACAAATCTTGACCCTTTCCTCGAGGAGGGGAAAGGCAGTCTGCCAAACCTTGACCACTTCCCCAGTCTATTTAAACTCCCAGAAAGTCCCTGTGTGTTGTCCTGTCCCCATCTAGTCTTCTGCTTGAGCCTGGGTACCTTATAAACAAGAGAGGTTATTTAGCACAGTTTTAGAATTGAGGGCATAGTGTGGCACTGGTGTAGCTGCCATGAAAGCCTCGCAGTGAACGAAATCACAAAGCTTGAAGGATATACAGAGGAAGACGTCACATGGCAATCTACGGAGCCTGAGGCCAGGACCGTAGAGGGGTGAGGTTTTCTCTTTGAAGCAACTGACTCTCACAGAACTAACTGAGGGTAACAGAAGAATTATATAATCTTCGTTTGGGACAATAGTCCCACCCCAATGGCCTCTCTTAGGTTTCCATATTAAAAATTTTACCATCCTTTGACATGGCCATATTGGGGACCAAACTTCAAATACTTGAATTCTTAGGGTGAAACAGTCAACCCCATAGCCAGGGGGTTGGCAGAATTCAAGTTCTTGTAGTTGTAGCAAGGAAATTACCTTTCCTCATAGGCTTTCAGCTAAGGGCATATCTCACAGCTCCTAGGCACCATTTACAAACCTCAGCTCTTGGACCCCTTACTCCATTTTCAGAACCAGTAAAGGTGGACTGGGTTCCTCCTTTTCTCAGAACTCACTTCTCTAACCCTGCATGGGACAACTCTCTGCTTTTGGTAACTGACACGATTAGATTGAACTCATCCACGGTGGCCATAATGATGCCCCCATCGTTAGGGCTGCACCTTTAATCACTTCTTCCAATTCCTTCACCGTAGACAGGTCCTGGATGACTAATGAATGGACATCTTGGGGGTAGGAGTATTCTTCTTCTATGCTTATCTTTTTATTTCAATAAAAAGCACATTCTTTTGTGGCACCTTTGACCAACTTGGTCAGCCTATCCTCAGCATTTCCAACTTTCTGATTGATATTGAGTCTATGGAATAGGCTTTATAGATGACGCTATATTCTTACATAGTCTTTATTTCATATCCTCTCCTCCTTCAGACCAAGGCTTTTTTTAAGTTGCTGTGGACATCAGTCTGTTATATTTCTCTTTTGTTCTTCCTATTTTATCAACTGTGTTTGTTGCCATCAGATTTTCTCTGTTCTCACTCCTGTAGTACAGGTTTCTCAAGTGATCATTAGTTTTAGGCTGTCTAGAAATATTAAGCTCAAGAAAAAAGAGAAATGTGACAATTTGAGAAATTTTCTCCTTCCCAGAAATATATATTTATTTTCTTGAAAGTTTCCCTTATAGTTTTGATTATCCCTTTAATGACAAAGTCAGCACCCCCTCATTGCAATAATTAATTCGTAACCATATAAGCTCCTCAACCTCTAACTCGACAGCCAGTTCCTGGTAGTGAAGTTTGTGCTTGCAGTCTATCCCTCCATTCCTTTCTGTGTGTATGTGTGTACATACAACTTTGCTAGAATACAATAACCTTTTTATCCTTTCCTTCAATAGGTTGGCATGCAGCCCTTCCAAATGTGTCTGTGGCTCTCCACAGCTCAGGTGTGTCCTGTGGCACAAGGCTGACAATCGCCTACCTCTGTCACTGCTGAAATGTCCACAGCTGTGCCTGGGATTCACGCGCTACCACGGGCAGATGGACAGCTTCAATGGCTACATCACATAGACAAGGTGGCTGGCTTAGGAGAATCAGTCTGGATACAGTGTAGGAAGTCAGGTGCTCAGGGAGTCGGATGAGAGCGTGGATGCACTACAGGCAGGTGCTTTTCAGTGAGAAGCAAATGCTGCCAAGTCGAAGAGCAAGTATTGATTGAAGAGTTGCAAGGTGTGGGCTTTAGGGGTCAGTGTCCTGGCGATCATGATCATTACCACCCTGTGGTGGCTTGCGATGAAGAAGGAGCAGCATCCAAGCTGGGTGTTCCAGCTTCAAGACATTTAACTGAGAACTTGCTGTATTACCAAGCTTTTCTGCTGTTATTTCCAAATGATTATTTTGACTAGTTTACAACAATTCAGTGTCCAGGCCTGGAGAGATGGCTCAGCAGTTAATAGCACTGGCTGTTCTTCCAAAGGTACCGAGTTCAATTCCCAGTAACTACATGGTGCCTCAACCCTCTGTCATGGTGATCTTGTGCCCTCTTGAGGAAGAGACCTGTTCAGTTGTTCTCATCAGCCTAGACCATAAACCCAAATATGGACAAGTTCAACAGAACTGCCAGGGTATAAAATTTCATTTCATTTTTTCAGTGTCTTATAGACAGAAGTGTCTGCCCTGCCCTGTCCTGCAGCTGTTCAGTACCAACAAAGCACACAGAGACTTATATTAATTATAAACTGGTTATATAAATATGTATAAATTATATATATATAAAATGCCTCAGTGAGGCATTCTCATCTTGCTTCCTCTGCATCTGGGTGGCGACTGTAGTCTGAGCCTTTCCTTTTCCCAGAATTCTCCTAGTCTGGTTACTCCACATATACTTCCTGCTTGGCTGCTAACCAGTTAGCATTTTATTAAACCAATACAAGTGACAAATCTTTACAGGGTAGAAAAGCATTATCGCACAGCAGTGTCTAAGAAATGTGCCTTCGTTTTTATGTACACTCCAAACTGGAGGTGGGGCCGACCCTGCCCATGTTTTGTATGGCACCTTCACAGGTTTGTGGATGAATTGAGAAAGAGGACTTCCAGAGATTCAGAGTGCGAAATCTAGACTAGATATTATCACAGGTGCATTCCAGGCATAAACCTCACTATGGGCTGTGGAACCACAACCATGCTCTCAGTAGGCAGGGACCTGGAGGAGCTCTCCTGCCCAGCTTCACTGCTGATGACCCTTTGGCACTGGCATGGGAGGAGTTGATTCAGGGAGGAAACTTTTCTCCCTCACTCACAGAAGGTACTGTACCTTGTAATCAAGTGCCTGTCTGAGGACAGGTAGGTCCCTGCTGAGGTCGTGAGGACTTCAAAGTCACGCAAATAAAGGCAGGTTTGATGCTCATGCAAATGAAGGCAGGTTTGATGCTCTTGGGGTCTGCTAACTTTTTACTGCTCCCCATAAAACTCGCTCACTGTAGTGGGGATGCAGCAGTCTTTTAAGATGAGCAGTTCTCCATCCGCAGAGACTGAAATGGGGGCTAAACGGTTGAGGAATTTATCACTATGAGTGTTTCCAAAAATCTCTGTACCTCTGCCTTTCTGTGTCTGCGTGTGTCGGGGGGGGGCACTGGTGTACACTCTCAGGGGAAATGACCCGAGGAATGCAGCTTCTACTAGCTATAATTCCCAAGATGGCCAAATAATGGACTTTAGAAAACTTTAAATACAGCGCTGTTTTCAGAGCACTTTGTCTACCTCCCAGGTTCAGCCCTCCAAAGCCGAAAATGTTTATATGGAATTCACAGGCCAGAAATTGTCTACATAGCTGTCCCATTCTTGGAGTGATTTCTCCATGAAACAGAGCAACGATGCAAAACCAGGCAGCTGCTGCTTCCTTTTAAGGTCCCGAGTCCAATCCCTGCTCAGTGCCTAGAGACTGAAATAGGAAAGATTGTTTAGGGAGAAAACAGTATGCTGTTTTTCTAGACTATCAGGTGATTTTTCTCCCCCAAAATTGGTAGGAATTTGGTCCTATTGAATGCCTAAGATACTCTGCTGTTGAGTTGTTGTTGTTGTTAGGGTGACCTTGATTATTTTGATTTATGCCAACTTTTAAACTTGTTTTTCAGATACTCATCTTTTTACATTTGCCTGAAATCCAAGTACAAGTTTAGATGATCATGTCAATTTTCTTGACAAAATAGGCTTATTTTTACCAACCTTAAGATTAAAGGATGTGGATGTTTAGAAGCAGCGGTACAAATGTCTATTATAAAATATGTTATATGGACACATGATCAGAAATATGCAAAATATGAAATTATAATTATGAAAGGTATGGGCTCAAGTTAAAATGGCAGTCCTTTCATTTTCATTTTTTCACGATATTGTGTGTGAGACAATTTATCATACCTGGACTCTAAATTGACTACTAGAACTTTTAAACCGTATTTCTTGTTTCCTAAGGCGGAAGAGGACAAGAGTGATCATCTCAAAAGAGAGCCAGCCGATGGGCTCAAAGAATACTGACAGAATACATGCCTGAGCCAAATTAAAGCTTTTGTTGCTGAATTCTTGGAAAAATCTGGGATTTTTGTTGATTTTTTCTTATACCATCAACTCAAAATCACAGAAAAGAGATCTATAGTAATTTGTGTAACAAAGTAATCCTCTGCCTCAAGAATTAGGTAAATCTATAATTTTTATTTCCTGACACACCCAGTTCACACAGATGCTATGCCAGGGTGAGCTCTAAAGAAATGGGATGTGTATGCCCGATTTCAAGAAGTCGGTTTAATCATCTTGCTTAGTCTGAGGATTTGGTGGTGGCACCTGAGCCATGAGTTTCATTTTGGAATGATGAAATATTTGATATTGATCAACATCTGATAGAAAATCCTGCTTATAGCCAGATAAAGCTATGAAGGTAGGTGTGTTGAACTGGATAGCATGAAGCTCTCAAGAGGAAGAATCCTACTTTCTCGTGGAAGTCTCTGAAGGTGTAAAGCTGGCAGCGCGGGAGCCTGGGATCTCTGTGTAGCTCTGGCATCTGCATACTCGGAACACGTTTTCTCACCCCGTCTATAGAGGCCTCAAGAGGACTGCAACTTTGGTTTTCATCATTTTCAAGAATACCAATATGCTTTTCTATTTAACGAATACATTAGCATTTTGTAACATTTGAAAGGTGTGATGCTTTAATATACTTTTTTGTCCTTCTTAATTCCAGCATATTAGTTCACGCAGGCCAATGACCCTGACAACCAACCTTGATGTCTACGTGAGTTAACCGAAGTCTACTGGTAAATGTAGGGCACTGCTCCGTGTGGCTACTCAGAGGCCCAGGTTCCTTTGCCAAGTGGTTGGTCCTATCAGCTTGCAGAATCTTGTTTATCATTTATCGGTATGTATGAGGAAGCAAGGGAATGTAGGGCAGGCATTTCCTGAGCTGGAAAGGATACACTGCCCCTGCTTACTCTCGCTGGATGGGATTCAGTCCAGTGCTGGCTAACTCCAAAACAAACCTGGGATATGTAACTTTGTACTGGCATGCCACAATTGTCAAATAAATATAAGGACATAAAACAGATAGGACGTGAAAAACAATATAAAACATTGGATTCATTATTTTTCTAATTGGCGTGATGAAATACCAAGAAGCAATTTAAAAGTACTTGATTTGTACTTTTAATGTTCTTTTAAATGTACTTTTAAAAGTTCATGATTTGTAGCCCATCATGGCAAGCCAGGCAGAGCTACCCAAGACTTAGCAGTAGCAGGAGTGTACACTCTGGACCAGGAAGCTGAGAATTTGGGCTGGAACCCAGGAAGCCCTACAACCCATCAGGACCAACCTCAGGGACCCACTTTCTCCATCTGGGTCCTCCATCCTAAAGGTTTAAACACATGAACCTGTGGTGGGGATGAACTACATTCAAACCATGACAAACACATTTAACCTTTATACTGTTTGTGGTGCTTACAGTGACTTACACGCATTCATTTATTTAATAAACATAGCTGAATGCCCACTGTGTGCTGCTGTGCCAGGCCCTGGGAGTAGTGATGAGCCAGACAGCTTTGCCTATCCTCTCCAGAGCCGCCACTACTGCCTGAGTTCTCCACATTTAACAGTTTAGTGTAGGAACAGAGATTAATGCATAATTGCAAACGGTCCAAGTGCACTTTTGTGGTCGTTCTGGGTCCAGTGCCACCAAAGGTCCACCCAGTTCTTTCTCTGTCTCTCATCTTGCTATGCAGCCCAGACAGGGCCTGGCACTTGAGACACTCCTCCTCCGGCTGCATTCCCAGTTCAGTTTATCTTATCTGATTACAACTTCTTAGTTATTAAACTGGCACTTCTGAATGCTCCAGGCTCAATCACTTTTAGGACATGTAGAATAAGATTGGTACTCCCCACAGACTAACTTGGAAATGAGGGCTTTTCTCAGAGTTGGATTAATTCCATCATGGCATACCTGTTCATGAGTCATCTTGCATGAAAATGTTTAATTCTGTCACATTCCATAACTTGGGTCTCCTCCTCTATTAAACTGTCTCACGAAGGGAATAGATTGATGGTTGACCAGCCTACTAGAGCGTAGGAGGAGGCACTGCTTGTTCATCCCGGCTGCCCAGAACCAAAGTAATAACACAGAAACTGTATTAATTAAATCACTGCTTGGCCCATTAGCTCTAGCTTCTTATTGGCTAACTCTTATATCTTAATTTAAGCCATTTCTACAAATCTGTATATCACCATGAGGTTGTGGCGTACCAGTAAAGTTGCAGCACGTCTAACTCTGGTGGTGACTCCATAGCATCTTTAGACTCTATCTTTCTTCCTCCCAGCGTTCAGTTCTGTCTTCCCTGCCTAAGTTCTGCCATATCAACAGGCCAAGGCAGTTTCTTTATTCATTAATGGTAATCACAGCACACAGAGGGGACTCCCACACCACTAGAGCAGTCAACAGAAGAACTGGGGGCTGGGAGGGAGGAGGGCAGTATCTTACTTTAGGCCAGGCTCTGACAATCTCTAATGGCAGAATCTTTGTGGGTATATCAAGTCACAAATTATTGTGGCTGAGGTCAGCTCAGCACCTAGCATGAGAAGGGAAGTGTAAGGTAGCATCTTTCCCCAGCTTAGGAGCCTGCTGTTTCATGGCTCTATTGGGATAGGGGCTCCATTAGGTCAGTGGAATACTGATACACAAATTCAGTAATGTACTATTGGTTAAAGTGTGATGCCTCTTACTTTTGGAAGCATACAGATGCAAGAAGACATCATGGTATAACTACGTAACAAGAAAAGTATTGCTTTTTGCAAGACTTTTTAATAACCATGCTCTGGGTTCAAACTTGTCTTGAAATCACAGTATCCTGTGGTAAAATTAGAATATGTGGCGATTTCCTTGGCCTCTTCTATCAGGTCCAAATAATAATCTAAATTTATAATAATCCAGTGAGAAAAAAGATAATCCTAGAGTCTTTGAGCCCTTACTGGGTACAACTGGAACCACCACGATTGGTGAAAAAAAAAAAAAACCTTAAATACTGAAGATACAGTGCCTCCAAATTTGGCTGACATTCGTGGCTGACTCTGAGTCCAAGTAAAACAGTAAAACTTAGAAAATGGCAGGCGCCTGTTCAAGGACCTCAGGAGATGCTCGTCTCTTTATTCAGAAAGTGAGCTGAAAAGACAGCTTAGCTAGTAAGGCTTCATTGTGAACTTTGTCCCATTGACCTTTGGGGAATACCATATCTCTACAGACACCTAACAGTAAGGAATGAGGGGGTTTTCTCCAGAACCCTGAGGATGGTACAAATATTTTGTCCTTATCTGAAGCGTTTTGGAGCTATGGCTCTTGTGTTTTTGAGCTGCGTCTGTTTCCTAGAGAAATCATGTTTCAGCGTCTACAGCCGTTGCACATTTTGTCACGCTCCTTCATTCCTGGTGTGTATGCGTGCACATGTGTGTGCATGTGTATGCGTGCACATGTGTGTGCATGTGTATGCGTGCACATGTGTGTGCATGTGTAACAAAATATCCAGTGCTTACAGTGTCTGAAGGATGTTTACAAGGAATGAGGTAATTCTAAGAATTAGGTAATTCTGAGTGGTGGGGGATTCAGTCCCAGGATAAATTGTCTCATACTGGACTAACATGATGATCGGCAACCTGCAACTGTTTTTGTCAGAAATGAAATGAGAGGACTTTTCCACCCGAAACTTTTGTTGCTGTGGCAAGGGGTTTTTCCGTTTTCCACTTATGAAGAACGGCACATTCTGGAAACTAAAGTAAAATCCAAAGTAAAAGCCTTCGGAGAAAGAGGAGACTAAATCTGATTTGGAATCGTTTCTGTTCTTATTCAAATACACACTATTAAAACCCACGTTTGCTCAGTCTAGCTGGGTCCCTCAAGCAGAGACTTTCCTTGAGGCTGTAGATTAGCATTGCCCATCAACAGCATCCTTGATTGACCACAAAAGAGAAAAGCAAAGCCCACAGATAGGAAGCATGTTTGTGTTTTCTCAGTTTTCCCTGCTGCATAACTGACTCCTGTGTGGCTTCCCAGGCTGAAACCCTCTGTGGAACTGAGGGTGACATCTTGAACTTACGATCCCCTGACTCTACCTCTGTCCTTAAGCGCTGGGATTAAAACCATTTGCCTCTTTACTGGTGTGTGTGTTTGGTGGTGTAATTTTTAGAATTGCCTATTTCTGGCAGGATTTTGAAGGGAACAGTGGATGGACTTGACTTTAGACTTGAAACTGTAGCTTGGGGAGTGACATCCACATTTCTCTTATTTACACTTATGAGAAAACTTATTTTTCCCATCAGTCTCTTGTTTCATAGACCCGGAATAATGATCATTTACACAGCTTTTTAGCAGAAGTAATTAGAAAATTCAAGATGTCAAAAATATCTTATGGTAAATATCCTACAATATGCCATTTTTTTTTAAAAAAATTTCTAATCACCCATCCTACCTTGCCTGTCCCCTGTTCCTACATATTCACGCAGAGTACACAGACCACATCTCATTTACATGCTAGGTATGGACAAGTAGCAGGTTGTGGTGGTTTTCTTGCTACCTGGAACAAATCATGGGAAATCTGGCTGTACAGAAACATATTAGTGACTCTGATCATAACTGTTGGGGGAAGCTGAGGTGGGAAAATACTGATTTCTAGAAGGCGGAATAGAAACTAAGGTAGAATGTGGGTCAGGGAAGGTCTGCTTGAAAAATGGCTGTCTCATCTGATGCTGGATTACAAGGAAGAATTGGGCAGGCGAAGAGAAGACTGGAATGATTTCCCATCAGAAAACAGTACTTGTGACTTATTGTCATGTGGAAAGCAAGTTCGGAGCTCTGAATGACAGCATGGCCAGATTGGCCAATGACCTGAGTTTGATTCTGGCACTGTTAGGGTCCAAAAAAAAAAAAAAAAGTTCCCAAAGAAGAGCAACAACCATGTATACAGTAACAAGAGCATTTTATTGATTCTGACATTGGGGTGGCAAAGGAATGACTCCAAAAGTAGCTTACAAGCTCCTTTTAAGCAGAGTTAGGGGGATTCCAAAGAGGAGGGACTAATCTGGTGTTGATTGGTGGAGGAAAGATTAGTCTGGGAGTTGATTGGTGAGAACTGACTGGTGGGAGGTCTAGTGGTCACTTTCCAGCAGCAGAATAGGGGAAGCTATCTTTAGATTGCAGTAGTCTTGGGGGGGGGCGCTTGCTGTGTTAGCAGAGAGGCTTTGGGGTCTTTGGGGACCTGCTGGGTCAGCAGAATGGCTTTGGAGGCTTGCTGGGCCATCAAATGGGCTTTGGGGATGCTTGCTGATGGCCACCCATAAGTGGTGATTTTCATGAGACCTATTTGCTCAGCTCTGTCCCTTTCTAGTGAAGTGAACTAAGGTCTGGTCTGTGTCAGGGCTCTGGTCGGCTGACCCCACCTTCCAGCCTCTTTAGTCACCTACTTTGTAGAAAGGGAAAACCGACTTCTGCAAATTGTTCTCTGATATTCACATTTTTCAAGTGCCATGCATGAGTGCGCACACACGTATGCGCGCGCACACACATACACACACACACACACACACACGAAGTTAAATGTAAAAACTAAAAGATTAAAACAGTGAAGTACGTATTATATATTCACCATACTGGAATATATGGAATATATTCCGGTATAAATACTGGAATTTTCTTTGGGGAATTACTTGAAAAAAATCAGAATTTTGCCCTAAACAGTCAGTTCATTAGTCTCTGAAAAAAGTAACTCAAATACGCACTTTAGTGTTTGGAAACTAAAGCTTGCTTCCCTCAGCCCTTCATTTTGCTGATTATATTGGATTGTTTCGGGACACTTGATAAAAACTGGCTCATCTGAGAAGTGTGAACCTCACTTGAAGGACTGCCTCCATTAGACTGGTCTGTGGACATGTTCATGGAATTTATTGATTAATAATTGATGTAAGAGGGTTCGGCCCCCTGTGGGTGGTACCACCACTGTGCAACTGCTCATACATTGTCCAAGAAACCAAACTGAGCAAGCCATGGAATGGAAGATGACAGTAAATGGTGTTCCTCTGTGGTTTATGCTTCAAGCTCACGCTTTGAGTTCCTACCTTGTCTTCCCTCTAGTGATGGATTGTGATTGTGATTCAGAAGCCAAACAAACCCTTTCCTCCCAAGTTGTTTTTGTGATTGTGTTTATCCCAGCCATAGAGTAGGAAACAAGGATGCCTATATCCTTGCCTGCTTCTCCCACTGGCCTGTGAGATACTTTAAGAGCTGGTAATTGCTACGGTGGGCCAACCCCACTCTCTTGTCCCAGCTGAGCTACTGTCACGAAGCAGCGTGACTGGTTGGTGAATTGTTGAAGTGGCTCTAATTTTCCTCTAAAATATTTCAGTAGAGATGCTTTGATATGGAGCGAAATAGGAGATAACTATTGGTGAGTATAATTTGGTTTTGATGCATGTCTAGCAGACAAGTGATGTAACCTAACATAGAGCACAGACTACAAGGAATCTTAACATTGGAAAGAGCCAAATTACAACATCTATTTGAAGATGTTGGCTGCAAGCTTTCAATTCTGGCTAGCTCTCTCAGCAGTAGAAGGCTTTCACTTGCCATAATATTTGGAGGAAATTGTATTTCATAGTGCATTGTACACTGTACCAGATACATGGATATCCTTCTTTAGGCTGGGAAAGTATTTTTTTTATATGATTTTGTTGAATATATTTTCTGTGCCTTTGAGCTCTAATTCTTCTCCTTCTTCTATCCCTGCTATTCTTAGGTTTGGTCTTTTCATGGTGCCCCAGATTTGCTGGATGTTTTGTGTTAAGAATTTGTTGGATTTAACGTTTTCTTTGACCAATGAATCTACTTCCTGTATTGTGTCTTCAACACTCGAGAGTCTCTCTTTCATCTCTTGCATTCTGTTTGTTATGCTTGTGTCTGTAGTTCCTGCTCATTTCCCTTTCCAGAATTCCCTCGGTTTGTGTTCTCTTTATAGCCTCTATTTCAATTTTCATATCTTGAACTTGTTTGATTGTTTTTTCCTGGTTTTCTTGGCTTTCTTTAAGGGATTTACCGATTTCTTTCAATTTTTTTATTTGTCTTTTTCTCCATTTCTTTAAGAGAATTTTTCATTTCTTCTTTAATGACATTTAGCATCTTCATAAAGTTATTTTTAAAGTCGTTTCCTTCTGCTTTGTCTGTGTTGGGCTGTTCAGGCCTTGCTGATGTAGGACCACCAGTTTCTGTACAGGTAGGGCCTGTAGCTCTGATAGTCACTCTTCTTCCAGGCGCAGTTGGGGGATCTCTTCGTCCAGGTGCAGTTGGGGTTGGTAGCTCTGGTGGCCACTAGTGTAGCAGGGAAGAATGGTTGGCAAAGAGGATGCTGTTGCCTGATTGCTGGAGGTGCCATGGGTGGGGAAGGGGCAGGGGCACTAGTGCCTAGAGTGCAGGGCTCTCCATCGGGAATCTCAGATGCTCACCCCTTCCTCCAGGTGCAGGCAAAGCCGGTAGCTGGGTCTGGTGGTTGCTGGTGAGGCTGTGGGGAATAGGTTGGAGGGAGAGAGGCCTGCTGCCTGGTTTGCTCCTAAAAGCTTGTATAATAGCCTATGGCACTATTGGGAGGTGGGACTTTTAGGGGATGGGGCCTAGTGGAAGGAAGTGAAGTCATTAAGCTGCCTCAAAGAGGATATTGGAAACCCCTGTTCTTCTCATTTCTGTCCCAGCATTCATGAGGGTCCACTAGCATTCCTTACCATGATACTCTGATCTATCTAAGCAATGGAACCAGCCAACCAAGGATTAAAACCTCTGACAGTTTGAGCCCTAACCATTTTCTCCTTCTTGTAAGCTATTTCTTGCCATTTCATCATTGCAGTGGAAAGCTAATTAGTACTCTAATGCTTACCAGCTTGGAAATCCAGGTCATCTTTGACTACTGACTGATGTTTCTCTAAGAATTTTTCTTGTCTTTTTTCTTCCTTCCTTGCTTCCTTCCTTTCTCCCCTTGTTCCCTCCCTCCCGCCCTCATTCCTTCCTCCTTCTTTTGTTTTTGTTTTACCATGGTGTTAAAGTAATGTGCATTCATTAAAAATTTTACATTAAATCTTGAATTTTGGAATGATACTCTTACAATGCTGAGCAGCAGTGGTGAACTGCAGCCCCCATTAGGCACGTGTGCATCACGAGGTAAATAGTGGATAGTGCTGTATACTCTGTTGCTAAGCAACAGTGTTTGCTAGGGTAGGCCTGTTACAGAGGTCTGTGACTTCCCCGGGCTTTCCAATCATGATGGATTTATTGGGGTGTAACAGCAGCATGAATCAAGTTAAATCTATGTTGCTAGACTTAGTATCAGCCTTGACGTCTTAGTACCCCTAAGCTGGAACAGGGTATC